>NC_089520.1:4101040-4422040 GCF_963924715.1 Thunnus thynnus
GGCCAAAAGAGGAATAGTTACGTTTTGTTTGAGGTCTGGTACAAGAGATTTTTAGAAGGCAAGTAAGATCTTTATGGATCTGTGCATGAAGATTTATAAGTGATCAAGAGAATCCTCACATTAAATCTATATTCACTTGCAGCAAGTGGGAGGAATCAGTAATTAGTGTTATATGGTACCTTAGACTACAGTTTGGACTGTGGACAGTGCATTCTGCACAGGTCGTTGCCAAAATGTAGAAGAACATGTAAGACATAAATAATGGGCTCCAAATGTTTGGCTGACCCTCTGGTCACTAGAGAGATGCTCCTGAAAATATATGGTTGCGAGTGCAGGAGATGAGAGAAAGTGGGCATAAGAAAACAAGTCAAACAGAGACATAAACAGAAAAAAGAGCCTTTGTGCTCTCCTACATCTGTGGACTCATTACTCAGACCCGAGGCATTGATGATGACCACAGACTCTGGCCGCCAGTCAGACAGTGATAAGCCCCTGGCCCCTTTCTGTGGCTTTCATGCTGTGTGTTTGAATTGACCGTGTGCCCTAAACATAAACACTTCCCAGACATTATCATTATCCCCCTGCTGCTGCTGCTGGTAGACCTGATAGCCTGCAGGGTTACTGACAGACACGCAGGCAGATTACTGACTGTATGTGTGTGTTTGCGCACAGCCTTCTATTAGCAGGAATTACTGTGCACCTTATCCAGGTGTTTTCACTCGAGTGTTTTATGATGGGGCAGGACTGGAATGTCCCACTGCAACACACGTCCGTTATCGCCATTATTATCACTTTACAAATTCACACAGGGCAGGAATTTACTGGAGTTTTGCTCTAATCGCTCATCACAGAACAGATTTGTGCCGTCATGTGGCGCTCGAAGGGAAAAACATGGAACCAACGATGGCAGGGTTTGCAGATTGTGTTTAGAATATAAAAGGTAATTATGTATTCCTCGTGTTTTACTGGCCACATCAGGTTGATTTTTTTTTTCATGCATGATAACACTGACTTTGGAAAGCCCCGCTCGTAATACCCTAAAGGAATCAAGTGACATGAGGTTGATTTTCATCAAATTCTGTGCTACATTTCTTTCCTTTGGCCCCAGCCTCCCTTTAAATTACACAATGAAACACCTGTTTAACACTTGCCCTCAAGAACAACACATATAAGCATTTTCTGATCGGAAGCAAAAAACGTTCTTCTGTTTAAAAAATAAAACCATATTTTCTCTTCTGACACCTCTTTGGTTACGGTTTAGGTTTAGGCACAAAAGCTACTTGCTAGGGTCAGAGAAAAATCATAATTTGGGTTGAAATAACTTTTTGTGAAAGTCTGCATAACACTATCCATGTTTCTAAAATCCACTCCAACCAACCCCAACTATGAGATTAAACCTTAAGACAGCGGAAATTTGACTTGTGTGGTTAGGACTCGCATTACATGGAAATATAGTAATTAACATGCTGTTGAAACAACGTATATATAACTTGGTCTAAAAGTGTCACTGAGTTTCATCAAAGTTTTACCTTGATTTCTGTAGATCTTTTGACTAATTACCAAATCAGTGCTGCTCTCTAAAGTCAGTCAGAGATCAGAATCAGCTACAACAGAGTCCCTTATGTGAACTTGGGTCGGCGTCTTACTAAACGACACTTAAGATTAAGATTAACTCAGGTTTTCCGGTTTATGCCGTCATGCTGGCTCAGTGCTTTAACACTCATCATGTCACCACAAATAACCTCTTCTGCATTTCTTTCTCCTTCCTCACCCTCCACCTCTCTCCTTCACAGTTTGATCCAGTTCCAGCAGAGTCCAGCTGTGCGCAACCAGTCTGCTAGATCAGTATCATCAGGACGAAGATGAGACAGTTCAGAGCACTCAGTGCCTTCACTCTGCTGACCCTGGCCGTCCTCGCCACCGCCAGGCCAAAAGCAGGTCAGTCTACCGATACTGTGAGAAATAAGAGAAAAAGACAAAAGAAAGACGGAGGGACAGTTTTTGTTACCTTCCTCCCAAAGGGGGACTTCAGATGGAAGTCGAGAAATCAATCACTGGCATTCAAGTGGTTTAAGTTGCTGAGAATACTGTTTGCAAGGCGATGGATCACAGAAATGGACTTTACCTTCTTTCCCTTTTTACAAAAAACAGCACAATTTTACATTTTGTGCATTTTGTTACAGGAATAAAAAACACTAAACAACAAAAGATAGAAAAAATAAACATAAAAAGCAGTTTCCTTGAGTGTCGAAATTTTTAAAAATGTCAGCAAACATCACAACTGGTGAAATCAGAGCTTTCAGAAAG
Organism: Thunnus thynnus; assembly: GCF_963924715.1. NCBI lineage: Eukaryota > Metazoa > Chordata > Actinopteri > Scombriformes > Scombridae > Thunnus > Thunnus thynnus. The sequence continues at coordinate 4,103,348 of NC_089520.1, forward strand.
TTTTTACTTAGAAGTTGGGAACGAAACAACCCTGGTTCGAACCCTGACTTCACTTGGAGGCACCAGTGTTTTGGGACATAACAGATGTGGTTAGATGTGGTTTACTTTATATATGCAGCTAAAGGTCGACTTGATTTACATGGCCAGACAATGAAGTGGACATATTTATAAGATGGTAAAAACTTGCCATTGCTCATGTCTATGTAAGTCCAGCCTGTGGGAACAAATGCTGGATGTTCACTAATCAAACAGCTCCAACTCATAAAGCCACACCTCAAACACAGACACACATCGTACTTCATTCGTTACTGCTGCGCTTTTGAACCGAGATGATGTTACAACACGTAAGCGCGTTCACAGTTATGCCGAAAAATTAAAGACAAAAACAGGCGGCTGAAGTCATGGAGAAGTGAGCACAGGTGGTAAATAATGTGAAAGTTATACCAGTGTGCGAGGAAAGCCTTACTGTTGCTTTATTCCAGAAAAATGTAAAACTGGAAACCACACACACATACCTACGAGGACACACTGATTGTAAATCCACAAAAGAAAAGCTAGTTCACTTTCCCATGTATACTACTATTACTACTACTACTACTTGTATGTTAAAGAGACACTTTGTTCACATTCTGTTACGTTATTTATACAGTATCCTCACAGAAATGTCGCACTCAAGGAAGCACTTTATTGCTGCTTCTTAAAGGATACGACTGGAGTTATTCTATATCTTCTTATTGTCAAAAATCCCATGAAAGACCAAAACCAACAATGTGTTAGACCTTCTCTCACTCAACCCTGAACCCATGGGTTCCCACTGAAGATAAAAACTGCTCGCAAATATAATAACAATAATAATAATAATAGTAATCATCATCATCATTATCATCATAGCTTTATTTGTGTAGCACTACAAAGTCAACAAACTGCTTCACAAGATCAAGATAAGAGAACATATTAAGGGTAAAACAATAAAACACTTTGCTATTTTGGAAAGGGGGGGGGAATGAAATGAAATATATAAAACAATACTTAAAAGATAGGTTTAAAAAGTATATTTTAAAACATAGTTTCATTTAAAAAAAAAAAAAAAGCTCTAATTTCCTGAATCAGCTGGCCACTGTAGTAGGAAACAGGAAACACACACATACATTTGTAGCTCCGTGTTTGTAGGATTGAGTCCAAATAAACGACAGTGTGTGTGATCTTGTTAATGAAGGAATATGATGTGTTTTTGATAAGCTTTATTTGTTGTTGGTTTTAGTCTTTTCATGGGAAATATACAATATCACCAGCCTTATTTTTTAGTACAAAACATCTTGGAAGGATAATATTGTATTTCTTAAAGCAATTAGTAGCCTATAAAATACATAGGTATTATATTAAAAAATTCTGAATTTAAAATAATCAACCAAGAGTGAAAAATTCAGAGATTGTTTTATTATCACAATGCAATAGATTTCACTAAGTTACAACATCATTAATATTTCATTGTGTTCTACATCTGACATTTATCCCATGTTGTACTACTGATTTATCCTCCAACTACTCTGTGACTTTACTTCAGTCGTCATTTAACCATCCAGTGTTGATCATTTCTGCTCTTATTGTGTCTCCCAGGTCCTGAGCAGAAATGTAAGTCTGGTCCAGTGGATCTGGTCTTCCTCATAGACAGCTCCCGCAGCGTCAGGCCACATGAGTTTGAGACCATGAGGAAGTTTATGATCGACATCCTCGACACTCTGGATATCGGACTCAACGCCACCAGAGTCGGAGTGGTTCAGTACTCCAGTCAGGTACTGCAGGCGCATAGAATCCAGATCTTCATCCATGTTGTATTTTTTCTTTATTCTTCAACATTGTGTTTTTTAAGTTAATCTTTAGCACTTGTCATCATCATCATTTTGTCCTTCTTCATTATCTTCTTGTAAACTCTGTACTGTTTTGTTTGAAGTATAAGCAATTAAACCTCTCAGACTTTATACAAGATTAACTTTTTTTATTAAACCTTTTAAACCAACATTAATGACATGCAGCTATATGAAAACATTCAACTATTCTGCTTGTACTCTAAATATGTCATCTAAGTTATCTTAAGTGTTGTACTCTTTGAGCAACAACTGTTTTTGAGTTTTTTTGTGGTTGAAAGAAGCTGATATTCTCTTCGCTTTCTCTTCCTTCTGCTAATTCAGTGAAGTTTTAATAATAAAGGTGATGATAATACTTGTCTCTACCAGTCCCTCCAGGAATTTGTGATCACAATAATTAACACAAATTCAAGAAATGTTTGCAGTATTTGCAAGAGTTTGGAATTTTGCTAAATTACTGCAACTTTTCTGCATGACATGGCCAAATCAACATACTGCTTGTGATTTGGACCCATTATCGCATTTCATGTCGTGGTAATTTACATCATCATAGAGCATTCAGCAAGGATTCAGGTGGAAGATGACCGAGCAAAACAATTCCCAAATGATTTGCACAACAGTGGAGGGAAACTGTTTTGTACTACTTGCAACATTGTGGTAAACAAGCAGAAATCTTTGCTGGACAGTCACTTTAAGAAACTGCATGCAATGAATAAACAACATAGGCAAATCACTGTAACTGAAGCAACTGCATGCTTTTTGTTGAAGGAAGAATTTACATCTGACTCCTCATTGGTAGTAGTTTTTTTTAAAAATTGCATTATTTTTCTTTACTTGCAATTTTTCCCAATTCCTGCAATTTTACTACAAAAAGAGTAAAGAGTAAAACATTGCAAATTGTATCACAATTTTTGAGAAAAGCTGCTGCAAAATCAAACATTTTTTGGTGGCAATAATCACAAAAAAACTCTGTGCAATCCTGGAGAGACTGTCTCTACTTAGATGAACACAATAAGAAGACTGGAATACTGCCTGCTGTCTCTAAATGTCACCTCTTTTCTCTTCAGGTCCGCAGTGAGTTCTCTCTGAAGACCCACAGCAAGCTGGACACCATGGTGAAAGGAATCAATCAGATCATCCCCCTCGCTCAGGGTACCATGACCGGGCTTGCCATCAAATATGTGATGAATTCAGCCTTCACTGCCGAGGAGGGAGACAGGCCAAAGGTGCAGCAGGACGTACTGCACGTCTCACAGTCTCTTGTTTAGATGTTTAGTTAAATACTGATCTAATGACGCAAACTCTGACATAGAATGGATGCTGATCTGACATCATTCAACACCACTTGTGTAAATACATTGAACTTTTTGTTATGAAAAAGCTTAATTTTGTGAAGCAGGAATCTAAATCTTGTTGATATAAAATATAAACAGTTCATGTCATTTAAAACCATAATATGTAACTTAGGAAATATCTGGCTCATTAGCTGCTAAATGCTCCACTATGTTCACCAGCTAGTCTTTTTAGAGCTTTTTCTCTGAAATTAGCTGCCTGCTGTGGCCAAAATGACGCTATTAGAGCGCTGAGAGTGAACCAAAACGGTAAAGTTACAGCCAGACAGTTAAACAATGAGCTGAAACTCACTATAAAGCTCCGTAAAGCCGAGAGGAGCTGCAGAGTCTCTCTGTAGATTCATCACTATGAGCTACAACCAATTACACACTGTCAACTCAGACATTGTTACTATAAATATATCGATTATAGTCACTTCAACTGAAGCTTTTATGATATAATTTCGTCTTGAGAAAAGTTTATGCACAAATAGCTCATAATGACTTTGGCAGTTGAGTATGTGTCAATCTATGAAATTATCACCATATCACCTTCCTTCCTTCCTTCCTTCCTCCCTCCTCTTCCTCAGGTCCCAAACGTGGCTGTGATCGTGACAGACGGACGTCCTCAGGACCGCGTGGCAGAGGTGGCAGCTGAGGCCAGAGAGAAGGGCATCGAGATCTACGCCGTGGGAGTCGCCAGAGCCGATATGACATCACTGAGGGCCATGGCGTCCCCACCCTTCGAAGACCACGTCTTCCTGGTGGAGTCGTTCGATCTCATTCACCAGTTTGGACTGCAGTTCCAGGACAAGCTCTGCGGTAAAAAACAACCCTTCTATCTATTTATCCAAATCATATATTTAGCATTTTCATGATTTATATTTGCTGAAGACATTTTTCAATCAGAACAGGATCTTTAAAAATAGTTGGCTGTCTTTAAAATTGGCTTTTAAGACAAACACAACATCCACAACCAAGATCAAATAACATTTGGCTCTGGGTTTTATGTTGACTTGGTCTGGATATAGTATATTTTAATATTTTAGTACATTATTTCAGGTTTCATGTGAGTAAAGGAAGCACGATGAAAAACTGAGCAGATATTGTGAAAAATTAAATAACATTACTGTCAAGTGAAAACTGAAACTGACTTTTCCAAGATGGCATTCAATACAAATAAAAATAAATCTTATAGAACACTAGACCTATGAGAGGAGTAATTCTTTATGGATTTGACATCACATTTTTATAAAATCCCCATCTGAAACTAGTAAAAACATTTCATGCCACTAATGGATTATTTTTATTTGAAGTCACATCAACATAAGACAAGTGAAAACCTTCAGCCAAGTCTCTGGAATTGAAGTTTTATGCTACTGGCTTCACCTGGGACAACATGAGATTCTATATGTAATTAAAAACACTATGAATGTCTAGCCTGAATAAAAAATCACCATGCCCATCTCACCCCATAGAACCTAATACTTTTCCATAACAGCCCTCTCAAATCCCTTAAGTACAAAATATTTCCTCATGCTGCTATTTTTCTAGACTTGACTGCAGCTGTAAAAAAAATCTTTGGCTTTCCTCAGTAGGAGATGGAAAAGAAGAGTAAAGGCAGGTGAACAGATAAAGTATAAGAAATTGTATGAATAAGAAGGAATAAATGAATCAACCTATCAAAAAAGGTGATTTATAGTTAAAAGGGTGGAGGTGCGGTTATAAAACCACTAACTCATCTCGTCAACTCCCCAGCGGTCCTCCAACCAACACAGTTAGAAGCTGGTGAGATTATTTCTACTGGTTGATCGATATGAAAGAGAAGCAGCGCTGAAAGCATAAACCTCCACATGTTACGCTGGAAATGAATGAGAAAAAAACTTAAGTTTGACTCAGATGTTTTGCTGGTTTCCTTACTTGAGTTCTTCATCACACAGTAGTGGATGCTGCAGTTATTTTTTCCAGCTGCAAAATTTGTCATTTTTGACAATGTTAAAGATCCTCCAGAGATGTTTAAAGACATATAAACATACTCTGTTTTCAATAATCATTACCTGGATAGAAAAAAAAGTAAATTACATCTTCTCATCCGCCCTAATTAAAAAATCCAGAATCTATAAATATGCAAATATTGTTCATTTTAGAAGTTTTTCCTTCTTCACACACACATCACACAGGTCACAAACTAGTTGTGATGTCACAAATCATGAAGATGATGATGATTATTATGACGACATTGTTATCTGTGATATGATTTTTGTTAAGACGAGTAATGATTATGATCCTGTAGCTACTTACTCTAGTATTGATGCTGATGTTGATCTCACCTCTGGTGCAGGTGTGGATCTGTGTCTGGAGTCGGATCACGGCTGTGAGCACATCTGTGAGAGTTCCCCAGGTTCCTACCACTGCCTGTGCCTGCCTGGATACACTCTGAACGATGACGGGAAAACGTGCTCAGGTGACACAAAAATGACAACGGTCACACAAGTGGGATGATGATCAATGATCGCAACTGGGTTCACACATTAATGGCAATTCAATGAATTATGGTCAAATCTGTTTCAAACTATATAAAACAACTAACAAAATGGCAGCAGACTGTATTCATTTGGTTACAGATGTACATTAAACATGAGGAACCATTAAATAGAGGTAGATTTTCTTTACTGGTACTAGTTCCAACCCTTGAGATTATATTTAAAAAGTAATTTGCAACAGCAAAAAATAAAATGTTCAGTTATGAAATATTTAATTTGTTTTCTATCAAAATATGCAATCTTGCAGTATAATATCCTTGTGCTGATCTTAAACAAGGTGCTTTTGTTGCCTAAACCGAACCACACACACAGGACTCAGGATGACAGTCGGTGTGTTTGATAAATGTTGCTTCTTTCACTCAAAAAGATGTTGACTTTGAATATATTTCAGCCAGCGATTATGTTTCAATCCCAATGTGGAAAAAACATTTAGTAATTTTAAGGAGACAGAGTTGCCAGTTGAGACAGAACACAAATGTCAGCAGATACACAGAGCTTAAAAACTGATCCAGGGTTTAAGATGCTTGCATGGAAAAAGTGAGATTATTCAGTGATCCACAGTTAATGATAATGGTAATAGTGACTCAAATCTCATATCTTGTTTATGTTTATGTGTGTGTGATTCAGCCATAGATCTGTGCGCTCAGGGGAAACACGACTGTGAACAAATCTGTATCAGCTCACCTGGTTCCTTCACCTGCGACTGCAACAAAGGATACAAACTGAACGACGACAAGAAGACCTGCTCAAGTTAGTCTCACGTGCACACAAACACATTTAGAAACTGTACTACAAAACATACACATCATATGATCACACACACCTATCAAATACCGCTGAGAGCTCCTGGCTTTACATTGAGAAGAATTCATGTCATGTTCATTCATGCTGAAATGGATTCTGACCTTCACAAGCTGCTGAGTCTTGATTTCTCTGCTGCTTCATGAAGCCGAGTGTGTGTTCGCACTATGTTCCTCCTGCTGACATTTGTCTCAGAAGAATTCCCTTTATGTCCTCTATAATTCTGTACATCAATCAAGTACAATTATGAAAAAAGCTAGCCTTAATCTAATTTTTTAATCAAGAAAGACTTTCAACCATAACCGTAGTTGTAATTTAAGGCTAGCAAACATTTTAAGAGAAGGTGTCGTGCTACTTTGACAGCATAACAACTTTTCAAACCCTGTTAGAAGTACTTCATTTCTTGTTAAATGTAAGATTTATTGTATGACAAGAGGAACATAGATGCAGTCCCACACATGTTGCTGCTCTTCGCTCTGCTGCTTATGGCCTTGCTGCTTTCCTCCCCTCAGTGATCGACTACTGTTCGTTTGGGAACCACAGTTGTGATCATGAGTGTGTGAGTGTGCTCAACGGCTATCACTGCCGCTGTAACGAGGGCTACAGGCTGCTGGAAGATGGCAAGACCTGCCAGGGTAAGTAACGAATACAAAAATATCAATCAATGTTGTCCATTGGTATGATGAGAATCACATTGTATTACAGTGAAACCTGCCTAAAACCATTTAACCTTCTCCAACTGGAATATGGTTTAACCAGATAATTTTAAGATTATCTGGGAATCAAGCTGCTGAATGATGAATTTTTTTTGGTCACTGCTCATCTACACTCTTACTTCTCACAACATGGTGGCAACGCTCCACTGAGCATTTTCACAAATGCATCATAAGCCTTTTAAAACTTTATGATTCAGCTGTTATATTCTCCAAAAAACTCCAAGATCGAATAGCACATTCCATGTATCCATGTGGAAACACGAGTTATTGGATCACTGATCCTGAATTGGGAATAAATTTTGAAGTATTCCCATTTCCAAAATGATGCCAAACTGCAGCAGATGCATTATTTTTAGTGACAAACTTGCCCTTTTCCCCGTCCAAGCTGAGGAGTGATCACATGATGGCAATTAAAAGTCAAATGCTCCAGCAAATCTTCTAAGTACTCAAGGTATCTCAATATGAGAAAACAAGCAGGTAGACACCACACACAGGCAAAAAATACCAAACCACTACACGTCACAGCTTTCTTTCAACTAAATTAACAATTTTCTCTCATTAGGACACCTCAGAGTGCTTATCTTATTGCAACCTACCAGAGAAAACAAGAAAAAACTGAAAATTATCATGATTTTGACTGACATGACAGACACTGAAGTTCTTTTGACTGATATGATATCTTTGGTTTACTGTAAGAATCTCCAGTTTGCTGGTTTCATCACTACTTTCCATGAGCATTGATTTGGCTTAATATAATTGTTTTAATATGTCTCCAAACACTGATTTTTTAGTTATTTGCATGCCAATCAGGATTTAGTATAATTTGTGGCCATAATAATGATTGTTAGTACCTTAAGATACATTACTGATATTTATTATGTCTTCAAATCTGCCAGGAGCACAATTATGGAGAAAACCTTAATCCTTCTAATTACACACTGATCATTGACTCTAAACACTGACTACTGGACGATTCATTCCAAGACAAATATTCATCACTGGACTGAAAATCTCAACCTGTTAATGTCACGCTCACGCACGCATACAGCCACTACATATTCACATGCAACCAAGCGGCCAACATGTTTATACACGACAGTATTCATACATGAAGACGGGCACAGATGTCTCATAGCTACACATCAACACCTGCAGTATGGGATCTTGTTGATGGATAACTGTGAAATGAAGACAATTTACAAGCTTTGGATACAACCTAGCAATAAGTTGCTATTCCCTTGAAGCCGTACAAATCTTCAAAGCACAGGTAACACACCGTGTAATTGTGTCGTCCATTTAACCCAAATACCACAACAGTGTTAGAGAACACGCCTGCTGGTTCAGCTGTTTTTGGCTTTTTGAAAACACCTGGTTTATGGTTTATGTTTGAATACACAAGCTTGTTTAGAGATTATGTAGCTCCGTCTGTGTGAGTCACATTGGATAAAAGTTTTGAAGGAACACAACTGAACAACAGGAAATATCCAAGATATTTGTTGCGTTTATGATCATTCTGATGCCGTGTGATAGTTTTGGTTAATTGAACTAATCTTTATCCTCCCCTGATCACAGTCACTCACTCATCTCAGAGAAAAATCTAACAAAAATCTAACAACTAAAAACTCTTTGGCTCAAATGTTGACTGTTTTCATATTTTTTGCACAGAAGAAAAGAAAAAAGTGTCTGTTTTGGAAAATATATTTTTGCCAGAACAATAAAATGGCAATGTCTTAAACACACACACACAAACCTTAACTCAGTGTGTGTGTTTGCGTGTGTGTGTGTGTTATCTAGCCATTGACCTGTGCGCCGAGGGGAAACATGACTGTGAACAAATCTGCGTCAGCGCGCCGGGCGTCTTCACCTGCGACTGCAACGAAGGATACACACTCAATGAAGACAAGAAGACCTGCACACGTTAGTCAGGCCCTCGTACAAATACACACCTACACAAGTATACACATTTACAGTCCTGATGTATTTATCCTACCGTGGAGTGGTCTTTTTCCTTCCATGTGAAGTGGAAAAGCTGAAATCATTAGATTGATTTATTTATTGTCGTCCTCGGGTCAAAATTGACCCAAGGTTTGAGTGCCTTTTAAAAGAGCTGTATGAATAAAATGTATTATTATTATTACTGATATCAAAATGGTCATTCACCTTCCTGTTTTCCTCGGGTCAATTTTGACCCGGGAGGACAACAGGTGTCATTATGTGCTGTCATCAAAAAAATTGAAATGGTTTCGAAACAGTATCCTGACTAAGAAATTATGAATTATTTTAACTATAGTTGAGATCAGAGGAAAATATGTTGATGGATTATGGCAGACTGTAGATGTAAAAGTTTAGTCAGGATACTAATGACAAAATTGACCCGAGGACAACAGGAAGGTTAATGACCATTTTGATAACAATTAGTAATAATAATAATACATTTTATTCATACAGCTCTTTTAAAAGGCACTCAAAGACACTTAAATATCAGTAAATGTAATGTCAGTTTCTCGAGTAAAAATACCAAACAACTGCTGTTTTCAGCTTTTTAAATGCGACATTCGCTGCTTCTGTTTCATGTTGCTATGAATCGAATCCATTTGGGTGTTTGGATTGTTGGTCAGGGTAAATAAGCAGTTTAAAGGCATCACTTTGGACTCAGGGACAACGTCATGTAATCTAAAAAATTATGAACAGTTGAATCATAAAAAAAATATCATTAGCTGCAGCCCCTAACCACATCTCTCAATCAGGTGGTTAGGAGAATGTTTCTTCTAATAAATTGAAGTGGAAAATATGTTTTTCTTTCATGATCCTCTGACTTCACTTGCTCATGCATGCAGACATGTAGAACCACAAACACACATCGACACAGAAGAAAACCCTTAAAATCACAGACTATTATACACTCTATAATCAAATATACAAGCAAAATAACTTGTGCGTGTGTGTGTGTGTGTGTGTGTGTGTGTTATTTAGCCATTGACCTGTGCGCCGAAGGAAAACACGACTGTGAACAAATCTGTATCAGCGCTCCTGGTGTCTACACCTGCGACTGCAACAAAGGATTCAAACTCAACAAGGACAAGAAGACCTGCACAAGTCAGTGAATTTCACACACATAAAATATAAAATCATGAGCTCATCTTACATGTGTTTTCTCACCGCTGTATCCCTGAGTCAAAAGGTATTACAGGTTCATTTTGTTGTTAAAGATGAGAAAAAATAAAATAAATAAGAAAAAAAAGTCTCTACAATTTTTAAAGGAATAATTCACCATTATAGAAAACATGCTTATTTGCTGTCTGGCAGAGAGTTAGATGATAAGATCGACACCCCTCTCATATCTGTACTTTTAAATATAAAGCTACTGTACAGCCAGCAGCCGGTTAGCTTCGCTTAGCACAAAGTCTAGAGACAGGAGGAAGCAGCTCGCCTGGCTTTGTACAAAGGTAATAAAATCTGCTACAAGTATTGTACAATCTGGCACATAACCTTCAGTAAAATGGCAAATTAAACACACACACACACACACACACACACACACACACACACACTTTTTTGTATGTATTAAATAAACAACGTATAAATTAGTGAGCTTTACAGGAGCTGCTGGGTAAATAAATGTCCCATAATGTCGACCTTCTGTTTTAATGGATGGTAATGATCAAACACTAATTCCTCAAAAGTACTACAGTACTTGTGTAAATGTACCTAGTTAATCGCACCTCTGGTTTGCATGTCTGTGCAGGTGTAATTTCTATGTAATATGTGTAAATCAACTGTTTCTGCAGACATGGACCTGTGTAACACAGTGGAGCACGGCTGTGAGCACCAGTGTGTCAGTACTCCAGGATCTTACTACTGTATCTGTCCTGAGGGACAACTGCTGCAGGAAGACGGCAAGAGCTGCGGCAGTAAGTCGACTCTCTATTTTATTGTCTGTGCAATATTAAACACTTGACCTGCCTGAACAGATGCTGAGGTTCAAATTCAAAACAATTCGCCAGTGTGAGCATAACAGAGCAGGTTCAACACAGACCTTATAATAATGTTTCTCCTCAGTTACAATCATGAAAAACACAACTTCATCAACAAATTTAGTTTGCAGAAACTCACCACTCTGCTGCACTGAAGGCTGCAGGGGGATTAAGATCCTGTGGGTCCTTTGGGACCCAACAGCAGGAGGTGCAGGATAAAGGTGCAAGAGCTGGAGCAGGAGGTCACCATCATTACTGCACTTGTATTAGATCAGTCTAAGACAACAGAAAACAATCTGACAGTTAAAATTGGAAATTAGCACCATGTTCTCACTCCCAACTCGTCACATATCAAAGCTTGGTCAGGACCCCCGGCATCACTTTTTAACACACTGCTACCCCTTTAGCGTAATTTTTCAACATGGAGTATCACGGTAGTCACTGTTAAAAAAATAATTATATTTTATGATGTAAGAACATGGTGGTTAATGTCTGGTTAGGTTTAGGCACAAAAACCACTTGGTTAGGGTTCAGGAAAGATCATGGTTTGGGTTAAAATAAAAAATAAAATAAAAACGGCAAGTTGGCCTCGAACCGTGCTCTGTGCTGATTTCCAACTTTCTGCCAACAATGTCGCAAGCTATCCACCAACCCCTCCACCTCCTAATAAGAAAGTAAGTCAGTTTATAAAGATGTCATGTGAAGTACGTCACTTCAGAAATGTCGATACGATACGTATTGTTGAAATGTTAATATGCTCCGTATTACAGGTGTTGAAATGTACATATTCAGCGTATCTGTGGTTTGCAGAAACATACAACGCCAACGTTTTATTCTGGCGACCAGGCTGAAATTTGTCACCTTATATAGACGTCATCAATCCCATGGCGTCTATTTCAGATGTTGTGGGAGTTCAAGAGAAGTCTATCGGACTACCCTGCACGTTAAAAAGTGACGCCACAGGGTCCTGACCAAGTGTCGATATGTGACGAGTTGGGAGTGAGAACCAGCTGAAATTAGGGACATGAACACAGGTCTCTGGTGAGAGGGGAAAGTGTTACCTGTGCATAATATACAGTATATTAGGTCAAAATGTAACAAATCTGTTATGAATAGGTGTCAGGCCATTTTAATCACTCCATAGATCAATTATGGTGAGATGAGGATCAGAGTAAGAAAAACCGGGGGGGTTATTTCTAAAGCGATGAAATTAAAATGTATAAGAGAATAAACTAAATCCCTCACTGATGTTAAAAGCAGCCCAGTTATTTCTGGGAGAAACTGGCTGGACAAAGATGATGATCTTTGAATTTTTTTTTCCTCTGGGGAAGCTGAGCGAACCTGCCAGTAACCTTCACACAGCACCTCCATGTTAAGATCTGTGGAAGCGCAGTCAGTCTCATTTATCATCCTTTCAAGATTTATTCTGACGGAGCTCTGCTCCAACTGATGCAGACAACTGCAAGACATCCTTTGTTACTATGACAACACACATAGTAACCAGAAAACCTGTAAGCAAAATATCTAGTTTTCTTTCCCAGTTTTATTACAGTATATCTGAATACTGACATCAAACTGATATCAGCTTGCTGATACTATATATTGAGGCCATATTGTACATTCATTTTTCATACATTGATCATGACTTTAATAACAATACATGCACCACTGTTAGTTCTTTAACACATGTTAACATAAATATTTTTTGATGAGGATCTCTTTAGATTGGGTTGTTGAAGCACTGAGACAACTATGAAAGACATGTTACAGTTGAAAAATTAACAATGTGATGGAGTAACTGTTTCTAAATTACTGCATCTCAAATATATGTGTCTTTGCCATTATTGGGCTGAAATGTATTGTTGTTTATCTGCTGGAATATATATGCCAATATCATATATTTATATCTGTAATAAGCTATCAAGTCGATGTATTGGTCAGGATATAAAACAAATAAAAATGGAGCTTTACAACAGAAAAAATACGTAATATCTAAGAAATTCTGGAGAGCAATCATCAGCCGTCTGTATGTTCTCAGTGTTCTTCTCTCTCTGTCAGCCTGCAAGTCTGCCAACATTGATCTGGTGCTTCTGATCGATGGCTCCAAGAGTGTCCGTCCTCAAAACTTTGAGCTTGTCAAAAAGTTTGTCAACCAGGTGGGTCATGTTTTCATATTAACAACTACAGAATTTTAATGTCACTATGTTTCATACCTCAAATAACAACAAACAGCTAAATAAACAGTAATGTTACAACATTAAATCTAAAGTTATCCATCTATAAGAATTGATCATTTCTACACAGCGCAGTTAAAGTCTTACGAATTGATTTTCAAGCTAATATAGTTTATTGCAACATAGACTTAGAACCAAAACAAAAACAGGTAACTAGTTATTTATAATTTGTCATTTGACAATTGCCTGTTTTGTTGAGTGCACAGGCGATATGGGATCCATATGTCTATGTCCAAGTGGGAATCTTCTTTTGTAATTCACAAAAAAAGTATGTTAATAAATCAATGAATAAAAATGGAGGCACATTAGTAGAGTACCTTTGTCTTGTCTTCACTGTGTCAGATGAATATCCCTCACCTCCTCCTCCTCCTCCTGTGCTCCAGGTTGTGGACTCTCTGGATGTGTCCGCTCACGGTACCAGAGTTGGTCTGGTCCAGTACTCCAGCCGGGTCAGGACAGAGTTCCCTCTCAACATGTACCACACCGCAGATGAGATCAAGGCTGCAGTCATGAAGGTAAAGCACTTATGAAGGATCTTCAGTTTAGAGTTTCTGAGGTAAGTGGCAGAAAACTGATGGATGGATAAACTGATTACAATTAATGAACTTTTTGCTAAAATTGATACTTGCCCGTTATGAGTGGATGAGCTAACAGTACAGGTCTGATGGTGCTGATTCACAGTCTCACTTATAGTTTATAGATGGAGAATGTCTCCTGACGGCCTAAAGAAATGCTGGATCCAGACTGAGACCTGCGTCTCATCAACTGTGTATTGATTTCAGCTACAGTACACTTGGTGTTTGAACTGTTGTTACTGTCCTTGTGTAGGTTGACTACATGGAGAAAGGTACTATGACAGGTTTGGCCCTAAAACACATGCTGGAGAACAGCTTCTCAGAGGCAGAGGGTGCTCGTCCTGCCAGCCGCAACATTCCCAGAATCGGCCTGGTCTTCACAGACGGACGCTCCCAGGATGACATCACAGAGTTCGCCAAGAAGGCCAAAGAAGCCGGTAAGCAACTCTGCTGAGACTTAGCCAGTGTGAGAGTCAAACCACAACCACAGGTTTTTTATCTTAATGATGGTGGAGTAATCATCTGGTTCCAGTCACCATAGATGAATGTTGACATTAAACTGATATTTGTGTGTGTATGCTTCTGTGCAGGTATTACCATGTACGCTGTGGGTGTTGGTAAAGCTGTGGAGGACGAGCTTCGTGAGATTGCATCAGAGCCTGTTGAGAAACATTTCTATTACACCACTGACTTCACCGCCATCAGCACCATCGCTGAGAACCTCAAACTCAATGTCTGCCCAGGTACGATATTCTATTATACAAAGCACATGTAAAAAATAATCTGTCATTTTTGTGTGACAGCATATTCACAATTTACAGGAGCCATTTAAGAGACGAAGCATACAACAGTACTAAACATTTCACTTGAGTTCTTAACAGGCTGTAAATCTTTTTGACTGCAAGTCATAGTAACAAATAATCCCCACAGTTTATCAACTATTTATTAATGATTTACTAGTTGATGCTGCCAAAATGATAACTGGTCATCCTACATGCTTGTATAGTGGAAAATCAGTTGAAAAGAACAAACTACTTTTCTTAAGTACTGTACGATAACACAAGTACCAATGGATAAAGTGGAGTATTTTACCATTTTGCAACTTTTAACTTCTACTCCACTACATCTCAGATGAAAAATATTGTATATTTTACTAAAACACATCATCTGTATGATACTAGTTAGTTTGCAGATAAAGAGTTTGCATGTAAAACATACAGTGGTCTTAGAAATATATCACAATTAATTTTGACCAATTAAAACAAGGGAGTGTTACTTGCGACTGTATTGTTAAAGCTAAAAGGACGGGTTCACAATTTTTCAAGTCTGTCTTAAAACAACAGTCAGGAGCCTAAATGAACAGTGAAACCTGTTTTTCTTGCTGTAATCATTCCTCCTGTTCATACTGACCATTAGAAGATCCCTTCATAATGCACTTACAATGGAAGTGATGGAGGACAAAATCCACAGTCCTCCTTCTGGTCAAAAATGTGTTTAAAAGTTTATTTGAAGCTAATATGAAGCTTCAGCGTCCAAATGAGTCAAATCAAGTAGATATATTTCAACATTACAGTCTTTTTAGTGTCAAAGTCCCTCTTTTTGTTACTATACTTCCACCGCAGCTCAACAGGGAAACACTGTCCGAGGAAACACAAAGAGGGAATTTGATGCTAAAAAGACTGTAAATGTGTCAGATATCCACTTGATATGACTAACTCAGACTGCTGAAGCCTCATATAAGGTTCACATCAACTTTTAAATACATTTTTGCACAAATGGTCCCTATCACTTACATCGAAAGCACATTTGTAGGAGATCTTTTAACAGCCGGTATGAACAGGAGGAATGATTACAGTGAGGAAAACCTCTTTTACTGTTCATATGGAGACCTGTCCATTAACTTAAAAAATGTACAGAATTTTTATTCACTTAACCTAAGCATTGTAAACATAGTAAAAATAAATAAATGTATATTCAAAAGATTTTGTTCCTCAAAAACAAAATATAATTCAAAAGATGAGTTTCTGATGTGACACCAGTCCCAGAGTCTGTGTAGGGCAATGAGCTGCTGGAATGATTTCTTGTTGTATGGCTCCACCTACTGACATAAATACAACATGACAGTCAGACTTACACACACACACACATACACACACACACACAAATTCAAAATGGTAGTACTTTAGAGTTTTTACTTATTGTTGTTTTAATGCATTAACATTTTTAAGCTTTTAGACAATTGTGCTGAAGTGATAAGCATAAAATTTCAGAATATATATATAAAGTGTTGTGTAAATGTACTTTTGAATAAATGTACTACTTTTCTGTCTGTTTCCTCTCTGTATATCTCTGTAGAGGAGAGTCAGGGGGAGATTGAGGTGAAGGATCCATGTGCCTGCGAGAGCCTGGTGGAGTTCCAGCAGGCCACCATGAGCAGCCTGGAGCAGCTCACACAGAAACATATCCTTTAAAAAATACCTTCATCCAAATACTTTCACCTAAGGCAAGGAACTGGGGCGCCCTGGTGGCCATAGGGTAGTGGTTTCCAAACTTTTTTGGCTTGTGACCCCTTAAAACAAAACAATGTCTACAGTTGTATTTCTGTCAGTTATGACAAGTTTAACCAAAGAGTGATTTTTATCATTTTATTTGATATTTTTTTAAAACTCTGAAACACCTAAACTAATTGTGTAATTCACAAGAAAAAAGCAAAGAGTCAGGTCAGGTCCATTTTTATATCCCAGTATCACTCATTTGTTGAATAGGAACAAGGGGAATGTCAGAACATAATTTAAGGTAGCAGAAACATATTTTCCTGATTTTCTATCCTGTTAATCTTCTTGCAACTCCCCTGAGGTTTAACATCAGACTAGAGCTACAATGATTAGTCAATTAATCCATTAGTCGATCATCAGAAAGTTAACTATTGCAACATTTTTTATAATCAAATAATTGTGTCAGTCACTTTTTAAGCAAAAATTCCAGCTTCCCAAATATAAATATTTTCTGGTTTTCATACTCCTCTGTGATAATAAATCGATTGTCTTTGCGTTTTGGATCGCTGGTCGTACAAAGAGATTTTGGAAAGTAACCATGAGCTCTGGGACATGAGCATTTTACAAACCACACAAATAATTGTTTAATCTGGAAAATATTCTGTAGATTTGTCAATAATGAAAATAATCTAAGTTGCAGCCCCACTTCAGACCCTTTGTGGGAGTCCTGACCCACAGGTTGGGAACCACTGGCTTGAGGGTTCAGGTGCCGACCAAGAACCGCAACAACCCCAGTTCACATCTGGCCAGGGATCTTTGTTGCATGTCATTCCCCCATCTGTCCCCTCATTTCTTGTCATCTCCCTACTGTATAGAGAAATAAAATGCCAAAAAAAATGACCACTTATTTAAAAAACATTGGGGAATGAACCAAAAACAACCAGACTTTCTTTCCAGCAATAACATGAACAATCAAATATTTTTTTAGAAGCCTCACTGACTCTAACTGGACCTAATCTGGGTCTGTGGTAAGATGTTGAGGGCAGTTTAAACAGGAGTAAACAGGTTCCAGTTCTGGCTAAGAAAGGAAAATACACCAAATTTGGGTGACGTTTCTCTGTGGATTCATTACTGTGAGGATTTTGCCAAATTACATGTAGTCATTGGTTTCATTGGTAATATAAAAAAAGGTGATTAATGCAGTTTTAAAGCCAAGATAATATACTTTACAGATGTGGAACTAAGGTTGTAGTTACATCTGTCTTTTAACTGAACCCGTCTGTCCCACCACGTAAAAAAAAAAAAAAAAAAGAATCAGTGGAAACCTCAAGAAAAGACCAAAACCATTAGTGAATTGATCCACTAACAAGTATAGTTTATTTTGACAAAATAAACACAAACACACACGCCATCCTGCTGCCAGAAATAATCACTAGAGCACCAAATGTGGATTCATCTACTGCTTTAAATAGTCCCTCACAAATGCACTATTTCCTCCTGTTTTAGTATAATTTGTAAAAAATTACTGTTCCCAGCTGTTTTAGTACCTTACTGAGCTTTTTTTTTTTTTTTAAAAATGAACCTGTATATTTGTGACTCATTTTTAAAGATGTGTGTCTTCAGTAGGAACCAATGGGCTTGGGGCTTAGAAAGTAATGAGAGATGGTCTTTTCATGGGTTGTGTATATACCAATAAGGAAAATACAGAATAAGGTCAGACTTTTTCTTTGATCAATGATTATTAGATTACTGGAAAACATCTTATATATATAGATGTCCTATTTTGTGAATGTTTGTATGCTTGTATTTATGTGCAGAATTACAGTAAACACCTGTAAATCTGTATTATTCCTTAATCACCTGACCACTGTCTGGAATGACAGCTCGTCTGGAGCAGCTGGAGAACCAGCTTCTCTCCAGGAAGTAATCCAGGTCGTTACAGTGAGTGAACAGGACGTCACACGGGAAGAATAACAGAATAAGGAAGAGGAGGGCACATCCTGGCAAGATCTTTAAAAAAGGCAAAATCAGAAACCCTACCAGTCAATGGACAAACCAAAGTGTCTTTTCATAAAGCCTTTGTAGCCTTCAGTAGGTCTGTTGCTCTTCACTCTCATAGAGAATTATCTGACAGCTTGTGATATAGAATTATACTTCTGTTATAGTTGTAAATTACATCATTAGTAAACTTTTTGTCTTAAAAACAACAACACCACATCCACTCTCCCTCCTATCAGTGTGCCAAACTGATGTTAACAGGATGAATAACAATACAGATGCTTTTGTAAAACTGAACTTCATGGACAGTATTTGTGCATACCTACAGTATGTGTACATGTGTTCATTCATGAACAGAATTAAGGATACATTCAAGAGATTGTGTAACATTTGTTATTGACCTCCATGTACAGTAACATATGTTATAGCACTTCATCTGTGCAGTCAAACGCACAAAGAGGATTGTAGGCATGTTGGCTATATTTGTAAACTAGATGTAATCAATGTACTGTAGATAGTAGATAAAAGCACAAAACATTATTCAGTGAAAATATGAGTAGCAGTTTTCATCACACATAGTTACACATCATTCGTCTGTTTCTCTTAGTGCCCTATTTATACTTGATCTGTTTTGTACGGTTTGTTAAATATGATGTATTTATAGTAGTTTTTTTTTACCAACAGTAGAATAGCAAATAAACAAGCTGGAGAGGGAAGAACAGGAGTAAGAAAAATGAAGTGTTATTACCACTCCCAATATTAAATTGGTTTGGGTCATTTTTGGTACAGAATCATTACTTTAATGCCCATAGAAATGAGCTTTGATCACAGGCTGAAGTGGCTTTTCAATGGTGAGTTGAAACTGGTTTAGATTTTTTTTTTTTTTTTTTAAAAAGGGAAGTTAGGAAGTTTAAAGTATCACTATTTACTGAAGCTGTGGTCTGTTGTTGGTAGAGAAAATGTGATGACATTATAGGAATCAGTAGACAGTATTTTACTATGAATAAAAATGATTTTCGTAAATACAATTTGTTCTTTCACTCTGCACTTTCTACATTTTGTCTTTCAGTGAACTTAACATGTACACTTTGCATTTTTTGGCAGTTATTCATGACAATCCCAGCTTAACACTTAACACGTGATTGTCAACAAGCGTTAAGAAGAGGAAAAATAACCTGACCTTTTAATATTCAATTTAAATAATGAAATCTCTCTGTCTGTCAGTTATATAATCATCCCTGAGAAGCTTTACAGGATTTACAGTCCAGTACTTTTACAGTATGTAAATTAATATGACCAGCTCAACTACAGTGTGGTAGATTGTCTCACTCTTGTAGTTTTGTATAAAAAAAAAGACCACAGGAAATTTATACCCCTTTATATTTGGATACCTGTATGTTTTTGTATATTTTCTAATAGCTTTACCTTTTTGTATTTTTCTGATGAATCCCTGTATTACAGCACAGAAGGCAATAAAAGAGTGAACTTTTCACTTCTGAGTGATGTGTTGTTTTTGGGAAGTGTTTTACATCTTGGGTTTCATTTCTATTTCAGAATTCCATATTTTTAAGGCCTTGTGTCATTTTGTAGACATGAAAATGGTTGATTAGTTCATAAAAGGAAGCAGTTGAGTTTCTCCCTCACTGAACTTCAGTTGGATACTCTGTTAAAAAAAAAACTCATTTTTTCTCTCAAATTAATAATTTGTGCTCTCAGTTTAATAATTCTTGGTTTGTTTTTGTTGTTGTTGTTGTTGTTGTTTTACAGCTAAGAAGTGCATTATCCCATAGAATGGTGGTTCTCAAACAGGGGTCCTTGAGGTGCTTCCAGGGGATCCCAAGAAAAATGGGGAATATTTTAATTTCACTATTATTTCAATGACTAGAAGTTAGCCCAATGAGAGAATGTATAAGAATAACTATTCTGTTCATAGGTTTTGTTCTTCACTGTTAATCTGCCAGTCGACAGTACAGACAGTTATGGAATACAGTAACTAAATCTTATCAGAAGGGGATCTCTAAGACTACATCTTATCAGATATGGGTCCATGGCCTGATGTGTATCAATTGGGGGGTCCTTGACACCAAAAAGTTTGAGAACCACTGTCGCAGAATACATTAAAGGGATTTCAGCGATGACAGTGTTGTGCTTACAAGCTAAAACCTGAAGTATATCTACATATCTCAGTCCAAGATCAAAATAGCCTAAAACCTAATTAAATCCTAATGATCGATAGTGAGGATGTACACAGGATGAGAGAATGGCATAAGGGTGAATTCGGTTATATTGAAAGCATAAATCATTAAATCAAGAGCACAAATTAGTTATTTTCTTTTCCGTGAACCCTCCCAGGCTCTTGCACATTTTCACTATTTTTGAAGATTTTTTAAAACTTTTTTTTTATATTTTGACAATGGAATTGAAAGGAGGAGAGAGATGAGGAATGGTGTGCAACAAAAGGTCCCCGGTCAGACTCGTATAGTGGATGTTGTTGTTCATAGTCGACGTCTGAATGTGTCAGCCACAGAGGGCCCATTTTCACTATTTTGTACTGATGCAGCGATTCAATCCACTGGGTCAGTATCAGGCCGCTATTGACCTTGTTGAATGGATTTCAGTATTGGCCAGACGTGACTGATCCACAATTAATAGTTTTGTCATCAAGGTCATCATAAAATTTTGTGGTTTTGAAAAACTTGTATCGGAACAGGAATCTGTAACAACATAAACCCTCAAATGTCAAATTTGGTAACAGGAGAGAAAAAGTCAGACCACTGCACATCCTTGTGGACACTACAATAGTGTGATAGATCTATTGATGATTGATCCCATATCAAAAAGAGAGATTTAGTTTTCCAAAAGAATCTGTTGCTACAGGAAAGGAAGAAGTTGAGACAGAAACTCGTGACTTGGCGGTCCTGTCTGTCCCTGTGAGTCACTGATACACAGTCACAGGAGAGTCATGAATATATCATCAATGAAGTCCCTACAAAGTGCAGTCATAATAATATAATATTGGGTTTAAATGGTTTAAAACAATTTCCTACTTAAAAAGACCTAAAATAAAAACTCAGTTTGGTGTCTTTTTACTGGAGAAGTAGTCATTTCAACATGAGGAAACAGTTTTAGTAAGATAGTCGATACTGGGTTTAGACGGTGGAGGGCGCTGATTAAAAACAGTGAGCTGAGTTTATACTATTTGTGGGGTATTTGCATAATGAAGTCTTACAGTAGGGTCTCATCTTACACTGTATTCCATCAACACTATATACATCTATATACTATATTCAATTCAGTTCAATTTTATTTATATAGCGCCAAATCACAACAAAAGTCATCTCAGGGCACTTTTCACATAGAGCAGGTCTAGACCATACTCTTTAATTTACAGAGAAAGACCCAACAATTCCCCCATGAGCAAACACTTGGCGACAGTGATGAGGAAAAACTCCCCTTTAACAGGAAGAAACCTCAAGCAGAACCTGGCTTTGGGTGGGCGGCCATCTGCTTTGACTAGTTGGGTTGAGATATACTTAATTTATAAAGTCAGCAGACAAGAAATGATAAATACGAGAGGACAAAACACACCGTTGGTTTAAAAAAATAATTTACATAGACTACTTATGTCAGTGACAAGCTCTACCACAGAGAGGTGTTTTCAAGATTTTATAAACTGAGTGCAAAAATAGTTAAAAACAGGAGTTAGTGGGTGATCAATTGTGAGGAAACATTTTCACTAAATTGTTCTTTGTAAGACCTATGATGTCAAGTATTTCTTCACAACTCAAGTTACATTTGAAGGGCAACAAGTACCCCGATGACTAAAGTTTATTTTCAGTGGTTCAGCAGTCAGAAAGTTTTGTTTTTGAAAGGGTAAGCAGTCATGCAAGTGAGTGAAACTCTATCACAGGAACAAAGCTAATTCCTTGTGGATTGCAATTTGCTGTGTTTAAAGAGCAGCTCCATGGGGATCACTTACTGCTTTCAAACCAAGAGCGTCATTACCAACAATGACCTTAAACACATTTTCTCAATAGACTGTGATGCAAGACATGTTTGTTCCAGAAGTTTCTTCCTTCAAAAAAAAACAACATGTCCGGGTATGACAATAGTTGTACTAAAGTTGATTAGATTTTTAATGATTCATCTGCAGATTAGTTTTAGGGTTGCACTGATTCTATATGTCAAATCTAATCTACTGTCTTTGTCAAAGTCATTGTAAAGATTCAGTGTTCAGTTATGTTCATTCAGTCATGATGGGATCTGACTACCCACAAACTCCATCTTAATGCTACCTTACAAAAAAATAATTCCAATGAGTACCAAACTGTGTGGTATAAAGATTTTAAATTTGGGAAAAAGAGAGTGCAAGTACCAGATCTGTACTATACGCTGAGTTAAAGTAATGGTTAGAGTCGAAATCGGTATTGGGAAAGAAAAGGTTGGATCTGCGCATCTCAAATTAGTTTCTCAATGAGATGTTTAAATATGAACTTCAAATGGACACAAAATAGTGAAAAATGGCCACCACAATTTCCCAGAGTCCATGTTGCCAAATTTAAATGACTTTTTCATCCAAAACCCCAAAATATTCAGTTTACTATCACAAAAGATTAATAAAACTTGTTTTGTCATTTTTGCTGAAAAAGATTAAACAATTAATTTTCTATTAATCGATTAATTCAATAATCAACTAATTGTAACAGCTCTAAATAATAGATAGGTTTAAATAATATAGGAATTCATTGTGAGTCTGTTTTACTGTAATAAAGATGAAAGCAGAGAATTAAAGTTGCTGTAAATGTTTGAAAGACACATCTTTTATTGCTGTTTTAAGAGTTTGAAGTGATGCAACAACTTCATGGTAGAGATTTTAATCATCAGCAAGAAAACTTTAGATTGTTCAAAAGAAAAGTTTGTTTTAATAGGTTAGATAATAAAAGTTTATTAAAGAGCAAACAGGGAGGGTGACGACAGCATGGGAACTAAGCAATCCTCTTTGAGGATTACCAGTTGTTATGTCCAAATAGCACCTCTATAGAGATTTTTATATTTGTTTTCAAAAAACCTCGTTAAGGTCAGTGAACTTAATCACCTGTTCCCTGTTGAGTATGCTGCAACTTGTTTTTAATTTACTAAAACACTGCTATTTAGATCTTAAATGTCACCGTTAATAGTGGTAGACTCTCCTGCTAATAACAGATTCTTTTAATGACAATGAAGAGAAACTCTCTCAGAAGACATATCTAATAAATCCCTTTGATGCTGTCTGTGTGTGTGTGTGTGTGCGTGCTGCATGCTGGATAATACATAACAACCTACCCCAGTGGGTGTGTGACCTTTACCGTTAGGGCCTAATGAAGGTTGATGATATGGTTGCTCGTTCTGTGTCCTGCAGCATGACTCACTTCCTGAATACACTAAGGATTATTGAAAATGTCAGAAGGTCCCAAAAGCCTTTTTTGTGGAAAGTGCAACAAAGACCTGCTTACAGTAAGTTTACTCCAGCAAGTGCAATACAGTAGGAAGGGAAGAAGTCACAATTTTTAACTTTTAACAGAAAAAAGACCCAGGAACTGAGTGATGTCATAACAAAATATTTTATCAGACAGAGCTAAGTTCTGAGGCATAATCTCTGTTTCCCTCTAGCATTACAAGGCCCAGTCATTATAATTTGGGTGAAGATACTAAATTGCACAATTTAACCTATTAAACATTTGACCACTAAAAAACTGAAAAAGAAAAGATCATGTCATAGCACAAAAGTAAGTCACAAAATCACAGATAAATAAATAAGAATCTAATTTAAAATTGAAAGTCATATTTTGTTTGGATGCGATCTGTTACAGCGTAGTTCTGTTTGTACTGGAGCTCGACTGATGCTGGATTTATGAGGCCAATTCCAATATCAGTAATTCAGAATTTTAAAAAATGTATACAATACTGATGAATACAGAAATAAAAACGCCCAAGTTATCAAAAAAGGATAGTCATGATGCCAGTATTGTGGTATTTCCAGTGAGGGTCCTTTAAATTTGATGATTATAGAACATTGACTAAGACAAACACTGAACTGAACATTTTACAGTTAAAAACAAACCTGTCAGTGTTGACTGGTTGACATACTATGTAATGGTGACACAAAAATACATTTTAAATAACCTCAGACACATCTTTGGCATTTCTGTGCTTCAATGTCATTTTACTTATTGCCTAACATACAATCTATGCCAATATATTATATATGTAATAAGCTAATATCAGGACTACACTAAATAAAGTCACAATGATCATAATACAAAAACTATAGATAGATTTTTTTTAAATTGCCCAGACAAAGGTGCAATGGGTGTTTATGGTTTAATATGTGCATCAGGTCACATCAGCACTTGTGACAGAAACATTTCATGCACAATCCTGTTCATTTGCATCATCACAAGGTTTGATTTACATGTGCAAAATGAATCAACATAAGGCATGTGTGTTAAGTTCAACTTTCATGAATATATTTGTGCCATCTATCAAACCCGACTTAGCATTTTTTTTTACCTTTGGTTGAGGCAGTCGCATTGAGATGTTCAAGATATTATTTTTTCACAAAGATCTTCAAATGTACTGTAAAATGGGAACGCCAAAGCCCTCTGGGCCAAAGCCTACTGCTACATATGATAAAGTAAAAGTAGATGTTTAAAGTGTGTAGTGTTAAGTGTGCTTTGTTTTTAGTCAGAGATCTGGATAGCTTGCAATGGTTACTGAACAACATTGTTACTTGTTCAATGTTTCTGTTTTTTCATGGCCTTGCATTTCCCATCAGCCATTGACCATCAGGGGTTAAATGTCACGGATTGACAGATGAGACCTTGGGAGAGTCGGGGTGTTGTGGTTACACTACACACCATATGTATACATGCAAAATCAAATATGCATTCGCACACCCCCGAAACCCTGAATGACTGCCAATCAAACCAATAGCGTAGGCAGAAATCACAGTGTAGTTGGGCCTGTCCAAAACCAATCATACTTAATAGGTTCTGATGTTAACCAAAATAGGCCATTACAACTATACTTACCTGAATGCACCACAGTTTAATCATACAAGCTTCATACATCATCAGAGGTAATGTTACAGGCACCAAGACAAACATTAACAGCATCACATAGCCTGGCATGGTGGCCGCATGTTCACACACACACACACACACACACACACACATAGCTGATAGACGCAACAGTGCAGCGTATGAATAGACTGACAGTTGAAAAGAGTCTTTCAACAGTACAGCGTGTTGCTGCCGAATTAGCAGCCACGTACGTGTCGTTACTACTTGGTACTTGTTGAGGAGAAACTAGTGCAGGAGGAGGTGTCTGGGTTGAGAATGATGGCTGAACTTGAGCTGAATTCTCTTCCTCCTGCTCCTCACGACATCTTTTTGTGACTGTTTTGTTTCACCATAGTTTTTATCTTAACCTACATTAATAGCAGCTAGCTAGCGGACAACAGGCTTCTGTTCCTGTAAAATCTAGAATAGAATGTAAAATCCTTCTCCTAACTTACAAAGCCCTTAATGGTCAGGCACCATCATATCTTGAAGAGCTCATGGTATCGTATTATCCCACTAAAACGCTGCGCTCCCAGAATGCAGCTTATTGGTGGTTCCTACAGTTTTTAAAAGTAGAATGGGAGGCTCCTCTCCTGTGGAACCATCTTCCAGATTTGGTCCAGGGGCAGACATCCTCTCTATGTTTAAGAGTAGGCTTAAAACTTTCCTTTTTGGTAAAGCTTATAGTTAGGGCCGGCTGGGCTCGCCTTGTATCAGCCCTTCGTTATGCTGCTATAGGCCTAGACTGCTGGGGGACTTCCCATATGCACTGAGCTCCTCTCTCCTCCTCCACATTCATGTACCAATAATGCATGTCACTAATTTGGCTTCTTCCTCAGAGTTTTTTGTGCTTTCTCATCTCACAGGAAACCCTGGGTTGCAGGCCGAGCCTTCGCGGTCCTTCGCAGTCCTGTTGGCGTCCTTCCCCAGCTTTTGCTATTGCTGCTGTTATTGTTGTGATTGTCGTTATTCTGTCCTACCCCCCCCCCCCCCCCCCCCCCTCTTTCTTTCTCTCTCTCAACCCAACTGATCAAAGCAGATGGCCACCCACCAAGAGTCAGGTTCTGCTTGAGGTTTCTTCCCGTTAAAGGGGAGTTTTTCCTTTCTGCTGTCGCCAAGTGCTTGCTCATGGGGGAATTGTTGGGTCTCTGTAAATTAAAGAGTAAGGTCTAGACCTGCTCTATGTTAAAAGTGCCCTGAGATGACTTTTTGTTGTGATTTGGCGCTATATAAATAAAAATTGATTGATTGAGTGATTGATTGATTGTTCCTCTGTACATGGAGTGAAAGAGGGGGAGCTGCTCGCTGCTCACAATCTGGCATTTGCAAAATGTGCTGCCACTCAAAAACTCTGACCTATCAACATCATCATGGTTAACAAGAAGCAAGAATTGCTTTATTTTATTGGTCATGTACTCAGATAATTGAAACAATACTCATTGACTGCTATTAACTGGATGATCCAGCTAAAAAGGAAGCCCTCTGATTGGGTGGCCCACCTAGGCCCACACACAGCTGCACTCCAGAACCAAACCACATATAAAGGTCCTGTATTGTGACACAACTCATACATACACCATCTATAAACATGTTGGAACCAGGTTGGTTGGTTGCATGTTGTCAGTGTCACAATACAAAATGCAGTGAAAACAATGTATAATATATGCTCATGCAGGCCTGTTTGTGTATTTTTCACTTGTGTGTTTTCTCGGTAAATGTTTAATGTGATTCTTTTTCTGTTGCAGGACATTTTAAACTTTGAATTCTTGCTAAACATGATTTGGATGAACCCATAAGAAGATATAAGTTTGGTCAAAAACTTCTAAACAATTTGACAAAACATGACATTAATCTTACAAACATGATTGATGTCAATATACAAATGCTACAAATGCTTCTTTTCAAAAGTAGATATATACTAGAATTTTAAATTATTAAATTAAGCTCTTTGTGATCCTGCATGCTAATTGCTTGATTTTAAATGTATTCATTTCCATTCAACAATTCGTTGATTTTTATCTTTCACGTGTATGTCCTGATCCTGAGCCTGGGGTGAGCACTTCTTTTTTACTGTTGGCCTTTAAAGGAATAAATGTTCACAGTTTTTAACAGAAGTGTCCAACAGTGCCTATAGTTGTTTCAGATGATTGGGTACATTGTAAAAAAAATAACTGAGGGAGGTTTTGAATAAGAATATTTTTTATTATGAATACAGACTTTAGATTATTTTTAAAAAGAACTGTGTAAATTGTTATGATCCATGGATAGTGTATATCTCAGTCTTCAATGTGAAATGAAGCTTTAGTAGAACGTAATAATGATGAACAAGTATATATTTTAACAATTCACTTTTTTATTGTACAATACTTAATTATTTAATTGAAGACATCCAACTTTTCTATTAACATTGTATGATGTGTCATTGTTACAAAACAGGGCATTGTCTCATACTGGAGTCAATAACATAAGACAGGGACTTATTTTATTGACCCCAGTATGAGATAATGCCCTGTATTGTCGATATTTACTATCATGTTTTCTCCTTTGTTAGACCTTCAAGAGATGAATGAGTCATCTCCTAATGTGACTGTGGTTATAGAGTATCGAGACTCCTTCACCAAAGCTGTGACCAAGAATGTTATTGTTGTGGTTCTCGGGATCTCCATCAACTACATCAATGCAAGCCTCATTCAAACCTTTCGCAAAAACCAGGTACAACATTCATTATTGACATGCAACCACTAATGATACATTTACTTAAGAAATATATCAGAAATCAATATATAAATAAGCAGTAGCTCTAGAATCTGTGGCGTCACACATTCAAGGTCTGTCTCTACAACCACAGAGAAATGAAGATAAATTATTGCAGTTATCAGCAGCCCTATGTGTTACTCTTCAGTAACACAGAAACATTACATTTGAGGATGAATTTAAACAAACTGAACAGGAAAATGTTAAGATCAGCCTGCAGTGTACAGAATGTTAAAGCAAATCAGCAACATGGGTGTTGTAACTCTATTGACTAAATACTGATTTAGTATTATATAGTCTACAGTGTTGCATTGATTGATTTATTAATTCTGTTGCATTTACTGTGGTGAGTTATGTTCAACAGAGACAACAACAGCTTTTCAGTATTTAAATTATTTGTGCAATCCTGGATCCATGTTAATGTTAGAGCCTGGATGATAAATTGTATCAGCTGATATTAGCTTATCACATGTACTCTTATGAAACAGTGTCGAAGTGAAGAAGTAGGTTTTTAAATGTCTCCACATATCTTGGTCATTATTATTTAAAATCTGATATTAATATAGGTATATGTCTAAAAAATCTAGTATCTGTCAAGCTGTAGTTATGTTGTGCAATATTGTTAATTGTGCACTATGGTATATTTAATTTAAATAAAAACAATATATAACTTCATATAGTTGACTTTCTGCAAATTTAATTGAAAATCTTATTCATAGATTTAAACAAAATGATGGAAACATGTTTTTTTTTCATTACATTGATGCAAAAAATCCTGACACAGTAGAGACAGTATTAAAATCTCTTCAAATTTTTATTGCCTCTCGATACATATTGTCATTTTGCCCAACCCTCATCTATGTCAAATATGAAACTATCTATACTTGACAATGATTTGACAGCAATTGTAAGAACTGGCACAAAGATGATGTTGATGTAACCAACCAAGTCAATATTTGCTAATGAGAACATGAGCAGGAGTGATTCAAAATATTGCTATTTATATACAGACGGAGACAAACTAAAGGAAAAGCGGGAACAAATGAGTAGAGAAACATAAAGAACGCAGATGCTTCCACACAGTTGCACTGCATGGTACAATTAAGCAATTAACATCCAATCATACTCTGTGGCGTGTAAAAGAAATGCTGAGTAGGACAAGTTGGTTCTGATTTTGTATCAAGATGGCAAAAGGAAAATATCGAGGTGACTGAAGTGACATCTGCATTTAGATCAATGGGAAAGACACCACCAAACATCTGTGGGAGATTTTGGAATGAGGTGTTAGACAGTGCTCTCCACCACCATCATCAAAACACCAAATGAAGGAATATCTTTTGCTAAGGTGCATTGAAGCTGTTCTGGTGACGCGTGGTGGCTCAACACCTTACTAAGAGACTTTATGTTGGTTTTACCTTTAATTTGTCACATGTCTGTATAATGCTGTTCTACAGTAATTATTCTGTGAGGGTCGATTAATGTAGAACAAACATTTACTTCCCTCCCATGTTCTTTTCTTCCCACCCATCAGATCTTCTACATGAATCCTCGGTACATCCTGTTTTTTCACCTGGTGATCAACGACATGATCCAAGTGACACTGACCGTCATCCTGTTTGTCATCAGCTACACCCTCTACAAAATAAATGTCTCCGTCTGCTGCGTCTTCATCCTGCTTGCTCTTTTCACCACTGAAAACACTCCTCTGAACCTGGCCTGCATGGCGATGGAGTGCTACATCGCCATCTGCCTCCCCCTTCACCACGTGCAGATCTGTACTGTCAAGAGAACGTCAATGCTGATTGGTCTAATCTGGATTACAAGCATGTTGTCTGTTCTTCCTGATCTCTTCATAACCTTAGCGACGGAGCAGCTGGACTTCTTTCATTCTCGAGTATTCTGTCTCAGGGAAACTGCCTTTCGAAATCCCCACATTATCAAGAAGAGGGATGTTACCTACATTATGTACCTGGTTATAGTTTGGTTTGTTATCGTTTATACTTACCTCAAGATCCTGTTCACTGCAAGAACAGCCAGCAAAGATGCTAAAAAAGCTAGAAATACTATCCTCCTCCATGGTTTTCAGGTGCTGTTGTGTATGGCAACATATGCAGCACCCATGTTAAAACATGCTCTGCAGCAGTGGTTTCCAAAGAACTATCCAGACTCCCTGTTCGCTTGTTATATTATAGTGCAGATCCTTCCTCGATCCATTAGTCCAATTATCTATGGCATACGAGACAAGACCTTCCGAAAATACCTGAAAAGGTATCTGAAACCAATAGCGTAGGCAGAAATCACAGTGTAGTTGGGCCTAACCTGTCCAAAACCAATCATATTTAATAGGTTCTGATGTTAACCAAAATAGGCCATTACAACTATACTTACCTGAATGCACCACAGTTTAATCATACAAGCTTCATACATCATCAGAGGTAATGTTACAGGCACCAAGACAAACATTAACAGCATCACATAGCCTGGCATGGCGGCCGCATATTCACACACACACACACACACACACACACACACACACATAGCTGATAGACGCAACAGTGCAGCGTATGAATAGACTGACAGTTGAAAAGAGTCTTTCAACAGTACAGCGTGTTGCTGCCGAATTAGCAGCCACGTACGTGTCGTTACTACTTGGTACTTGTTGAGGAGAAACTGGTGCAGGAAGAGGTGTCTGGGTTGAGAATGATGGCTGAACTTGAGCTGAATTCTCTTCCTCCTGCTCCTCACGACATCTTTTTGTGACTGTTTTGTTTCACCATAGTTTTTATCTTAACCTACATTAATAGCAGCTAGCTAGCGGACAACAGGCTTCTGTTCCTGTAAAATCTAGAATAGAATTTAAAATCCTTCTCCTAACTTACAAAGCCCTTAATGGTCAGGCACCATCATATCTTGAAGAGCTCATGGTATCGTATTATCCCACTAAAACGCTGCGCTCCCAGAATGCAGCTTACTGGTGGTTCCTACAGTTTTTAAAAGTAGAATGGGAGGCTCCTCTCTTGTGGAACCATCTTCCAGATTCTGTCCGGGGGCAGACATCCTCTCTATGTTTAAGAGTAGGCTTAAAACTTTCCTTTTTGGTAAAGCTTATAGTTAGGGCCGGCCGGGCTCGCCTTGGATCAGCCTTTAGTTATGCTGCTATAGGCCTAGACTGCTGGGGGACTTCCCATATGCACTGAGCTCCTATCTCCTCCTTCACATTCATGTACCAATAATGCATGTCACTAATTTGGCTTCCTCCTCAGAGTTTTTTGTGCTTTCTCATCTCACAGGAAACCCTGGGTTGCAGGCCGAGCCTTCGCTGTCCTTCACAGTCCTGTTGGCGTCCTTCCCCAGCTTTTGCTATTGCTGCTGTTATTGTTATGCTTGTTGTTATTCTGTCCTACCCCCTCCTCCCCCTCCCCCTCTCCCTCCCCCCTCTTTCTTTCTCTCTTTCAACCCAACTGGTCAAAGCAGATGGCCACCCACCAAGAGTCAGGTTCTGCTTGAGGTTTCTTCCCGTTAAAGGGGAGTTTTTCCTTTCTGCTGTCGCCAAGTGCTTGCTCATGGGGGAATTGTTGGGTCTCTGTAAATTAAAGAGTAAGGTCTAGACCTGCTCTATGTTAAATGTGCCCTGAGATGACTTTTTGTTGTGATTTGGCGCTATATAAATAAAAATTGATTGATTGAGTGATTGATTGATTGTTCCTCTGTACATGGAGTGAAAGAGGGGGAGCTGCTCGCTGCTCACAATCTGGCATTTGCAAAATGTGCTGCCACTCAAAAACTCTGACCTATCAACATCATCATGGTTAACAAGAAGCAAGAATTGCTTTATTTTATTGGTCATGTACTCAGATAATTGAAACAATACTCATTGACTGCTATTAACTGGATGATCCAGCTAAAAAGGAAGCCCTCTGATTGGGTGGCCCACCTAGGCCCACACACAGCTGCACTCCAGAACCAAACCACATATAAAGGTCCTGTATTGTGACACAACTCATACATACACCATTTATAAACATGTTGGAACCAGGTTGGTTGGTTGCATGTTGTCAGTGTCACAATACAAAATGCAGTGAAAACAATGTATAATATATGCTCATGCAGGCCTGTTTGTGTATTTTTCACTTGTGTGTTTTCTCGGTAAATGTTTAATGTGATTCTTTTTCTGTTGCAGGACATTTTAAACTTTGAATTCTTGCTAAACATGATTTGGATGAACCCATAAGAAGATATAAGTTTGGTCAAAAACTTCTAAACAATTCGACAAAACATGACACTAATCTTACAAACATGATTGATGTCAATATACAAATGCTACAAATGCTTCTTTTCAAAAGTAGATATATACTAGAATTTTAAATTATTAAATTAAGCTCTTTGTGATCCTGCATGCTAATTGCTTGATTTTAAATGCATTCACTTCCATTCAACAATTCGTTGATTTTTATCTTTCACGTGTATGTCCTGATCCTGAGCCTGGGGTGAGCACTTCTTTTTTACTGTTGGCCTTTAAAGGAATAAATGTTCACAGTTTTTTACAGAAATGTCCAACAGTGCCTATAGTTGTTTCAGATGATTGGGTACATTGTAAAAAAAATAACTGAGGGAGGTTTTGAATAAGAATATTTTTTATTATGAATACAGACTTTAGATTATTTTTAAAAAGAACTGTGTAAATTGTTATGATCCATGGATAGTGTATATCTCAGTCTTCAATGAGAAATGAAGCTTTAGTAGAACGTAATAATGATGAACAAGTATATATTTTAACAATTCACTTTTTTATTGTACAATACTTAATTATTTAATTGAAGACATCCAACTTTTCTATTAACATTGTATGATGTGTCATTGTTACAAAACAGGGCATTGTCTCATACTGGAGTCAATAACATAAGACAGGGACTTATTTTATTGACCCCAGTATGAGATAATGCCCTGTATTGTCGATATTTACTATCATGTTTTCTCCTTTGTTAGACCTTCAAGAGATGAATGAGTCATCTCCTAATGTGACTGTGGTTATAGAGTATCGAGACTCCTTCACCAAAGCTGTGACCAAGAATGTTATTGTTGTGGTTCTCGGGATCTCCATCAACTACATCAATGCAAGCCTCATTCAAACCTTTCGCAAAAACCAGGTACAACATTCATTATTGACATGCAACCACTAATGATACATTTACTTAAGAAATATATCAGAAATTAATATATAAATAAGCAGTAGCTCTAGAATCTGTGGCGTCACACATTCAAGGTCTGTCTCTACAACCACAGAGAAATGAAGATAAATTATTGCAGTTATCAGCAGCCCTATGTGTTACTCTTCAGTAACACAGAAACATTACATTTGAGGATGAATTTAAACAAACTGAACAGGAAAATGTTAAGATCAGCCTGCAGTGTACAGAATGTTAAAGCAAATCAGCAACATGGGTGTTGTAACTCTATTGACTAAATACTGATTTAGTATTATATAGTCTACAGTGTTGCATTGATTGATTTATTAATTCTGTTGCATTTACTGTGGTGAGTTATGTTCAACAGAGACAACAACAGCTTTTCAGTATTTAAATTATTTGTGCAATCCTGGATCCATGTTAATGTTAGAGCCTGAATGATAAATTGTATCAGCTGATATTAGCTTATCACATGTACTCTTATGAAACAGTGTCGAAGTGAAGAAGTAGGTTT
Source organism: Thunnus thynnus (assembly GCF_963924715.1). NCBI lineage: Eukaryota > Metazoa > Chordata > Actinopteri > Scombriformes > Scombridae > Thunnus > Thunnus thynnus. The sequence goes on from NC_089520.1 coordinate 4,137,434, forward strand.
TTAAATGTCTCCACATATCTTGGTCATTATTATTTAAAATCTGATATTAATATAGGTATATGTCTAAAAAATCTAGTATCTGTCAAGCTGTAGTTATGTTGTGCAATATTGTTAATTGTGCACTATGGTATATTTAATTTAAATAAAAACAATATATAACTTCATATAGTTGACTTTCTGCAAATTTAATTGAAAATCTTATTCATAGATTTAAACAAAATGATGGAAACATGTTTTTTTTTCATTACATTGATGCAAAAAATCCTGACACAGTAGAGACAGTATTAAAATCTCTTCAAATTTTTATTGCCTCTCGATACATATTGTCATTTTGCCCAACCCTCATCTATGTCAAATATGAAACTATCTATACTTGACAATGATTTGACAGCAATTGTAAGAACTGGCACAAAGATGATGTTGATGTAACCAACCAAGTCAATATTTGCTAATGAGAACATGAGCAGGAGTGATTCAAAATATTGCTATTTATATACAGACGGAGAAAAACTAAAGGAAAAGCGGGAACAAATGAGTAGAGAAACATAAAGAACGCAGATGCTTCCACACAGTTGCACTGCATGGTACAATTAAGCAATTAACATCCAATCATACTCTGTGGCGTGTAAAAGAAATGCTGAGTAGGACAAGTTGGTTCTGATTTTGTATCAAGATGGCAAAAGGAAAATATCAAGGTGACTGAAGTGACATCTGCATTTAGATCAATGGGAAAGACACCACCAAACATCTGTGGGAGATTTTGGAATGAGGTGTTAGACAGTGCTCTCCACCACCATCATCAAAACACCAAATGAAGGAATATCTTTTGCTAAGGTGCATTGAAGCTGTTCTAGTGGCGCGTGGTGGCTTAACACCTTACTAAGAGACTTTATGTTGGTTTTACCTTTAATTTGTCACATGTCTGTATAATGCTGTTCTACAGTAATTATTCTGTGAGGGTCGATTAATGTAGAACAAACATTTACTTCCCTCCCATGTTCTTTTCTTCCCACCCATCAGATCTTCTACATGAATCCTCGGTACATCCTGTTTTTTCACCTGGTGATCAACGACATGATCCAAGTGACACTGACCGTCATCCTGTTCATCATCAGCTACACCCTCTACAAAATAAATGTCTCCGTCTGCTGCGTCTTCATCCTGCTTGCTCTTTTCACCACTGAAAACACTCCTCTGAACTTGGCCTGCATGGCGGTGGAGTGCTACATCGCCATCTGCCTCCCCCTTCACCATGTGCAGATCTGTACTGTCAAGAGAACGTCAATGCTGATTGGTCTAATCTGGATTACAAGCATGTTGTCTGTTCTTCCTGATCTCTTCATAACCTTAGCGACGGAGCAGCTGGACTTCTTTCATTCTCGAGTATTCTGTCTCAGGGAAACTGCCTTTCGAAATCCCCACATTATCAAGAAGAGGGATGTTACCTACATTATGTACCTGGTTATAGTTTGGTTTGTTATCTTTTATACTTACTTCAAGATCCTGTTCACTGCAAGAACAGCCAGCAAAGATGCTAAAAAAGCTAGAAATACTATCCTCCTCCATGGTTTTCAGGTGCTGTTGTGTATGGCAACATATGCAGAACCCATGTTAAAACATGCTCTGCAGCAGTGGTTTCCAAAGAACTATCCAGACTCCCTGTTCGCGTGTTATATTATAGTGCAGATCCTTCCTCGATCCATTAGTCCAATTATCTATGGCATACGAGACAAGACCTTCAGAAAATACCTGAAAAGGTATCTGTTGTGTAAAACTGGCCCACAATAAGCATTAATTCGCCGACTATAACAAGGAAACTTCCAAAAGCTTTACATGGAGATAGGTCCTAATACTTACTCTTTGATTTCCTTGTCTTTACTCTGTTGAACAATGGGCCTTTCTCAACACCCACTTCGAATGTTATCATTTGATTGAATGGGCATTATCAGTGGTTATCACTCATAGATATGGGTTAGAAGGGGCCTGCTACACCTGCTAGTAGGTTCAGAAGGCATCTATTCATACGGTTGATCAATGGTCATCTATTGAAAAGCTGGATCACTGCAGGGACAACCCTTACGTAGATCTGCATCCACGTCACGCCATTCCTTTTATTATCAGTGAAAAGTGCAATACTTTAAGATAGTTTTGGCATTAAAATGTGTTTTGATAACATTTCTAGTGAGAAATGTGCAAAGTGTTTTCATAATCTTCATTCAGTGAATGTATATGATGTTTAGTTTGTTAGTTATTATGAAGATTTTTTCAGTTCTCGCCAAGTTGCTATGGTGGTTGCTATGGACGCAACCAAGAATCACCGCAGTTCATGAAATAGTCACGAAATTTAATCTATAGATTTGTGTACATTGACACGAATTTTTTCGTGACACTCAGAACGACTTTCAAACTAATGTATTTCAATTGGAATATCTTTCCTGCCTGCACCATGTTTTTTTCTGTCAGTCAGGACTCAGCAGCAAAGATGCTGGATTGTTTTTTCTCATTTGTTATTCATTTTTTTAACTATAACCGTTACATTACTTAACATTTAATCACAAGCTTTTATCTTTCTTTTTATTTCTTCAAATTGTGAAGAAATACAAAATGGTAGAGTGTTTCCTGTCAGAGCGCTTTTTTTCAATGACTCTAGCTCATATGAAGGACAGTCAACAAGCAACAGCAAACTGCTTCCGAACCTTTTAAACCAAAACAACCCAGTCGCTAGAATAAAATGTTGGCACACACACACACACACACACACACACACACACACACACACACACACAACGTTACATGATGTGGCTCAAGCTTTGGCAGTTGGTGCATCTGACTCTTGTTTTGGCTAAAATATCTGAAGTACACTAACATCTTTACTTTTTCTTAACATAGGCCCTGTTTACACCTGGCATTAACATCCGTCTCGGGTGATCCAATCACAAGTGGACAGCTCTAAGTACAGGTGTGAACGCACCCAAGATGCATTGAGGATGCATTGAGATCCAATCACATTCAGAGGTGGTCTGGGCTCTGTGCACACAGCTGCATGAGAGTTACATTTGGTAAGTTCAACTGACAAGTTCAACAGAATGGGAGGACGCACTGAGATCACTTGCAATTGAAACAGCAGCATTCTTGCCGTCACCCCTCAGTCAGCTTGGCTCTGGAGATTACACTTAAATACGACTGTACCTTACTGTACTGTGATATAATCATTCCAAATCAAAGGTCCACTAAAACACTTTTCTGAAGAAAAAATAATCTAATTGACCGTGATATGTAGTCAAATTATGTTACCCAATCTGCAATGTTTATTAAAAATCCAATCTGTTATATTAGAAAAATAAAATGAAATGTAATATAGACTACACTGCCTCTATGCTTTTTAATTTATTTATATAATTTATTTTGGATTTTTATTGAAATGTGGTGATATATGTACATATAAGTCCATAGAGGCAGTGATTAACTTTACCCTCAGTCATACTAATGTGGCAGCTACAATTAAAAAATGTCATCATTAAGACCAAAATGTATCTTCCAAAAAGAATTATATCATATATCAAAACTGAGGCATCAAATTATCTGGATCAACATACTACATTTTGGAAATCTAAATTGTTATATTATTGCCTGAATAAATATCAAAACTTAATAAAGTAGCATAATAGCAACCCTAGGACAAAAATTATAACAGCTTTTAGCTAGGCTCAAAATCCACACCAATTCACACCACTGGTTGGTGTGAATTTCATTCTGGCATACTTCACCACCCAAAGTTTACACAAGTCAGCTCCCAAAGTATCCTCGAGAAACAACACACTTCACCACAGAGCTATGAAAGTACTTCATTTGTAAATGTTCTTGTTGTGTGTTGAAATATTACTTAAATTGTTGGCTAATTTGGTATTTATGAATGAATGAATTCAAGTTCTTATGTTGCCCTTTACAACTCAATTATAAAACTATGTCCCCTTTGTTTGGACACACACACACACACACACAAACACACACATATACTACTGACGTGTGAACATGCCACATATAAAGTCAGATATTTCCTGGGGCCATATTGTTGGTGTCCTGCTGATCTAAACAAAGGTAAGTACCGCCTGCTGGACAGTACATAATAGCTTTGAATTGTGTTCTGACTCCACTTATATTTTGTCACTGGAGTAAATCTGTCATGAAATAAGAAATTTGTTTCAAATTGAAACATGAATGTTTTGAAAGATGTGACACAGGTTAATCCAACAAAAGTGACTGATAAAAACGGGTGGTTTTTAAAGAGCTACTGTATACTTCATTTTGCAATTCTTAGCCTTATCTTGACAGTTTTATAAAGGTCTGGAAAGGATACAGACTGTGAAACTACACTGAAGATTATCACATGAGGGCACCCTTTGTTGTTCCTTCATTATTACACTTTAATCGTTTAATTTTAAATGCATTCAGTTCAATAACAAGAGTAATATATTGAGTTTTACTTTTGAAGTTGATGCTCTCATCTTCTGGTTGAGATGAGTACTTCTTTATCCTGTTGTTGTTACTGAGTGGCTTTATGCAGGATTATCCCTAAAACATTTAAGTCACTTTTAGACAAACTAGGGAGGATCAACCTCTATGTAAGCCGATTCTCTAAGCTTCTGATATTAGATTATGAAGCACTCATGCAAAATTACCAATCAGTTTAAATAGCAAAATCTAAAATGTTATTATGTTTCTGATTTATTTAACGGCTGGCCCTAACTATTCAAATATGTTTCTGTTTCATTAGTGTTCATATGTAACATAATTATTATTTTTAAAGTTGCTTAACCTGCTCAATGTGATATTTATAATTTGTGATCATTTATTACAATACATATTGATTGTGAGATTGTCCTCTCATTCTCTCTCTCATGCACCATTGTGAGTGAATTGCACTTTACTTTAAATTTGACAATATATCTAAAATTGGATCAAAAGATTGGAGTAATTTGCCTAACTCACTCTGATCGATTACTTCTTTCCATGACCTCAAGACTTCTTTGCTTGTTTACCTTAAATTTACTCCTTCTTGTTTTTGATTGTATGTACCCTTATCTTAGTTTATAAGTAGACTCTGTACTTTGACATAATATTATTTGATCTATTCATTTATTTTATTTCTTGTTCATTCTTTGTACAGATGACTCGTGTAACAGATGTAGCAGGTGGGGTTTGGGATGGTGGGAGAGCCCTTATGTGTATGTCCATATTGATTTTACTGTGTTGATTGTTTTTGTGCTATTGTATTGTTTAATTTATTATCGTTATTATTGTTAATGTAGTTTGTTTTGTTTAAATGTTGTCATTTTTATGTTTTGTGCCTGAGGACCCCTTCAAAAAGAAGATGGTGCATCTCAAGGGGTTCATCCTCTAATTAAATTCTGAAATAAATAAATATTCAGGCCGATAAGGTTATTTATTGGAGTATATACTGTATTTGCTGTAAATATTTACATGAAACTGAATAATATCCATTTTTTCTTTCTTTTTTTAAACTTTAGCTTTCAAGAGATGAACGTGTCAGCTGCCAATGTGTCAGTTGTTTTACAGTATCGAGACTCCTTCACTAAAGCTGTGACCAAGAATGTAATTGTTGTGGTTCTCGGGATCTCCATCAACTACATCAATGCCAGCCTCATTCACACCTTTTGCAAAAACCAGGTACAACATTCATTATTGACATGCAACCACTAATGATACATTTACTTAAGAAATATATCAGAAATCAATACAGTAATCAAACAGGAGGTCAGGTATTCCTTTAATGACGTGTAAACACTAAAAATGAATTTACATTGATGACATGTAACCACTAATAATGATTTTACCAAAGAAATTATCAGATGATTGTGGAATTGTGTTCTTTTAAGTCACCCACTGGCTTACAAAGGGGGGTTCTTAAAACGGGAGTTTGGGTTAGCTTTGAGTTTAGATTTTGGGGTTTTGTTTGGGTTTAGTTCGTTCTAGAATCCTAATGTGAACATAAATGAATGAATGAACTTTCACCTTTTTCATTAAGCATGACATCATGACTTCTTGTTGGGGAGCTGGAGAGTAGATTTTTTTGTTTAGTCTAGCCGATCGGGAGCAAGTGACGCACCCATCCTGCAGATGTCATTTTCCATGGGAAAGAAGCAAGGGGAAGAGATTGTTAGGAGAAGTCAACTTAACACTTTTCATAACAATGGAAAACATTTTAAGAATTTTAGAATTCTGCAAGTCGGGTAACCATACAGCTGCATCAATCTCATCCATGCTTATGACATTATTGTGGCAAGTGAGGTCAGTAACAGGTAGCAGGAAGATGAGGTCTCCATTCTTAATCCCACCTACAAAGTTCTGATTGGTTGACTGTGTATCAATCCAGCAAAAACAGCCATCAATAAGCACAACACCAGATCTGTATGAGCCACTGCATAAATCAGAGATGTGGGCGGTGACTCAGAGGCCTGATACCAGGCTAGGAGCTTAGCTGAAGGAAAAAAGTTTGCTGCACCATTAATAAGTATTTACATGAAAATCTCATTGAAATTAAAGTAAGATATTCAGCAGATAGCTAAGGGAGGTAGCTGACGAATGAAAATGACAACTAGCAGATACTGAGAGGTCTCTCATTTAACTCTTGAGTATATGAAATCCCTTTTTCAAGCTCAAAACTCTATCCTCAGACTCCCAGAATTTGCAAATGTTTTCAAAGCTTTTCTCCCTTTGCCTTTACTTTTCTTTCCCAACATCTAGATCTTCTACATGAATCCCCGGTATATCCTTTTTATTCACCTGGTGGTCAACGACATGATCGTAGTGACCTTGACCGTTATCCTGTTCATCATCAGCTACACCCTCTACAAAATAAATGTCTCCGTCTGCTGCATCTACGTCCTGTTTCTTATTTTCACCACTGAAAACACTCCTCTGAACCTGGCCTGCATGGCAGTGGAGTGCTATATCGCCATCTGTCTTCCTCTTCGCCACACACAAATCTGTACCGTCAAGAGAACGTTAATGCTGATTGGTTTAATCTGGACGACAAGCATTATCTCTGGTATTCCTGATCTCTTCATCACCTTAGCCACAGAGCCGCTGGACTTCTTTCATTCTCGAGTCTTCTGCCTCAGAAAAAATGCCTTTCCACATCCTCTCCTTGTTAAGAAGAGGGACATCACATATATAACATTTCTAGTTATAGTCTGGATCACCATCTTTTACACTTACTTTAAGATCCTGTTCACTGCAAAGACAGCTAACAAAGATGCAAAGAAAGCCAGGAACACTATCCTCCTCCATGGGTTTCAGCTCCTGCTGTGTATGTCTTCATATGCAACAGCTCTGTTGAAAGATGCTCTGCAGCGATGGTTCCCTAAGAATTATGCAGACTCCCTCTTTGCTATCTACATTATAGTACAGATCCTGCCACGATTCATTAGTCCAATCATATATGGCATACGAGACAATACTTTCAGGAAGTACCTGAGAAGGCATCTATTGTGTAAAGTCAGCAAACCATAAGCAACCATTCATAGACTATAAATGAGTCTCTCAAGGTAAACCTTTAGTTATCTACAAGATTTCCTTAGCACACTCCTCAGTCCATACAACTTAGCCTGTGCACTTCTTTCCATCACACTCTTGAGTGTGAGAGTCTAAAGTTCAGCCAGACACACAGCTGTTATACATTTTTGTAAATCCAGCCATCCATCCGCTTATCTGGGACTGGGTTGCAGTGGCATCAGACTGGGCAAAGAAACCCAGACATCCTTCCTCCTGGGGTATCCCACAGTATGCCCAGGCCAGAAGAGATATGTAATTCCTCCAGGGTTCTTCCCTGGGGTCTCTACCAGTCAGACATTCCTGGAACACCTCCAGAGGAAGGAGTCCAGGAGCCATTCCAACCAGGTGCCCAAACCACCTCGGCTGGCTCCTTTTGATGTGAAGGAGCAGTGGCTCTACTCCAAGCTTCTCACCCCATCTCTAAGGCAGACACCCTCCAAAGGAAACTCATTTCAGCCACTTATGTCTGTGTGATCTCATTCTTTCAGTCACTACCCAAAGCTTGTGACCAAAGGTAAGGGTTGGGACATAGACCGACTGGTAAATTGAGAGTTTTGCCTTCTGGCTCAGCTCTTTCTTCACCACAATGGTCAGGTACAATTCCTCCATTACTGCTGATGTTGCACCAATCCACCTGTCAACCTCGCACTCCATCTTACCCTCACTTGTGAACAAGACCCTGAGATAAATGAACTCCTTCACTTGGGGCCAACTCACTCCCAACCCAGAGGGAGCAGCATTTGGAGGTGCTGACTCTCATCCCGACCACTTCACATTTGGCTGCAAACCATCCCAGTGCCTGTTGGAGGTCATGGTGTGTTAAAGCCAACAGAATCACATCATCTGCAAAAAGCAGAGATGCAATCCTGAGGTCCCCAAACAGGACACTCAACTTGCCCCTGCTGTGCCTCAAGATTGTGTCCATGAAAATCACAAACGGAATTGGTGACAAGGGACAACACTGGCAGAGTACAAAACCCACTGAAAATGAGTCTTACTTACTGCAGAGAATGCAGACATAGCTCTCACTGCAGTTATATAAGGACCAAATGGCTTGCAGCAATAGCCCTGATACCCCATACTCCCATAGCACCACCCACAAGGTGCCCCGAGGGACACGGTCATAAGCCTTCTCCAAGTCCACAAAGCACAAGTAGACTGGATATGCAAACTCCAAAGACCCCTCAACTATCCTTGCAAGGGTGATGAATTGGTCCACTGTTCCACAGCCCGGACGGAACCCACATTGTTCCTCCTGAATCTAAGGTTTGACACTAAAAGCATTATGAGGCGCGTTGAACTGACTTGACGCCCCAACTCCGACCTTGTTTCGATTTTGGCATTCACCTGGCATTAACATCCGTCTCAGGTGATTCAATCACAAGTGGACAGCTCTAAGTACAGTTGTGAACGCACCACAGACGCATTGAGGATGCATTGAGATCCAATCACTCAGACCACATTCAGAGGTGGTCTGGGCTGCATGTGGCCACATTCATTTAGCAGTGTAAATGCAGTGTGTCCTGGGCCACATTGAAGGACCACCTACTCAACTGATGTTCTCTATTTTCCGGCAGACTAGGCACGGGAAGGGCATTGCTGCCTCCTGGTCCAAAGCTGTGTTCAACTCTTTTGATAACATGATAAAGAAATGCATTATTTTGTTTTCCGTCTTTCATGTGAATTAAAAGAATGTAATCCACCTCCCGTTATTTCCTGTTTTCTCCTTTCCCCAAACCTGTTTTCCTCATCAAATCGACAGTCAGAATAGAAATAAAAAAGAAACAGGAAATAACTTGTTTCTCGCTTGTCTGTCTAAAAACACATTTCAGAAGCTGAACATTGCTGAATAGTTTCCTCTGTGCTGCTCGACATTATGAGCTCAGGATTTATCAGGAGGACGGCTGCTTTATTCCAAACAGTATGAACCTGGACTGTGTGTAACAGCTGACCTATTGCATGTGTAGGAGAACACAGAACATTAATTAACATTGGATCCTGACCGATCCTGTCGGAGATTTAAATAATCAACAACGTAACGCTGCTGTGCCTCATGCGTAAATGCACACAGCTGCATGAGAGTTACATTTGGCAAAGTCAACTGACAAGTTCAACAGAATGGGAGGACGCAGTGAGATCATTTGCAATTGAAACAGCAGCATTCTTGCCGTCACCCCTCAGTCAGCTTGGCTCTGGAGATTACACTTAAATACAACTGTACCTTACTGTACTGTGATATAATCATTTAAACTCAAAGGTCCACTAAAACACTTTTTCTGAGGAAAGGATAATCAAATTGACAGTGAGATGTAGTCAAATCATGTTACCTAATCTATGATGTTTATAAAAGATCCAAACTGCGATATTAGAAAAATAAAATGAAATGTCATATAGACCACACAGACTCTATGTTTATTTATTTATAAATTTATTTTGGATTTGTATTGAAATGTGGTGATATATGTACATATAAGTCCATAGAGGCAGTGATTAACTTTACCCTCAATCAAACTAATGTGGCAGCTACAATTAAAAAATGTTATCATTGAGACCAAAATGTATCTTCCAAAAGAAATCATATCATATATCAAAACTGAGGCATCAGACCCAACGTTAAATTTACCAAAGGTCAGCAGAGATCAGACTGTTCTCACTAGGATGACAACAGATATTGACCAGCTGGTTATCTCCAAAAATGTCACAGTAAATTTTCAAATTATCTGGATCAACATACCACATTTTGGAAATCTAAATTGTTATATTCTTGCCTGAATAAATATCAAAATTTAATAAAGTGACATAATAGCAACCCTAGGACAAAAATTATAACAGCTTTTAGCTTGGCTCAAAATCCACGCCATCGCTGCTGGTTGGTGTGAATTTCATTCTGGGATACTTCACCACCTAAAGTTCAAACAAGTCAGCTCCCAAAGTATCCTCGATAAAAAACACACTTTACCACAGAGATATGAAAGTACTTCATTTGTAAATGTTCTTGTTGTGTGTTGACATATTACTTAAATTGTTGGTTAAATTGGTATTTCTGAATTAATGAATTCAAGTTTTCATGTTGCCCCTTACAACTCAATTATAAAACTTTGTCCCCTATGTTTGGACACACACTCACACCCACCCACACACACACACACACACACACAAACACAAACACACACACACACACAAACACACACACACACACACACACACACACACACACATATACTACTGACATGAATATGCCAAATATAAAGTCAGATATTTCCTGGAGCCATATTGTTGGTGTCCTGCTGATCTAAACGAAGGTAAGTACCGCCTGCTGGACAGTACACAATAGCTTTGAATTGTGTTCTGATTCCACTTATATTTTGTCACTGGAGTAAATCTGTCATGAAATAAGAAATGTGTTCAAACTGAAACATGAATGATTTGAAAGATGTGACACAGGTTAATCCAACAAAAGTGACTGATAAAAACGGGTGGTTTTTAAAGAGCTACTGTATACTTCATTTTGCAATTCTTTGCCTTATCTTATATTGAGTTTTACTTTTGAAGTTGATGCTCTCATCTTCTGGTTGAGATGAGTACTTCTTTATCCTGTTGTTGTTACTGAGTGGCTTTATGCAGGATTATCCCTAAAACATTTAAGTCACCTTTAGACAAACTAGGGGGGATCAACCTCTATGTAAGCCGATTCTCTAAGCTTCTGATATTAGATTATGAAGCACTCATGCAAAATTACCAATCAGTTTAAATAGCAAAATCTAAAATGTTATTATGTTTCTGATTTATTTAACGGCTGGCCCTAACTATTCAAATATGTTTCTGTTTCATTAGTGTTCATATGTAACATAATTATTATTTTTAAAGTTGCTTAACCTGCTCAATGTGATATTTATAATTTGTGATCATTTATTACAATACATATTGATTGTGAGATTGTCCTCTCATTCTCTCTCTCATGCACCATTGTGAGTGAATTGCACTTTACTTTAAATTTGACAATATATCTAAAAAGTGCCAGAAAATGTCTACCTTCTTTTGGTCAAAGTGTTTCTGATGTTTGGAAAATTATCCATGAATGGGTGTGTAAGAGGGGGGTCCTCTTAATATCACTGTTAACTTATATAAAGCTATATTATTAGCATATTAAGTTTAAAGCACCATCAGATTGGAGTAATTTGCCTAACTCACTCTGATCGATTACTTCTCTCCATGACCTCAAGACTTCTTTGCTTGTTTACCTTAAATTTACTCCTTCTTGTTTTTGATTGTATGTACCCTTATCTTAGTTTATAAGTAGACTCTGTACTTTGACATAATATTATTTGATCTATTCATTTATTTTATTTCTTGTTCATTCTTTGTACAGATGACTCGTGTAACAGATGTAGCAGGTGGGGTTTGGGATGGAGGGAGAGCCCTTATGTGTATGTCCATGTTGATTTTACTGTGTTGATTGTTTTTGTGCTATAGTATTGTTTAATTTATTATCGTTATTATTGTTAATGTAGTTTGTTTTGTTTAAATGTTGTCATTTTTATGTTTTGTGCCTGAGGACCCCTTCAAAAACAAGATGGTGCATCTCAAGGGGTTCATCCTCTAATTAAATTCTGAAATAAATAAATATTCAGGCCGATAAGGTTATTTATTGGAGTATATACTGAATTTGCTGTAAATATTTACATGACACTGAATAATATCCATTTTTTCTTTCTTTTTTAAAACTTTAGCTTTCAAGAGATGAACGTGTCAGCTGCCAATGTGTCAGTTGTTTTACAGTATCGAGATTCCTTCACTAAAGCTGTGACCAAGAATGTAATTGTTGTGGTTCTCGGGATCTCCATCAACTGCATCAATGCCAGCCTCATTCACACCTTTCACAAACACGAGGTCAGGTATTCCTTTAGTGACGTGTAAACACTAAAAATGAATTTACATTAATGACATGTAACCACTAATAATGATTCTACCAAAGAAATTATCAGATGATTGTGGAATTGTGCTCTTTTATGTCACCCACTGGCTTACGAAGGGAGGTTCTTAAATCAGGAGTTTGGGTTAGCTTTGAGTTTAGATTTTGGGGTTTTGTTTGGGTTTAGTTCGTTCTAAAATCCTAATGTGAACATAAATGAATGAATGAACTTTCACCTTTTTTATTAAGCATGACATCATGACTTCTCGTTGGGGAGCTGGGGAGTAGATTTTTTTGTTTAGTCTAGCCGATCGGGAGCAAGTGACGCACCCATCCTGCAGATGTCATTTTCCATGGGAAAGAAGCAGGGGGAAGAGATTGTTAGGAGAAGTCAACTTAACACTTTTCATAACAATGGAAAACATTTTAAGAATTTTAGAATTCTGCAAGTCGAGTAACCATACAGCTGCATCAATCTCATCCATGCTTGTGACACTTTTGTGGCCAGTGAGGTCAGTAACAGGTAGCAGGAAGATGAGGTCTCCATTCTTAATCCCACCTACAAAGTTCTGATTGGTTGACTGTTTATCGATCCAGCAAAAACAGCCATCAATAAGCACCACACCAGATATGTATGAGCCACTGCATAAATCAGAGATGTGGGCGGTGACTCAGAGGCCTGGTACCAGGCTAGGAGCTTAGCTAAAGGAAAAAAGTTTGCTGCACCATTAATAAGTATTTACATGAAAATCTCATTGAAATGAAAGTAAGATATTAAGCAGATAGCTAAGGAGGGTAGCTGACGAGTGAAAATGACAACTAGCAGATACTGAGAGGTCTCTCATTTAACTCTTGAGCATATGAAATCCCTTTTTCAAGCTCAAAATCCTGAGACTCCCAGAATTGCAAATGTTTTCAAAGCTTTTCTCCCTTTGCCTTTACTTTTCCTTCCCACCATCTAGATCTTCTACATGAATCCCCGGTATATCCTTTTTATTCACCTGGTGGTCAACGACATGATTGTAGTGACCTTGACTGTCTTCCTGTTCATCATCAGCTACACCCTCTACAAAATAAATGTCTCCATCTGCTGCATCTCCGTCCTGTTTGTTATTTTCACCACTGAAAACACTCCTCTGAACCTGGCCTGCATGTCAGTGGAGTGCTATATCGCCATCTGTCTTCCTCTTCGCCACACACAAATCTGTACCGTCAAGAGAACGTTAATGCTGATTGGTTTAATCTGGACGACAAGCATTATCTCTGGTATTCCCGATCTCTTCATCACCTTAGCCACAGAGCCGCTGGACTTCTTTCATTCCCGAGTCTTCTGCCTCAGAGAAACTGCCTTTCCACATCCTCTCCTTGTTAAGAAGAGGGATATCACATATTTAATGTTTCTAGTTATAGTCTGGATCACCATCTTTTACACTTACTTCAAGATCCTGTTCACTGCAAAAACAGCAAACAAAGATGCAAAGAAAGCCAGGGACACTATCCTCCTCCATGGGTTTCAGCTCCTGCTGTGTATGTCTTCATATGCAACACCTCTGTTGAAAGATGCTCTTCAGCGATGGTTCCCTAAGAATTATGCAGACTCCCTCTTTGCTATCTACATTATAGTACAGATCCTGCCACGATCCATTAGTCCAATCATATATGGCATACGAGACAATACTTTCAGGAAGTACCTGAGAAGGCATCTATTGTGTAAAGTCAGCAAACCATAAGCAACCATTCATAGAGTATAAATGAGTCTCTCAAGGTAAACCTTTAGTTATCTACAAGATTTCCTTAGCACACTCCTCAGTCCATACAACTTAGCCTGTGCACTTCTTTCCATCACACTCTTGAGTGTGAGAGTCTAAAGTTCAGCCAGACACACAGCTGTTATACATTTTTGTAAATCCATCCATCCATCCGCTCTGGGACCGGGTTCCAGTGGCATCAGACTGAACAAAGAAACCCAGACATCCTTCCTCCTGGGGGATCCCACAGTATGCCCAGGCCAGAAGAGATATGTAATTCCTCCAGGGTTCTTCCCTGGGGTCTCTACCAGTCAGACATTCCTGGAACACCTCCAGAGGAAGGAGTCCAGGAACCATTCCAACCAGGTGCCCAAACCACCTCAGCTGGCTCCTTTTGATGTGAAGGAGCAGTGGCTCTACTCCAAGCTTCTCACCCCATCTCTAAGGCAGACACCCTCCAAAGGAAACTCATTTTGGCCACTTATGTCTGTGATCTCATTCTTTCAGTCACTACCCAAAGCTTGTGACCAAAGGTAAGGGTTGGGACATAGACCGACTGTTAAATTGAGAGCTTTGCCTTCTGGCTCAGCTCTTTCTTCACCACAATGGTCCAGTATAATGCCTCCATTACTGCTGATGCTGCACCAATCCGCCTGTCAACCTCGCACTCCATCTTACCCTCACTTGTGAACAAGACCCTGAGATAAATGAACTCCTTCACTTGGGGCCAACTCACTCCCAACCCAGAGGGAGCAGCATTTGGAGGTGCTGACTCTCATCCCGACCACTTCACATTTGGCTGCAAACCATCCCAGTGCCTGTTGGAGGTCATGGTGTGTTAAAGCCAACAGAATCACATCATCTGCAAAAAGCAGAGATGCAATCCTGAGGTCCCCAAACAGGACACTCAACTTGCCCCTGCTGTGCCTCAAGATTGTGTCCATGAAAATCACAAACGGAATTGGTGACAAGGGACAACACTGGTGGAGTTCAACACCCACTGAGAATGAGTCTTACTTACTGCAGAGAATGCAGACATAGCTCTCACTGCAGTTATATAAGGACCAAATGGCTTGCAGCAATAGCCCTGATACCCCATACTCCCATAGCACCACCCACAAGGTGCCCCGAGGGACGCGGTCATAAGCCTTCACCAAGTCCACAAAGCACAAGTAGACTGGATATGCAAACTCCAAAGACCCCTCAACTATCCTTGCAAGAGTGATGACTTGGTCCACTGTTCCACAGCCCGGACGGAATCCACATTGTTCCTCCTGAATCTAAGGTTTGACACTAAAAGCATTATGAGGCGCGTTGAACTGACTGGACGCCCCAACTCCGACCTTGTTTCGATTTTGACATTCACCTGGCATTAACATCCGTCTCAGGTGATTCAATCACAAGTGGACAGCTCTAAGTACAGGTGTGAACGCACCAAAGGCACAATGAGTATGCATTAAGATCCAATCACTAAGACGTAGACATTCAGAGGTGGTCTGGGCTGCATGTGGCCACATTCATTTAGCAGTGTAAATGCAGTGTGTCCTGGGCCACATTGAAGGACCACCTACTCAACTGATGTTCTCTATTTTCCGGCAGACTAGGCACGGGAAGGGCATTGCTGCCTCCTGGTCCAAAGCTGTGTTCAACTCTTTTGATAACATGATAAAGAAATGCATTATTTTGTTTTTCGATCTTTCATGTGAATTAAAAGAATGTAATCCACCTCCCGTTATTTCCTGTTTTCCTCTTCCCCCAAACCTGTTTTCCTCATCAAATCGACAGTCAGAATAGAAATAAAAAAGAAACAGAAAATAACTTGTTTCTTGCTTGTCTGTCTAAAAACATATTTCAGAAGCTGAACATTGCTGAATAGTTTCCTCTGTGCTGCTCGACATTATGAGCTCAGGATTTATCAGGAGGACGACTGCTTTATTCCAAACAGTATGAACCTGGACTGTGTGTAACAGCTGACCTATTGCATGTGTAGGAGAACACAGAACATTAATTAACATTAGATCCTGACTGATCCTGTTGGAGATTTAAATAGTCAACGTTACGCTGCTGTGCCTCATGCGTAAATGCACACAGCTGCATGAGAGTTACATTTGGCAAAGTCAACTGACAAGTTCAACAGAATGGGAGGACGTAGTAAGATCATTTGCAATTGAAACAGCAGCATTCTTGCTGTCATCCCTCAGTCAGCTTGGCTCTGGAGATTACACTTAAATACAACTGTACCTTACTGTACTGTGATATCATTTAAACTCAAAGGTCCACTAAAACACTTTTTCTGAAGAAAAAATAATCTAATTGACAGTGAGATGTAGTCAAATCATGTTACTTAATCTATGATGTTTATTAAAGATCCAATGTTATATTACAAAAATAAAATGAAATGTAATATATGCCACAATGACTCTAAGTTTATTTATTTATTTATTTCATTTTTTTTAATTTTATTTGTTTGTATAATTTATTTTTCATTTTTATTGAAATGTGGTGATATATGTACATATAAGTCCACAGAGGCAGTGCTGTTGTTCTTTCCAGTAAAAAGAAATGAAGCTTAACTTTACTGTCAGTCAAACTAATGTGGCAGCTACAATTAAAAAATGTTATCATTAAGATCAAATGTATCTTCCAAAAGAAATTATATCATATATCAAAACTGAGGCATCAGACCCAACGTTAAATTTACCAAAGGTCTGTGGAGATCAGACTGTTCTCATCAGGATGAATACAGATATTGACTGGCCGGTTATCTCCTAAAACATCACAATAAATTTTCAAATTATCTGGATCAACATACCAGATTTTGGAAATCTAAATTGTTATATTCTTGTCTGAATGAATATCAAAACTTAATAAAGTGACATAATAGAGACCCTAGGACAAAAATTCTGACAGCTTTTAGCTTGGCTCAAAATGCACGCCATCACCACTGGTCAGTGTGAATTTCATTCTGGGATACTTCACCACCCAAAGTTCACACAAGTCAGCTCCCAAAGTATCCTCGATAAAAAACACACTTTACCACAGAGATATGAAAGTACTTCATTTGTAAATGTTCTTGTTGTGTGTTGAAATATTACTTAAATTGTTGGTTAAATTGGTATTTATGAATGAATGAATTCAAGTTTTCATGTTGCCCCTTACAACTCAATTATAAAACTTTGTCCCCTATGTTTGGACACACACACACACACACACACACACACACATACACAAAAACTACTGATGTGAATATGCCACATATAAAGTCAGATATTTCCTGGAGCCATATTGTTGGTGTCCTGCTGATCTAAACGAAGGTAAGTACCGCCTGCTGGTTCTGACTCCACTTATATTTTGTCACTGGAGTAAATCTGTCATGAAATATGAAATTTGTTTCAAACTGAAACATGAATGATTTGAAAGATGTGACACAGGTTAATCCAACAAAAGTGACTGATAAAAACGGGTGGTTTTTAAAGAGCTACTGTATACTTCATTTTGCAATTCTTTGCCTTATCTTGACAGTTTTATAAAGGTCTGGAAAGGATGCAGACTCCATCTTATGCATTCAGTTCAATAACAAGAATAATATATTGAGTTTTACTTTTGAAGTTGATGCTCTCATCTTCTGGTTGAGATGAGTACTTCTTTATCCTGTTGTTGTTACTGAGTGGCTTTATGCAGGATTATCCCTAAAACATTTAAGTCACCTTTAGACAAACTAGGGGGGATCAACCTCTATGTAAACCGATTCTCTAAGCTTCTGATATTAGATTATGAAGCACTCATGCAAAATTACCAATCAGTTTAAATAGCAAAATCTAAAATGTTATTATGTTTCTGATTTATTTAACGGCTGGCCCTAACTATTCAAATATGTTTCTGTTTCATTAGTGTTCATATGTAACATAATTATTATTTTTAAAGTTGCTTAACCTGCTCAATGTGATATTTATAATTTGTGATCATTTATTACAATACATATTGATTGTGAGATTGTCCTCTCATTCTCTCTCTCATGCACCATTGTGAGTGAATTGCACTTTACTTTAAATTTGACAAAGTGCCAGAAAAAAAAGTGCCAGAAAATGTCTACCTTCTTTTGGTCAAAGTGTTTCTGATGTTTGGAAAATTATCCATGAATGGGTATGTAAGAGGGGGGTCCTCTTAAAATCACTGTTATCTTAAGTTATATTATTAGCATATTAAGTTTAAAGCACCATCAGATTGGAGTAATTTGCCTAACTCACTCTGATCGATTACTTCTTTCCATGACTTCAAGACTTCTTTGCTTGTTTACCTTAAATTTACTCCTTCTTGTTTTTGATTGTATGTACCCTTATCTTAGTTTATAAGTAGACTCTGTACTTTGACATAATATTATTTGATCTATTCATTTATTTTATTTCTTGTTCATTCTTTGTACAGATGACTCGTGTAACAGATGTAGCAGGTGGGGTTTGGGATGGTGGGAGAGCCCTTATGTGTATGTCCATGTTGATTTTACTGTGTTGATTGTTTTTGTGCTATTGTATTGTTTAATATATTATCGTTATTATTGTTAATGTAGTTTGTTTTATTTAAATGTTGTCATTTTTATGTTTTATGCCTGAGGACCCCTTCAAAAACAAGATGGTGCATCTCTAGGGGTTCATCCTCTGATTAAATTCTGAAATAAATAAATATTCAGGCCGATAAGGTTATTTATTGGAGTATATACTGTATTTGCTGTAAATATTTACATGACACTGAATAATATCCATTTTTTCTTTCTTTTGTTTGATTTTAGTTTTCAAGAGATGAACGTGTCAGCTGCCAATGTGTCAGTTGTTTTACAGTATCGAGACTCCTTCACTAAAGCTGTGACCAAGAATGTAATTGTTGTGGTTCTCGGGATCTCCATCAACTACATCAATGCCAGCCTCATTCACACCTTTCGCAAACACGAGGTCAGGTATTCCTTTAGTGACGTGTAAACACTAAAAATGAATTTACATCAATGACATGTAACCACTAATAACGATTTTACCAAAGAAATTATCAGATGATTGTGAAATTGTGCTCTTTTATGTCACCCACTGGCTTACAAAGGGAGGTTCCTAAATCAGGAGTTTGGGTTAGCTTTGAGTTTAGACTTTGGGGTTTTGTGTGGGTTTAGTTCGTTCTAAAATAAAATCCTAATGCGAACATAAATGAATGAATGAACTTTCACCTTTTTCATAAAGCATGACATCATGACTTCTTGTTGGGGAGCTGGAGAGTAGATTTTTTTGTTTTGTTCTAGCCAATCGGTAGCAAGTGACGCACCCATCCTGCAGATGTCATTTTCCATGGGAAAGAAGCTGGGGACCTGATTGTTAAGAGAAGTCAACTTGACACTTTTCATAACAATTGAAAACATTTTAAGAATTTTAGAATTCTGCAAGTCAAGTAACCATACAGCTGCATCAATCTCATCAGTGCCTGTGACATTATTGTGGCCAGTGAGGTCAGTAACAGGTAGCAGGAAGATGAGGTCTCCATTCTTAATCCCACCTACAAAGTTCTGATTGGTTGGCTGTTTATCGATCCAGCAAAAACAGCCATCAATAAGCACCACACCAGATCTGTATGAGCCACTGCATAAATCAGAGGTGTGGGCAGTGACTCAGAGGCCTGGTACCAGGCTAGGGGCTTAGCTGAAGGAAAAAAGTTTGCTGCACCATTAATAAGTATTTACATGAAAATCTCATTGAAATGAAAGTAAGATATTCAGCAGATAGCTAAGGGGGGTAGCTGACGAATGAAAATGACAACTAGCAGATACTGAGAGGTCTCTCATTTCACTCTTGAGCATATGAAATCCCTTTTTCAAGCTCAAAACTCTATCCTCAGACTCCCAGAATTTGCAAATGTTTTCAAAGCTTTTCTCCCTTTGCCTTTACTTTTCTTTCCCAACATCTAGATCTTCTACATGAATCCCCGGTATATCCTTTTTATTCACCTGGTGGTCAACGACATGATTGTAGTGACCCTGACCGTCATCCTGTTCATCGTCAGCTACACCC
The DNA here is from genome assembly GCF_963924715.1 of Thunnus thynnus. Taxonomy (NCBI): domain Eukaryota; kingdom Metazoa; phylum Chordata; class Actinopteri; order Scombriformes; family Scombridae; genus Thunnus; species Thunnus thynnus. The sequence goes on from NC_089520.1 coordinate 4,157,713, forward strand.
TCTACAAAATAAATGTCTCCGTCTGCTGCATCTACGTCCTGTTTCTTATTTTCACCACTGAAAACACTCCTCTGAACCTGGCCTGCATGGCAGTGGAGTGCTATATCGCCATCTGTCTTCCTCTTCGCCACACACAAATCTGTACCGTCAAGAGAACGTTAATGCTGATTGGTTTAATCTGGACGACAAGCATCATCTCTGGTATTCCTGATCTCTTCATCACCTTAGCCACAGAGCCGCTGGACTTCTTTCATTCCCGAGTCTTCTGCCTCAGAAAAAATGCCTTCCCACATCCTCTCCTTGTTAAGAAGAGGGATATCACATATATAACATTTCTAGTTATAGTCTGGATCACCATCTTTTACACTTACTTTAAGATCCTGTTCACTGCAAAGACAGCTAACACAGATGCAAAGAAAGCCAGGAACACTATCCTCCTCCATGGGTTTCAGCTGCTGCTGTGTATGTCTTCATATGCGACACCTCTGTTGAAAGATGCTCTGCAGCGATGGTTCCCTAAGAATTATGCAGACTCCCTCTTTGCTATCTACATTATAGTACAGATCCTGCCACGATCCATTAGTCCAATCATATATGGCATACGAGACAATACTTTCAGGAAGTACCTGAGAAGGCATCTATTGTGTAAAGTCAACAAACCATAAGCAACCATTCATAGAGTATAATTGAGTCTCTCAAGGTAAACCTTTAGTCATCTACAAGATTTCCTGAGCACACTCATCAGTCCATACAACTTAGCCTGTGCACTTCTTCCCATCACACTCTTGAGTGTGAGAGTCTAAAGTTCAGCCAGACACACAGCTGTTATACATTTTTGTAAATCCAGCCATCCATCCGCTTATCTGGGACCGGGTTCCAGTGGCATCAGACTGAACAAAGAAACCCAGACATCCTTCCTCCTGAGAGATCCCACAGTATGCCCAGGCCAGAAGAGATATGTAATTCCTCCAGCATGTTCTGGTTCTTCCCTGGGGTCTCTACCAGTCAGACATTCCTGGAACACCTCCAGAGGAAGGAGTCCAGGAGCCATCCCAACCAGGTGCCCAAACCACCTCAGCTGGCTCCTTTTGATGTGAAGGAGCAGTGGCTCTACTCCAAGCTTCTCACCCTATCTCTAAGGCAGACACCCTTCAAAGGAAACTCATTTCGGCCACTTATGTCTGTGATCTCATTCTTTCAGGCACTACCCAAAGCTTGTGACCAAAGGTAAGGGTTGGGATGTAGACCGACTGGTAAATTGGGAGCTTTGCCTTCTGGCTCAGCTCTTTCTTCACCACAGTGGTCTGGTACAAAGCCTGCAACACCAATCCGCCTGTCGACCTCATGCTCCATCTTACCCTCACTTGTGAACAACACCCTGAGATACATGAACTCCTTCACTTGGGGCAGCAACTCACTCCCAATCCAGAGGGAGCAGCATTTGGAGGTCCTGACTCTCATCCCGACCGGTCACAGTGTGTTAAAGCCAACAGAACCACATCATCTGCAAAAAGCAGAGATGCAATCCTGAGATCCCCAAACAGGACACTCAACTTACCCCTGCTGTGCCTCGAGATTATGTCCATGAAAATCAAAAACAGAATTGGTGACAAGGGACAACCCTGGTGGAGTCCAACACCCACTGAGAATGAGTCTTACTTACTGCAGAGAATGCAGACATAGCTCTCACTGCAGTTATATAAGGACCAAATGGCTTGCAGCAATAGCCCTGATACCCCATACTCCCATAGCACCACCCACAAGGTGCCCCGAGGGACGCGGTCATAAGCCTTCACCAAGTCCACAAAGCACAAGTAGACTGGATATGCAAACTCCAAAGACCCCTCAACTATCCTTGCAAGAGTGATGACTTGGTCCACTGTTCCACAGCCCGGACGGAATCAGCATTGTTCCTCCTGATTCTGAGGTTTGACAATTGGCTGGAGCCTCCTCTCCAACACCCTGATGTAAGCTTTCCCTGGTAGTAGTGTGATCCCCCGATAGTTGGAGCACACCCTCCAGTCCCCTTTTTTGAAAACCACCCCAATCTGCCAGTCAACGGGCACTGTCCCTGATCTCCATGCGACACTAAAGAGGCATGCCAGCCATGACAGTCCAACAATGCCCAGAGCCTTCAACAACTCAGGGCGAATCTCATCCCCACCTGGTGCTTTGTCATTGAGGAGCTTTTTGACTACCTCAGAGACCTCTGCCAGGGATATGACTGAGGCTTCCCCCAAGTCATCCAATGCTGCCTCCTCAACAGAGGGCCTTTTGGTCATATAAATCCAAACTCATAAATGTATATGTGCATGGCACATGCAGATTGAAGCTGTATATCAAGTTATTCAGTGTTCATGAAATATTGTTGTACAAGACATAAAATATAGTAACTACAAGTTTGATCAAAACAGAAAAACTAAAATTGGTCTTTGTTTAGTTTATGGAAATTACAGCAAAGAAGCAGTCTATAGTTTCTGTCCAATGACAGTAACTGAAATATCTTAATATAATGTATCCTAATTAACATTGTTTTATTCATAAAGATCTTACTTGTGAAACGAAGTGTGACAACTTGAGTTTTGCTGCTGCACTCATATGAAACACATTCAGAGAAACATTCAAGTTGACTAACCTGTCTTATTTTTTTCCAATTTAAGTTCAGCTGAGGTTACAAAAATAATTTCCTGTGTTTGAATATCACTTTCAGATCATCAGAATTACTTTTTAAAGTACCTTTGGTATTAATGAATGTATCGTATAAACTTGTTTTGTGTGGGCCAGCAGTGGAACAGCCATAACTGATTACATAACTTATTATGAATTTTTGTTATTTGTTATTTCTGGAACTCAAAATGTCATAAAGCTGCGCTTGTAGGCTACATTTAGCCTCATAGTGTCAAGTTTAGTTTAGCTAGTTTGCACATTTAAGTTTGTGCAGGCAAATTAGATTTTCCAGTTCTGTCATTTCTCCATCATCTCAGACTCCAGCTGTGGCCATGGTGTCTCAAAAAGTAATGCAGCTGCAGGCTAACGGTAAGCTAAGCTATGTTGTCTTTGAATGTTTTTGTGTTTTTTCCCTCTGGACATGCGCAAGTAGGCAGGGGTGAAGAGAAAAAAAATACTGGGAGAATCGTCTATCCTGCTTTTGATTTTGAAGGTCAAAATTGAATTGTTTACTTTGATCAATTTTGAGTTTGTGCAGGCAAATTAGATTTTTCTGCACTGCTGACATCTTCCAAACAGCAATTTTCATAGCAGCTATAGTGAGTTTGTTATGCCATTCGTTGGGTGTGAGGTGGATGGTATCACAAGAAAAGTGATGATGATGCATAATTGCAACTGCAAAATATGACGATACACACACACACTCACAAATATACTTGCATGCACACAAGCATACCTACATAAGACCTAACATGCAAACACACACCCCTGAATCCTGAGATGTCTAATAAACACACCACATATAAAGTCATTTTCTGGAGCCATTATGTTGACGTGCTGGTCTAACTGCATTAACTGAGGTAAGTTCCACTTACTGTACTCTTAAATATGAAAAATGTTACATGAAGTATTAGAAGTGATAATGAAATATTTTCATCAGTTAATCCATATATAGGTCTGTTTGCTGTGCATAAACTGCAAAGACATCACAAGCCTGTTGGTGATGTTTTTTAATTTCTATCACTGTTTAATGTGATAAGTTTTCCCACAGTCATATTTCTAAAACACCAATTTAATTCTGTTGGACAAGACAATAAGAAATTCTTTACAACTGAAATATAAACAATTTTTAAAGTGAGATGAGTGAGATGCAGTTAAAAAAAAAACCTTGGCTGATAAAATTACTGTGACAAATGGTTCAACTGACTGAATGATTATCTTCTTTCCAATAATTGACATGTTGTGGTTATGCTGTTTTTTCCATCACGACACTTTCATTGCATGGCTATAAATGTTTTAATTTCAATTCCAGTGAGTAAAATATAGATTTTTATATTTTAGGTTGATGCTCTTTTCTTCTGCCTTAGGTGAGTTCTTCTTTCTCTTGTGTTGTTATCACTGAGTGGCTCTCAGCAGAATTAATCTACACAAATTTTAACTCACAACACAGGTTCTGAAATCTTCAGTAGTGTCAAGTTTCTTCTGATGATTTGGTTGATTGAAATTCATTCACATTTATCATTATTCAAAGCATTAAACTGATAGATGTTAAATACTAAATTATTCTTATTCATTAGTATGCTGTTGCACCAGCTATATGTAAGTTCAAATGTTTCTTATTTTGAAGAGTTAAGATACACTCTCAGATTTACACCTCACCCAAGCGGGTGTAAGTAGTAAGAGGCAGATATAAATTTTAAGAAAGGGTAGCTAAAAGACATTTTCCTTCATTACACTGTATATGAATAATGTAGATTTTTTTTTTTACTGTGAAAATTTTCATGATCTATTTTAAATTGTGTATGTCTTAGACTCTATAGGCCTATGCTGCTCCTCATAATAGTGAGTTAGTTAGTTATGTGAATAATTTTATGTTAATAATAAAATACTATTGTAATGGTGAAACATTTGTCAGACATAAAATCTTCCACAAAAAAGCTTCCTAATGATGAAGTGATTGACACTTTTCACCATTTTCTGACATTTTATAGATCAAACAAGTCATCTATTAATCGAGAAAATAATCGACAGATTAATCATTAGTTGCAGCACTAAATTTTACTGAAAGGTGTAATCCTTAAGTAATCATATAATGAACAATAAAACATGAAATGGACATAATGCTCTACATAGTAGTTGTGTTTCATCAGACAATATGTTCTTAAATTAAATGAACCAACAGACCACCTCTCTTTATACGCATGGAACAATTCGCTCTGAGCCTCATGTATATTACTTTGTAATCTGTTTTTTATATTTAAAATAAATACTTCACCACTCTAATCCAAGAGCGTCCATGAAACATACCCCAGTTAAAGAGCTTTCTAAGTAGCTCCTGTTCAAAAGTCTTGGTGTAAGTGTAAAATGTATGGTGTTACAGTTCAGATGTTCACAAAATCCCCAAATGCCAGACGCATAATCTGAAACACAACACACGGGTTGTATTGTTGTGTCAAGGTACAGAATATAAAGTCAAGAGACACCTTCATGGAAATATAATGATTCACATACCTGTGTTGTGTAAAGTTTGCATGTACAGTATGTACCTTAATGACCCAAATACAAGATCATGTAATAATGTCCCCTTCTCTCTGACTTAATAAAGTCATTAAAGAAACAGTATTTACAGGATGTAAATGTTTTCTCTTTAACATGATATCCAATGGATTTATCATGTTTTGAGTTATGATTTGTTAAATTCTCAATTAGTCAATTAATTATTTATTCAATGAAATGTTAAAAAGTAGTGAAAAAATGTCAGATGTTAAAGATATTCAATTCATTGTCATATATGTGACTATGAAAAACAGCCACGTTTGAGAAGCTGGAACCACCAAATTTTTGGCATTTTTGCTTGAAAAAATGACTGAAACAATAATCGATTATCAAAATAGTTACAGATTAATTGTTTGATGATCGACTAATCAATTAATCGACAAGTCGTTGTAGCTCTAGAAAAATGGAATTAAATTTTGAAAAGCTCCATCTTGAAGAGGGTTGATGATATTAGATAATACACTTATCAGCTAGGGGTGCACAAAAAAATCTATTCACATAAGAATCGCGATTCTATCTCTGTCGATTCACATTTTTCAGTTTTGCCATGACGTTGTTTTCCATTTTTTCCTGACATGAATAAGCTCGCTAAATCCCATAGATGGCGCAATGACGCCGCCCCGGACCCAAATCCGGTGGCAAGAAGGAAGTGAAGTGTGTGTCATGGAGAGGCCGCAAGCAATGGAGTACCTGACAGAAAAACAAATACAACCTGGTCCATCGGCTATGAAGGAAATCATTTGGACATATTTGGGATTTTCTTATCTCAAAGGGAAGAAGGAGCTTAATGCCATTATCAGGCGCTGCAACACACTTCCGCAGGTTTGTGCCATTGTGGGCTTATTTATTTGTAACCGCTGTGAAACAGTCAGAAAATAACGTTTTATTGATCTGATTCACCAGCTTCCTCACTAACATTACCAGCACTCCCTCTCCTCATACACTCTCTAGCTGCTTCTCTCTCTCATCTTTTTGAAATGAGTCAGGAAGCCCTCAGCAAAGCCTAACTTTACTTTTAACGTTATCAAATGAAGAGAAATGTCCTCTCCTCTTCCTAGTAATGTTTTTGTCATATGGCAGGGTTGTACAGCGTTGCGTTTCTCTAAAAGTTGATTCTGGTTCAACTTTCTTGCTGCGGCCCCTGCAGGCATCCAAAATTGTTTAGCCTATAATAATCACTCGCTAATAGTGATCAATTTTCTTGTATGCACTTTGCAGCTAAATGTAGCAGGCAGCTATTGTTTGTGTGATTTTGTGAATTGAAGGAGGAATTTAAGTTATTTGAGGTTTTACACTTAGCAGTTTATCTTTGCAATCATTTTTATTTTTGTATTAAGTATTCATTTGACCCTTTGTCTCAGGGCCGCTTTGGTTTCCTTTTGACTAAGTGGACTAAAGGAACATAAATCTTACTCAGGTTGACATTGAGTAGCAAATGTTTACATTTGATTCAGTGTGATCTTTTTTATTTGAGACATATAAAAGTGTCTTCTGCAGTCAAATGGAAAGAGTAACTCAAAACATCAATCTAGAATCAAATCTGAATGACTGAATGTATTGAATTGAGAGCTGATCTTGAATCGCAAATCGTTTTGAATCGCGAATCGATTGTGAATCGAATCGTGAGATTTCCTGAATCGTGCACCCCTATAATCAGCTGTTAAATACTGATTCTCTTTTAGATAGTAAATGGAATTAGAAATAGCAGTAAGTTATACTACTGTATTTTTTAAAAATAATTTTAAAAGGTGATTTTACTTAAATCATTTAAAAGTTGTCATATTAAGTTTATTTGTCTACTGTGTTTTGTTCAAACTGTCTCTCGTCTTAAAAAGCAAAGTTGTAAGATTGTTCTATAATCTTGTATTTGGGCCAATAAGGTAAATTAGTTGTATTCTGTACTTATTTTAGATACTGTATTTACTGATATCTGAGTGACATCATGTTTTCTTTTTTGTGAGAGTTAACTTCAGCTATCAAGAGATGAACGTGTCAGCTGCCAATGTGACAGTGGTTTCACAGTATCGAGACTCCTTCACTAAAGCTGTGACCAAAAATGTGATTGTTGTGGTTCTCGGGATCTCCATCAACTACGTCAATGTCAGCCTCATTCACACCTTCCGCAAACACCAGGTCTGATAATACTTAAATGACACAGTGCCACTAATAATCAATTTACAGAAGATGTCTGGTAACTTTTCAAGTCAAGTCAGGTCAATTCTATTTCAGCGCCAATCAGGTCTAGATTGAACTATTTAATTTATAGAGACCCAACATTCGCCAAGTTCTTGCTCATTTGCATACTCTGGTTCCAACCTCCAGATATTCTACATGAATCCCCGGTATATCCTTTTTATTCACCTGGTGATCAACGACATGATCCAATTGATGCTGACCGTCATCCTGTTTGTCATCAGCTACACCCTCTACAAAATAAATGTCTCCGTCTGTTGCGTCTTCATCCTGCTTGCTCTTTTCACCACTGAAAACACTCCTCTGAACCTGGCCTGCATGGCAGTGGAGTGCTACATTGCAATCTGCCTCCCCCTTCACCACATACAAATCTGTACCGTCAAGAGAACATTAATGCTGATTGGTTTAATCTGGACAACAAGCATGTTATCTGTTCTTCCTGATCTCTTCATCACCTTAGCAACAGAGCCGCTGGACTTCTTTCATTCCCGAGTCTTCTGCCTCAGACAAACTGCCTTCCCACATCCTCTCATTGTTAAGAAGAGGGACATCACATATTCAGTGTTTTTAGTTATAGTCTGGATCACCATCTTTTACACTTACTTCAAGATCCTGTTCACTGCAAAGACAGCTAGCAAAGATGCAAAGAAAGCCAGGAACACTATCCTCCTCCATGGGTTTCAGCTGCTGCTGTGTATGACAACATATGTAGCCCCCCAGTTATTAACTGTTGTGCAGCAATGGTTCCCTAAGAATTATGCAGACTCCCTCTTCGCTTACTATATTATTGTGCAGGTCCTGCCGAGATCCATTAGTCCAATCATCTATGGCATACGAGACAATATGTTCAGGAAGTACCTGAAAAGGTATCTGTTGTGTAAACTCAGCATACCATAAGCAACCATTCATAAACTATAAATTAGTCATTCCAAAAAGGAAAAATAAAGTCATCTACAGGCTTTCCCAAACACACTCTTCAGTCCGCACAAGTTACTGCGCTCATTTGGCTACAACAAGTTCAGCCAGACACACAGCTGTTATGAACATAAACATATATGTGCCATACATGTACGTGTACATTTAGAGGCTGCAAGTCAAGTTATTCAGTCTCTACAAGATAGTGCATGAAGATCTCACTTATGAAATGAAGGTTTGCTGCTGCACTGATGAGTAACAGAATCAGCTCAACACATTGCATTATACATTAACATTATAGAGTCACCTTGCCTGGTATATTTCTATAACTTTATTTCAACTGATGTTACAAACATTCTTGTGCTGTGTTGGAACTAAACTTTCATTTGATTAAAATTACCTTTAAAGTATCTTTGGTATTCATGAGTGAGTTGAATAAACTGATTCTTTTGTGTCTGCTTGTGGCACAGCCATAACTAATAATTAATGTATGAAATTGGTATTTTCTTGTTTAATATTTACAGAACTTGAAATGCCATAAAGTGGTGCTTGTATATTGAGGTTTATATTTTTAAGTTTAGTTTTTCTGTTTGTTTGTTTGTTTTGTTGTTGTTGTTGTTGTTGTTTTGTTTTTGTTGTTTTGTTGTTTGTAAATTAAGCTTTTCAAGTATTTTCAATTAAAATTAGCTGCTGGCCTCTTAACCTCCCCTACAGTGCTGTGCATTATGGCATTTTTCTGGTGTATAAAATATGATTCATTGTTCAACAATATTCACTATACAAGGTGTAAAATATATGAACTTCAAATCTGGTCAAAATATGGAAGAAGTGTAGTTTTTTAACTACTGTCAAGTGTGAGGCTTTGCTGCTTTTATCTGTTCGTAATATATGTAAAATATCTTAATTTTTTTTTTTACTCTGATTGATATGCTGCTTCACTCATATGTGAAACTCTTAAGAATTATAAGAGATAACTGGCTGTCTCAGTGTCACACCTGGTAGCCAAATGGTTACTGCGCATGACACATAACTGCATCCCTGGTTTGATTCCAGTTACAGGCTTTTGTTGCATGTCATACCTATATATCTCTCCCCTTGTTTCCTGTCTGCCTCTATACTGCCTACTATCTAATAAAAAAGGCAAAAAATACCCCCAAAAAATAATATAACAAAAAAAAAGTGTGGCATTGTTCCATTTCAGGATTTTCAAAATCCCACCTTTAAGGCCTTTACACATACACAGTGATGCAAATAAACAACACAAAATTGCGAAATAATCACCTGCGAACAGTTCCCATCAAAACTATTCACACTGGCAGCGATATGAATTTGCGACATAAACACAGAAAAACGAATTTGCGAAGGAATTTGCGACAGCTCATTCTGCTGTCAGTCAGCCTGGTGAGGGCAGTTTGTCCAGTGGCTGCTTCTGTGGACGGAGACGCTTAACGCAGGTCAGAGCCGTTGTGGATTGAGTGGATATAACGCTCTCCTCTTCTTTTGTCGAGTGAGGAGAAGGACAAGATCATCATCACTGGAGGATGTTGACATCATCGACCTAAAAAATCGACCTGGGTCCGAAAAAAATCACATCGCTTTTTCGCCTCATAATATTCGTGTTCTGTGTAAAAGTACTCATGACACAAACAACAGTTCAAAAAAATATATTGATGTGCGAATTAATCGCACGAAAAAATCACGTCCAGTGTGTAAAGGCCTTTAGGCCAGGAGATGAGGGAAAAGAGAAAGGTGTAAGTAACAATATGGTGACAAACTGTTTCAGGGTGTTTCAAAATATTAAATCATTTTCCAAAGAAAGTAGGAATATTTAAATTTTTTTCCTTCAAATTAAAAAAAATTCTTTGAGTATATTAAGCTGTAGAACCATCCAATGTTGTACTACATGTACTAAACATACTAAACTAAATACACACCCATAAGGAATAAAATTAGGGTCATATGTACTGTAGCTGTGTATCACCATATCTGAATGTGTGAAACATAAATAAATAAAAAGATGCACAGCACATCCAGTCAGCAACGATCCTTGTCAATAGCAGGTACCTACCTTTTCCAGTAGAAGTTAACATTGTTGTGTTCTCTGCTTTGTGGTTTCTGTTTTGCCGTTATTTAGGACTTGTTGTCATGTTTTCTCGTTTATTAATTTGATTTGCAATTTGTTATTTTTCTTTGTGTTTTGTGAGTTGTTGTCATTCCCTATTTGCCGTTGTGTTTTCTGATTTGTTGTTGTGATTTCCTATTTGCCATTGTGATTTGCACTTCATAGCCACCATACATATGACCCTAATTTTATTCCATACACCTACTACGTCACACACACACACAGTGTGACTCAGGTTAAAAGTGTGATCACCTATTCAAAGAACCTGCAAAATCCTATGGCAGATTCATCTCAAGCTCAGAATCCATCATCTGAGGTCAGTATGGAATTTTTTGCTTCACCTGATTACTAATGTCATAGAAAAGATGTGAGAATGTTTGTTTTTAAATGATATTCACCATATTTTGTTGTTGTATAATGTGTGCCTTTTGCTTTTGAAACAAGTTAATTGGACGCTGACATGAATTTGACATCTGGGAACAGAAATGTGACACCGGCTGTGAATTACCGGGACAACTTTGTTATAGCTGTTGGCAAGAATGTAATTGTGGTTGTCCTCGGCATCACCATCAACTACATCAATGCCACCATGGTCCACACATTCAACAAACATCATGTGTGTAAACTATTTTTTTTATACAAAAGATATAGTTAGTTTAGGAAGTAAAGAGGGGAGTAATAATGTACAATGTCAATGAAATTTGAAACACCTTTCCCTTCCTTTTCTTTCCTTCTCTCCTTTCAGAGACCTGAAAGGAGATCAAACAGTTGGTTTTAGGGCTGCAAATAACAGTTAATTTCATTACTGATTAATTAATTATTGCTGGTTATTTTCTTGATAAATCATTTTGTCAATTAAATACAAGAAAATTGTGAAAAAATGCCTGTTACAATTTCTTACAGGCCAAGGTGACATCCTCAAATGTCTGAATGTCCAAAGATATTCATTTTACTATCATGTATGACAAATAAGAACTTTTAACCTTTAACTTTTTAAATCCTCACATTTGAGAAGCTGAAACCAGCAAATGTTTGGCATTTTTCCTTGAATAAAAACGATTATTCTATTATCATAATAGTTAAGATTTATTTTCTGTCAATAAACTAATCAATTAGTCAACTAATCATTGCAGCTCTAGTTGGTATTGTGTATTTTACTGTGTTGAAATTCAAGTGAATATAACAATTTTGAAATTATTTGTGCATCAAGACAACATTTTATAGTTACTGTATCCTGGTTTATGTTTTCTCATTTGTGCTGTGAACTGCTGTACATGTGTAAATTGCATGTTTACGAGGTCATACATGATAGTAAACTGAATGTCTTTGGGTTTTGGGCTGTTGGTTGGACTGTTGATTTTGGGAAATTATAATTTATTATAATTCTATAGACAAAATGACTAATCAGTTAATCGATAATGAAATGAAAATAATGTTGTAATGAAAATTATTGTTATTTGAGGCCCTAATTATATTTAAACCACCACTACCTTGTATTATTCTATAATAGTATACAACATCACTCGAGTACAGTAATCCTTTTTTCATCATTTGGTGTCCTCTTTTAGTGCCTGTCTGGATATACATAGTCTGACTGACAAAAACACCAATATGACAAACTACTGGTAAAGGCTCATATCCAGTGTGTTTAATTGCTTACTCAATACATGTCTGTAAACATGTATTTTTTTCCAAATCACTGCAATTACAGTACTGCAATTATTATTACTACTCTAATAGAACTGTTCTGTAAGAACCACAAAATTTTGCTAAACCAACTACACTTAATGGCACTACTATCATAGTCTCCTGTTAAGTGGTACAAAATAAATACGATGATACAACATATGCTACAGTAAATGAAGACTACTAGACATGACTGTTAGAAACATTGGAGTAGGTGTAGTAACATACTTTTGAACTATTTATGTGTGTAATATTATACAATCTAATCCCCCTACTGTGCTGTTCAATTCAGATCTTGAAGTTGAACCCTCGCTACATCCTGTTCATCCACCTGGTGTTTAACGACATGATCCAGCTGACAACCAGCATCACCCTCTTTGTCTTCACCTACACCTTCCATACCATCTATGTCTCACTGTGTTGCCTCCTCATCTTGCCAGCTGTCTTTACCACACAAAACACCCCTCTGAATCTAGCGTTTATGGCTGCAGAGTGCTACATTGCTGTCTGCATTCCCCTCCGCTACAACTACATATGTACAGTCAAAAGAACGTATATTGTAATTGGCATAGTCTGGACAATGAGTTCACTTTCTGTTCTGCCAGATGTCTTCATCCTCTTGGCCACTGAACCTCTGGAGTTCTTACATGCCAGAGTGTTCTGCAAGAGGGATGGTGTGTTTCGGAGCATCTACAGCTTAAGGAAGAGAGATGCATCCCACATATTTTTTCTGGTAGTGGTTTGGATAACTCTGTTTTACACTTACTTCAGAATTTTGTTTGTGGCCAAAGCTGCTGATACAGATGCTAAAAAGGCAAGAAACACTATCCTCCTTCATGGCTTTCAGGTGCTGTTGTGCATGATAACCTATGTGCAACCTATGTTACGTGACTTTCTAATATACTTGTTCCCAGGAGGGGTAGCATCCATAAACTTTGTTATATTCATCATAAACCAAATCCTTCCTCGCTTTGTCAGTCCTATTGTCTACGGGTTACGAGACAACACTTTCAGAAAGTACTTCAAAAGGTATCTGCTGTGTACAATAAATGAAAACAGCCATGCCACGACAACACTGAAGGCACTCTCTAGATGTTGTTGATATATGACTGTTCCGCTTTTGTTTTATCCAGAAGAATCTGAAGAATCTAAACCTATTTTGAAATGAGGTCACATTACGCAAACAGTGAGACAGTTCACTGATTATCAGCTCTAGAATTGGATACAGAGCACTGAGATAAAAAAAAAAATGGTATTAAGTGTGATTAACCTGGCACCAGCCTCATGAGATGATCATAGATCGCTATATGTCAGATTATTGTCTAACTGTCGCAGGTTGTTATGGTTCAGTTAGTGACAACCTGTCATGTTTAATGCAATAGAATCAAATATGATTGTTATTCTAAACCACGACTGACTGCAACCCATCGTAGATATTTTCAAGCATTCTGTAGTTCCTTAAATTTGTTTCAGATGGTTGATTGCCCTTCTAATTTTAAACAATTAGGGTTAATTTATGGGATAAATACAGATTTAGTGGTGTAGTGGAGACACAGGCCTATATGTCTTGAACTCCTTTGTTTTTAATTGAATATTATCTTTAAAATTATTTATGACATAAACAACATTAAAGCCATTTACTTCTCTTTTGGATTCTCTTTATCATAGATGTAGTAAACGCCTTGGCCTGTGCAAGAGTCCTGATCTTAGATCTTAACACACTGTAATTTACACAGAATAAAATTCAGGACAATCTGGAGCAACAGTCAAAGCCAGCACCTGCTCTTTAAAAAAGACTCTTTTGTCTGGGATAATGAAAACTGGACATTAACAGAAGAATCATAAGAGTTGTTTTCATCTTTTTCACCAATTCCTGGCCTCTGTTTTCTTCAGTTGTAGGAACATGATATAATGCTTACATAATTTCTAAAATGTAATTCTCTTTAAGATAAAGCTGATGAAGTAATGTTGGATTAAAAAGTTATGATTGTTGCACTCTCTATGGTATTGATTCATTAAAATTAATGTTTATTTTTCATTTATTTTGTAAGTTTTTTCTATCTCATTTCAGCACCACAAGGTTTCCATTGTATGGCCTTCTTATTAGTGTTGCCAAGCACAAAAAAGAGTGCAGAACAAAACACAGCAAACAAATTAACACTTTAATATTAACTGTGTCCTCTGTATTGATTTGTTCTCCACACAGGAATATTGATTCTTAAATGAAAAAAAAATTCAAACTCTTCTCTTCTTTCCACTTTTCATGGTAAATCTATGCATCTAATGTTCGCAAACTCATTTTCTCTAACAAATCTAGAATTTTAAGATAAGACTTACTTTTTTTTTTTTTTTTCATTCAAAAGGAACAGGAGAGCCACTCACTGTCTTATACACTTTAACTGAAATTTTAAGTGCTTTCATCACTTACACTTTCACTGACAATTCAACTGCTTTCACCCATCACATGTCAACTGATTTTTATTAAACTGACATTTCAGCTACTGAAATCTTACACTTTAACTGAATTTTTAACTACTGTCAGTGTTTACACATCAACTGATATTTAATTGCTGTGATTTTGTGTCATCACTGACAGCTGTGGACACACAACTGTGATCTATAAAATGCAGCACATTGCATTGTGAGATTGTTAGACAGTCATGTACATGACTATGTCCCAAATCACACTATTTAATGTATAATGCACTATATTTACCTTCAAAAATCCCTTACTGTAACTGCAAAAGTAGTGCCCATGGCATGTGCACCACTTTCTGCTAACAATCCCACAATGCAATGTGTTGCGTTGTAAGGATGCTGATTATTGTTGTGCAACTCTACAGCAGACAGTGATGAAAAGAATTTGACTTTTTTTATCTTGAAATGATGAAGGCTCTTGCCATCATGGAATTGTTCAGGGCACTATATAGTGGACAAAGCTACACACCCAGAATCTGGACACTCAGAAAATTGACTTGGGTCCCGAGTTTGAATCCGGCCTCCACTACCATTGATTGCTATTTGATAAAGGCATAAAATGTCCTAGAAAATAATTTCAAATCCAATGCTCATAAGTGTGCTGTGACCATATGTAATTCATGCCAAATCAGAGGTGGGCAAAGTAGCACAAAGAACCACACTTGCGAAACTAATCAGTTTTCTTGGAGCAGCCACAACGCCGTCCAAACCAACCAGCAACTACAACTTGAGGCTGAAGCCAGTGTGGAAGTACCTTAATTGCCACCGACAGCAGCTAGATGCTCCAACTGATTCACATTCAAAAAGTCTCAACTTCTCTCTAGAAATACTAAGTCAATCATTTTTACAACGAATCACTGTGGTCTCAACTGCTAAATTCAGGCCCTCTAAAAAGTGTGTTGGAGGCCATTTTGGAAATTATTGCTCCATTAATAAGATTTGAAGTAGCTTTGGTGTCTGCTGTGTGGGTGTTGATTGACAGCTATGATTGACAGTTGCCTCACCCTCTGGTCTTCCCTGCTCTGGGGCTCACTGAGTCAGACTATTGTTGCAATATTTCACTAAGTTTAATGTTACTTGATTATGATGCCTGCACTGTTAGCGCAATTTAACTAAAGTAGCTAATGTTAGCCCAAGTGTGCAGCACTCAAGTGTTCCCAGTAAGCTAGCATTAGTTTGGGTCTGAGGTAGCATGAAAGGCAACACCCCGTACTCCTTATTTGGAAGGTCCTGGCTCCAATTTACACAGGTTACACTGGGGTCCCCCAGGTTTCATACCTCTTCCTCCTACACATGTCCACTCGAAAGAGTGTCTTTGACAACACATTGGATATTGGGTATGCTGATGACATAGGACTGTCTAAGACCATTCCCTTCACCAAGATCCATAGTGACATTTCAATGGCAATGGAAGCCCAGCTGATTAATAAATGTACTGCATCAAACGACACGCTGCTCAATGGAGAAAAATCAGTGGAACTAAGAATCTGCTTCTTTAGAAACCCACCACAACCTGCTCCTCTGTTTCAGACAGGAAGTTCCGGTTGTGATCACCACCAAGTACCTAGGCTTTCCCCTGAACTCTGACCTCAGCGGGAACACTCATTTGGAACAAGAACTGAGGAAAGCCTCAAAAATGGCTCCACTTTCTGACTGTTCTAGCCAGACTTGGCCTACCCTGCAAGGACATTGTTACCATCTACACTGCTGTGGCCAGGCCATGTCTAGAGTATGGCAGTGTCCTTCTGGTGGGGTGCAATAAAATCCAGGCTGCACTGCTAGAGAGGGTACAAAAAAGGGCTCTCAGGATTATCTCCAGAGGCTGCACCCCACTACCACAACTACCATCTCTTCAGAGCTGGAAGGAACAGGCAGCCATTCAGGTGGTCAAAGAGATGACACATGCACAATATCAACACCATGACTTGCTCCCCCAGACAAGAGCAGAAAATACAAACAAACTTAAACGGAACAGCAAAAATTTTACATACATCCAGTACAGAACAAACATGCTGAAAGCAGCAACCCTGCCTACAGCAGTCAGACTGTACAATATATAACTGAAAGAAACAAAAAATAGATAGCTGAGGTCTTTGGGGTTTGTTGTTTGTTTGTTTGTTTGTTTGTTTGTGTTGTATATTATTGTTTAATGGCATTTTAAAAATGTATGCATGGTTGTATGTAAGTGTATGGTTCTATTTGTAAATGCGTATGTGTGTAAATGCATGGGTGCATGTGTGCATATAGATATATGTATAGTTTTATATTTTTATGATGTACAGTCATGTATAGATATTATTATATATATTATATTATATTTCCTTTTCTTTGTTGTTGTAAATTCTGATTCTATTCAGTTGCTAACTGTGAGTATGAATACTAATAAACTCAAACTCAAATCTTAGGATTTGAATAAAGATATCAGGTTGATTTAATGTCAATACAGTGGGTACACATGAATAAGTGAGCAAATTTCCAGTTTGTCTCAGTGCTAAAAATAATTGTTTAAGGGTTTCTTTTAAGATATGCATAGTTATGACAACGTTGCAGGTGTATTTTGTTATTCTACAACTATTTTACATATATTTATATATAAAATCTATTGAAATGTACAAATACTGAAGTTTTCTGCATCATATTTGTTTCGACTAACTGACTGTCAACAAACTGTTTTAATTACCAAAAGACAAATGATGTCTCCTAATTCTTGCACAGCTGAATATCCGAATTACATCATTACTGACATTTTGTAGGACTACTGCATCATCCTACTTAATATAAAGCCATCAAACTTACTAAGTAGAGACTGAAGTGTACTATCTGAGGTGAGAATGTATTTGATGCTATCACACTGTATTAGTGTAATATACTATTATTACGTGGTTTACAGTATTGTGATGCTTTTGAACTATATGTGTTTTTTGTGACAATAATCAATTTTGTAACTCTTTAATTGAGCATATCATATCTCTTATGCAATTCACCAACTAGATGGTGTTTTAAGCAGCGGAAAGTTGTTCATTTGGAGATAAAAGTATAAACTTGCTGTAATTCTAAATTATCACTCAACATTGTGTGGTAGAGTTTGTTTTATATGTATTCACTCAAGCATTTGTTGGTCTTATTTTGAACTTCATAAGAAGAAAACTGTATTTAAAGAAGCAAATCAGATTTTTTCTGTTTACTTTTACATAAATGATATATCGCTCATTAGTTAAGTGTTAAAAAACCATGTTATTAACTTTGCAAAACATTTAATACCCATGCAAGTGTTATAGTTATGTATAAAAGGTCAGGATACATTGATTTGTTGTAAATTTACTTTATTCTCTGTGCATAATTGTGAAATAAGGTATTCTGCAACTGTAGGAAAAATACAGATACATGAAAAATACAGACAAAATACAGACATTTGCAGTGCTATCTGTGAGAGAAAACTGAATAGTAGGTTATCATTTGATGTATTTCTTGTACATGTTACAAATAGCGTTCTTAAGTTCAGTTTAGTGTTAGTTTGTGTTCCACGCCTGTTCCAAATGCCTTCATGTTGTGTCTATTCTAGGCTTAGTTCTTAGCTGTGTAAAATGAGACAGTTGAGTGTTTAACAGTTAGTTTATTCTGTTGTACTTTTGTCTGAGCCAGTGGTAAGATAAATCATAGTTATGCATATATCTGTGTCTTTGTCTCCAGAAATATGATGCATTATACTTCTGATTGTATTATTTCATTACATTATTTAAGAAGCTGACAATGCTCTCTTTTTGTGTTTATTGAGTGATCAAGCAATGTTCCACTAAATAACCTATATCTTTAAATATTCCTCTGTAACAGAGACTTGCAGGATCCTCAAATCAACACCATGAATTCCTCGTCTTATGGCTATAATGTGTCAAGTGGTCTGAGTTATCGAGACCCTTCAAGCTCAGCTGTGGTCAAAAATGTGATTGTTCTAGCTCTTGGCCTTACCATCAACTATATCAATGGTACCCTGATTCACACCTTCAGAAAACACCAGGTCAGAATATTTTATTCTGTTATTACAATCATAATTATCAGTTATTATTGTTGGTGGAAGAAGGAAATGGATGGAATGGAAGACATTATTAGAACCTTTAACTGACTGATTCTTTTCCTCTCTCCTTCAGATCTTTTATGTGAATCCTCGTTACATCTTATTCATCCACCTGGTGCTGAACGATATAATCCAGCTTACCACATCAATCAGCCTGTTTGTCTTCAGTTATATCTTCTACAAAATTAATGCTTCCTTCTGTTGCCTCATTATTACATTTGCTGTTTTCACCACCCTCAACACCCCATTGAATTTAGCTGTTATGGCAGTGGAGTGTTACATTGCTATTTGTTTACCACTGCGACATGCTGAGCTCTGTACAATCAAAAAGACAAATATTCTGATTGGTTGGATCTGGGCCATGAGTGCAGTCTCAACACTGCCGGATGTGTTTATTATTCTTGCAACAGAACCTTTACAGTTATTCTATTCCACAATTTTCTGTGAGAGGGATAACTTGTTCCATCACCCCATAAGTTTGAAAAAGAGGGATGTCTCCTACATAATTTACCTAATTGGTGTTTGGCTCACTCTCTTCTACACTTACTTTAAGATTTTCTTTGCTGCTAAAGCAGCTAAAGAAGCTAAATCATCTGATGGAGATGCAAAGAAGGCCAGGAATACAATCCTGCTGCATGGCTTTCAGCTACTCTTGTGTATGCTAACCTATGTAGCCCCTGTGTTGAAAAAGGTTCTATTGTACTGGTTCCCTAAACATTATGTACATGCACTCTTTGTTTGCTATATCATCATTCAGATCCTCCCCAGGTTTATCAGTCCGATTGTGTACGGGCTACGAGACAAGACTTTTAGACAGCACTTGAAAAAGTACCTGCTGTGTTCAGTGTGAGCAAGCATCACACCATGGACTGCAGAGAAGGACCAGATAACATAAACTAGATCTTAAACAAAGCATTTAAGGTCGTGAATGCCACTGAGGAAAAATAGTGTAATGACTTTTCAGTGAGAAAGTACACTGGAACACATTAAGCATATAACATTGTAAATTCCTGGAGTTTGACAAATTTAGATTGTGCTCTCCTACTGAGCACTATAATCATAGCAGTATGAAAATTCACTGCATGATATATTATATATATTATTCACTGCATGGTCAAATGCTTCCAAATTACTAAAACATTGTTATTTTAACAATTTAAACATGCACCACAGACTGCAGCCTGTAGCCTGTGATGCACAAGCTATCAACTCTATGTTTATGTGATCTATTCACGTAGTTAGTCTAGCCTCTAGTTATTCTACAATGGTATGGCATATATTATATAAAATGATATTAAAGGATTTAACAATTAAGTGAAAGAATAAAAAGTGATAACAATAGTAAACTTCAGAGAGAAAAGACTGAAGCATGCTGATTGATGTGCAGCCTTTAATAGTGAGAACAGACTAAAGTTTCAACACTTTATCAGTGTTCCAGTCTTTTCTCTCTGAAGTTTGCTGTCCCTTGTCTTAGTTTTGGCTGAATCTCTTACAGTCAATCCCACACAGAAAAATAACATGTATTAATAAGTGCTCTGACATTTTGTTCACCAATTTGCATTATTGAGTACATTTGTAAAAAAAAAAAAAAAAAAAAAGAACAGCAAGAAATGTTTGTTAATTTCATTGACATTTAGTCCATAACCATATTGATACATTTGACCAACCTCTTGTTTTATTTTTACTTTCTTGAATGCCAGGTAGAAAATTTAATAGATATAATTGCGTCTTTGTCTAAAAGTTTTACTTACAAAACAGTGTATATTTCTTTTGCACTGTTATATCAGTGGTGGAAAGTACTTAAGTACATTTACACAAGTACTGTACTTAAGTACAGTTTTGAGGTACTTATACTACTATACATGAGTATTTCCATTTGATACTACTTTATACTTCCACTCCACTACATTTCAGAGGGAAATATTATACTTTCTACTCCACTACATTTAATTGACAGCTTTAATTACTTTTCAGATGAAGATTTGACACAATGGATAATATAACAAGCTTTTAAAATATAACACATTGTTAAAGATGAAACCAGTGGTTTCCAACCTTTTTGGCTTTTGACATCTTACAAAAAGCAGTGTGTAGTCAGGGTCACATTTCATATGTCTTTGAGTTAACAGCTCCACCAAATGGTCATTTTTCCCTCAAAATTTCTCACATGGTTTCATTTCAATAAATGTTCAGATGATTAAATATTTCCCCAAAAATCAAAGATTAGAGAAAAAGTCCGAAAACTGAAAACAGATTTGTGTATCAGAACTTTGTTTTTTCTTCTTTCCTGCCTCATGTGAAGATAGGCTATATAAAGTGCAAAGGCATATATTTCACAGTCTGATAAACTGTTTGTTGTTTGTTGTGTCTGTATATCTGTGTTTTTTAGTGACTTTAGAAGAGACGTAAACAGTGTTGGAAATTAACTCTTTCTTCAACTAGCCACTTTGGCTGGTGGATTCTAAATTTTACCAGACACTCATAGTTTTTACCAGCCACCATTTTGTAATCACACTTTTGTGTGTAACTAATTTTTGTGTAACGTTGAATAAAAAAAATGAATAAAAAAACTGATACATTTTTTCCCATAAAGGTATTAATTTAATATCTATTCACTTATGATTATCCCCAATTCTCTTTTCCTCTCTCTTCCTGTCTCTCTCTCTCTCACACACACACACACACACACACACACTAAAGGTCTTTGCACACCAAGTCCGTTTTTTTCGTCTGAAATTGTCACACGTTAAAAAATAAATACGACGTCACGTTGCATCAATCACGTTTACACACCGACTCCGGAGGTTTCGTCTGTCATTAAAGTTTTCGGAGCAGGTTCGGTTTTCTGCATTTTTTTGCATCCGTCAAAAGCCTTTAGAGAGTTGTTTGACCACTCAGAGCCACCGTACACGCAAACAACACAGCCTTGAAACACTGATACTATCAGCTATAGCAGAGAAGTTATACACAGACTGATCACAGGACAACTATTGACCATGATCTTGTCTACGTTGCAGTGTTTTGAGGCTGTGCCCTGAATATCTGCGGATCCAGTCAAAAGGCTGATCGTCTGTGATCACCTGTGCAGCAAACAACACTGAAAAATCAAAGTTTAAAAAAAAGATAACCTAATCCAAAAAGCTGTCATGTCCCAAACCGGCTGCAGTGAATGTGTCATTCGCGAGTGATTCAAATCTCTTGGGTTAACGAACTGAACTGAATCACTTCTGTTCATTTCTCAGTTCAGTTGAGCTACCCAGTCAGTTGTGAGCAAATGTGATTCTTTCGCAGGGATACACTCCCTCATTGAGTGAGTGATTCAAGTCATTCATTTGCAGAAGGAATGGGGTGCATTCAAGACAGCAAATACATAGCTGATTCTGGTTGCTAACACTTAACAATAATGATATATGAACAGTCCGCACTGAATCACTGACAGATGAAACTTGGACTCGACCAATCTTCTTTAAGTCCTGTTGCTGCATGACCTTTATCCCTACCCCCACTCAAGGAATGATTGCCAATTATAATACAGCATTGTAAAACAATGTCCTCTGAGCTCACTTGATCTGCTGAATAAAACCAGTGATTGCTGTGAAAGTGCAGCTGACAACTAGGGA
This sequence comes from Thunnus thynnus, assembly GCF_963924715.1. Lineage (NCBI taxonomy): Eukaryota > Metazoa > Chordata > Actinopteri > Scombriformes > Scombridae > Thunnus > Thunnus thynnus. Next base: position 4,180,022 of record NC_089520.1, read on the forward strand.
AAGACCCCAATGGGGCTGTCATTGGCTAGTTAACCATGATGGCAGGCTCCATCTGCTAGTCAATAGGAGTCACTCCTTAATGGCTACGAAAAGACCAAAAAGGAAAATACCCCTGAGCCAGCGAGAGTGAGGGGCGGAGGATTGTTCATCGGCTGGCACAACAGACAAAGGAACGAAAATGACAATAATTGGCACAGAAACAACAGCTGCTAACCCTAACCCAGGTATCATTGCTCCATGACGTAAGAATACACCAGGGCCAAATGCCTGAAGAGGATGAGACTGGGACCTCGCATCAACCAGTATCTCCTGAGAGATACACTCGACTGTCAAGTCAGTCGAGTGAAGGTCAGTGGCTGTACACAACCTACAGTCCACCAAGCATCAATATCAATTGTAGAGGAAGGCAATTCATCCATGACATCTGAGAACCTGGAATCAATCCAGATACAACATGTGACAGAGATGAAGATCCAAGGATGTAGGCCACATGTGAAGTGGCCAAAGTTCGGCAGCAAAAAAGATTTGGAAACAAACAATGCAGATTTGAGCAAGATCTTGGAAGGACTTCAAGGAACAGCAGAGAAGAGCCTGGAGAGGATAAGCAACCTGATTTATGAATACCTGGTAGAAAGGTTTGGAGCAAGAGACTCAAGGAAGAATAGAACGACAACAACATCACCCAAGAAGGCAACAAGAAATGGAGTGCCTAGTCAAGGAGAAGGGACCTGAGGAAGCGATGGAGAAAAGGTTCATTAGAAGAGATGGAGGGAATCAGCCTCCTGCAAACAGACCTAAAAGAATGCCTGGAAAGACTACAGAGGGCAGAAAACCTCAGGTTTCAATGTACAAAGGAGAGGGCACGAACATTGTTCTACAAGGATCCGTTCAGATTTGTGAAAGAGCTGTTCACAAAGGAAAAGAGCGGAGTACTCCAAGTGTCAAAAAGGGAACTTGAAGATCATTAGAAAACAATAGACACACATAACCTGATACATGAACAGAGTAACATACCTCCTGACATGCCATCCATTCCTCTGGAACTGCCTATCATTAGCCTTACTGAAGAATTCGAATGCTCCAAGGTAAAGCTGGACATGACCCTGACAGAAACTACAGACACCACAATATGGGCGGCAGCTCCCAGAGTGGCCACAGGCAGAAAGTGGAACCCATCTGAGGCAGTGCAGTAAGTGAAATCTGCTCTCAGGCATGGAGATATTGTGGGCTAAGTGCAGCATGGAAGAGGCAGCTTTGGGCTAGGTACAGATAGACCCACATGGCATAGAGCAAAACCTGCCCAGAAGAGAGAGCTGTTGATAAAAGAGATACAGCAGTGGGAGAGGCAGAACAATGTGCAAAGGTCTCACGGGCAAAATAGGGCCAATGGACATATTGGAAAACTTTGAACACCAGAAGTTTGCCTGGAAGGATCTTTGGGAAATGGCAGGATGCAGACTTAACTTAACATCATCAGAGCCATATGTGATATTCTTCCCAGTCCCAAGAACCTGAACCAGTGGCTTGGGGAAAACCCATCATGTCCTCTTTGCCAAACACCAGCAATCCTACAGCAAATACTCACCAGCTACAAGACCAGCCTCACCCAAGGATGGTACACCTGGAGGCACAACCAGGTCCTTTGGCAACAGGCACTATTTCTGGAAGAAAGGAGGACTACCAACAATGCCCTCTCTCCCCCAACCCCTGGCTTCTCAAACATCATGTCCTTTGTACCAGCAGGAACAATACCAAAGACATTAACTGCAAGACAAGAATCAAGCCTACTGGATACAGCCCGGGATTGGAAGATGAAGGTCGATCTAGACCAGAAGCTCACCTTCCCACCAGAGATCATTACAACCAGTCTCAGGCCAGATCTGATCCTGTGGTCAGCCTCACAGAAGTCTCTGTTCATCACAGAGCTGATGGTGCCATGGGAGGATGCAGTTAGTGTATGGCATATAAACGCAAAAAGCTGAAATACTCAAATCTAGCAACTGAATTGGAACAAAACGGCTGAAGAACACAGGTGCTCCTTGCAAGGTCAGCTGCAGGGGTCTCGTGGCCATGTCAACCACCAGGCTGAAGAAAGGGATGGGAGTCCGAGGACAGGCCCTAGGACAGGCTATCAAGTCACTTGCAGAGGCTGCCAAGTGAGTTAGCAACTCTCTCTATGAAGAATGGGGGGAACTGGTTGAGAATATGTAGGATAGCATTCGCCCTGGGTTGACGGTCAGAACACACGAGACAGGAGACGGTATGGATCTTTTCGTGAGTGGTTACTCCTTAATACACCACAGCAGTACAGTAGACCCGGTTATTGCACGTATCAAAGATAGGCATGTGGTCTGAAACAAATCAGAAATAAAATATACATATATCAGGTTATAACTACCAACAATTTAACTTGGTTTTGATGATAATGTATACAGGCTTAACAGTAATGGTAATCTCAGTTTTGACACTGATAAAGTCACTAACAATGTAAACACTAACAGCAATAATAATCAAACTAATATTCTTAGTAATACAAATGCTACCATTAGTAGGCAGAAAAACATTCATATCAATACTAGTACTACCAATATCAAAGATCCGCCAACCGTGTGGCTGAGTCACATTTCAATAGAGCAGTAACAGGTGAGTTTCTTAGGAGAAGCTACTACAATTAGCAACTACGTAATCAGATCCCTAAACAGAAACAGGATTCCACAGCTACGAACACTGACATGCTGCTGGCAAGGTTGTTAAACATAATGTAAGAATATATACATTTAATCAGATATCTTGACATGGCCTATCAATTTCTATTTACCAGTAACAGTATTAGTCAACCAAAGGTACGGCTAGCCAAAATGTGCACACAATAACTGCAGTTTGGATTGTCAACTCCATAGTTGGCCACAAGTCCGCCCAGGTTCACAAGGGGGGTGAACCTGGGATGCCAGGTGTCACTGTTGAGCCCTCTGGAAGTGTCATGGGCCTATCAGAGAAACACCAAAGAAGGAGGGTGCCCACCTGATGACCCCAGTGACGCTTCTACCCCTTCTACCCCATTTTGTTTTACCTTTTGCTTGATTTAGTCTGTTGTTATTGTGCCTAACCAAGTCTTGCTCAAAGATAAGTCTCGTTCTGAATGGGAATGAATTAGTGAGCAGACTTTCAGTTTGTGTTTCATTGCTCAAACTAATTATTTTAATTTTTTATAGATATGACAACCTTGCAGGTGATGCGCTTATTTTATTTTATTTTTTTAATTCTACAACTATTTTACATAAGTAACCCCTATCTATAAAATCTATTGAAAAGAACAAATACTGAAGTTTTCTTCACCATATTGGTTTCGACTGACTGACTGTCAACAAACTGTGTTTTAATTACCAAAGGACAACTGATTGCTCCTAACTCCTGCAGAGCATAGTATCCAAATGACATCATTACTGATGATTTGTAAGACTCATCCATCATCCTATTTTATATAAAGCCATCAAACTGACTTCAAAACATTTTCAAAGCTGAGACTGAAGTGTACTATCTGAGGTAAGAATGTATATGATGCTGTCACACTTTAGTAGTGTATCAATATTATATGATGTTTATCATGCTTTTGAACTGTGAATAATCACTTTTGTAACTCCTTAATTGAGCATATCATATCTCTAATGCAGTTCAAAACTAGATGGTGTTTTAAGCAGTGAAACACTGTTCATTTGAAAGGAGAAAAAAGTACAAGTTTGCTGTAATTCTAAATGATTATTCAACATCATGTGGTAGAGTTTCTTATCTATTCACTCAAGCATTTATTGATCTTATTTTGAACTTGATTGAAAATTGGATATTTTAATAGGCAAATCAGATATTTTGTGTTCACACAATGTACATAAACATTTAATACCCATGCAAGTGTTAAAGTTATGTTTTTGGATGGAAACATTTAAGGATGAAAGCTTTCACTTTAAACAGTCAGGATACATTGATTTGTTGTACATCAACTTCATTCTCTGTGCATAATTGTTGAACAAGGTATTCTGCTACTGTGAGAAAAATATAGATGTATGAATAAGACATTTGCAGTGCTAACCTAAACATAACATTAGAATATCTTTAAATATTCCTCTGTAACAGGGACTTGCAGGATCCTCAAATCAGCCCCATGAATTCCTCGTCTTATGGCTATAATGTGTCGAGTGGTCTTAGTTATCGAGACCCTTCAAGCTCAGCTGTGGTCAAAAATGTGATTGTTCTGGCTCTTGGCCTTACCATCAACTATATCAATGGTACCCTGATTCACACCTTCAGAAAACACCAGGTCAGAATATTTTGTTGTTGTTTTTGGTATTACTATAATGATTGTTGGTGGAAGAAGGAAATGGATGGAATGGAAGACATTATTAGAACCTTTTAACTGACTGATTCTTTTCCTCTCTCCTTCAGATCTTTTTTGTGAATCCTCGTTACATCTTATTCATCCACCTGGTGCTGAACGATATAATCCAGCTTACTACAACAATCAGCCTGTTTGTCTTCAGTTATATCTTCTACAAAATTAATGCTTCCTTCTGTTGCCTCATTATTACATTTGCTGTTTTCACCACCCTCAACACCCCATTAAATTTAGCTGTCATGGCAGTAGAGTGCTACATTGCTATTTGTTTACCGCTGCGACATGCTGAGCTCTGTACAATCAAAAAGACAAATATTCTGATTGGTTGGATCTGGGCCATGAGCGCAGTCTCAACACTGCCGGATTTGTTTATTATTCTTGCAACAGAACCTTTACGGTTATTCTATTCCACAATTTTCTGTGAGAGGGATAACTTGTTCCATCACCCCATAAGTTTGAAAAAGAGGGATATCTCCTACATAATTTACCTAATTGGTGTTTGGCTCACTCTCTTCTACACTTACTTTAAGATTTTCTTTGCTGCTAAAGCAGCTAAAGAAGCTAAATCATCTGATGGAGATGCAAAGAAGGCCAGGAATACAATCCTGCTGCATGGCATTCAGCTACTCTTGTGTATGCTAACCTATGTAGCCCCTGTGTTGATAAAGGCTCTGTTATACTGGTTCCCTAAACATTATGTACACATAATCTTTGCTTGCTATATCATCATTCAGATCCTCCCCAGGTTTATCAGTCCGATTGTGTACGGGCTACGAGACAAGACTTTTAGACAGCACTTGAAAAAGTACCTGCTGTGTTCAGTGTGAGCAAGCATCACACCATGGACTGCAGAGAAGGACCAGATAACATAAACTAGATCTTAAACAAAGCATTTAAGGTCGTGAATGCCACTGAGGAAAAATAGTGTAATGACTTTTCAGTGAGAAAGTACACTGGAACACATTAAGCATATAACATTGTAAATTCCTGGAGTTTGACAAATTTAGATTGTGCTCTCCTACTGAGCACTATAATCATAGCAGTATGAAAATTCACTGCATTATATATTATATATATTATTCACTGCATGGTCAAATGCTTCCAAATTACTAAAACATTGTTATTTTAACAATTTAAACATTCACCACAGACTGCAGCCTGTAGCCTGTGATGCACAAGCTATCAACTCTATGTTTATGTGATCTATTCACGTAGTTAGTCTAGCCTCTAGTTATTCTACAATGGTATGGCATATATTATATAAAATTATATTTAAGGATTTAACAATTAAGTGAAAGAATAAAAAGTGATAACAATAGTAAACTTCAGAGAGAAAAGACTGAAGCATGCTGATTGATGTGCAGCCTTTAATAGTGAGAACAGACTAAAGTTTCAACACTTTATCAGTGTTCCAGTCTTTTCTCTCTGAAGTTTGCTGTCCCTGATCTGAGAGGCACCTAATTCAGCTGCACATTGCTGCAAAGAGGACCCCTTTTCACTCACAATATTAGAAGACTGCCTTTATTTTTTAAATAATTCCATTTTCTTTTTACATTTTCCATTTACGTTATATCTGGTTGTTTTGCAGTGCATCAGATATTAAAGACATGTTTGTCTTAGTTTTGGCTGAATCACTTACATTCAATCCCACACAGAAAAATAACATGTATTAACATGTGCTTGCTCATGGGGGAATTGTTGGGTCTCTGTAAATTAAAGAGTACGGTCTTGATCTACTGTATGTTAAAAGTGCCTTGAGATGACTTCTGTTGTGATATGGCGCTATATAAATAAAAATTGATTGATTGATTGATTGATTGATTAATAAGTGCTCTGATATTTTGTTCACCAATTTGCATTATTGACTACATTTGTAAAAAAAAAAAAAAAAAAGAACAGCAAGAAATGTTTGTTAATTTCATTGACATTTAGTCCATAACCATATTGATACATTTGACCAACCTCTTGTTTTATTTTTACTTTTTTGAATGCCAGGTAGAAAATTTAATAGATATAATTGCGTCTTTGTCTAAAAGTAGTACTTAAGTACATTTACACAAGTACTGTACTTAAGTACAGTTTTGAGGTACTTATACTTTACATTAGTATTTCCATTTGATACTACTTTATACTTCCACTCCACTACATTTCAGAGGGAAATATTATACTTTCTACTCCACTACATTTAATTGACAGCTTTAGTTACTTTTCTAATGAAGATTTGACACAATGGATAACATAACAAGCTTTTAAAATATAACACATTGTTAAAGATGAAACCAGTGGTTTCCAACTTTTTTGGCTTTTGACATCTTACAAAAAGCAGTGTGTAGTCAGGGTCACATTTCACATGTCTTTGAGTTCACAGCTCCACCAAATGGTCATTTTTCCCTCTAAATTTCTCACATGGTTTCATTTTAATAAATGTTCAGATGATTAAATATTTCCCCAAAAATCAAAGATTAGAGAAAAAGTCCAAAAACTGAAAACAGATTTGTGTATCAGAACTTTGTTTTTTCTTTTTTCCTGTCTCATGTGAAGATAGGCTATATAAAGTGCTAAGGCATATATTTCACAGACTGATAAACTGTTTGTTGTTTGTTGTGTATGTATATCTGTGTTTTTTAGTGACTTTAGAAGAGACGTAAACAGTGTTGGAAATGAACTCTTTCTTCAACTAGCCACTTTGGCTGGTGGATTCTAATTTTTACCAGACACTTTTGTGTGTAACTAATTTTTGTGTAACGTTGAATAAAAAAAATGAATAAAAAAACTGATGTACATTTTTTCTCATAAAGGTATTAATTTAATATCTATTCACTTATGATTATCCTCAATTCTCTCTTCCTCTCTCTTCCTGTCTCTCTCTCTCTCTCACACACACACACACTAAAGGTCTTTGCACACCAAGTCCGTTTTTTTCGTCCGAAATTGTCACACGTTAAAAAATAAATACGACGTCACGTTGCGTCAATCACGTTTACACACCGACTCCGAAGGTTTCGTCTGTCATTATAGTTTTCGGAGCAGGTTTGATTTTCTGCATTTTTTTGCATCCGTCAAAAGCCTTTAGAGAGTTGTTTGACCACTCAGAGCCACTGTACACGCAAACAACACAGCCTTGAAACACTGATACTATCAGCTATAGCAGAGAAGTTATACACAGACTGATCACAGGACAACTATTGACCATGATCTAGTCTACGTTGCAGCGTTTTGAGGCTGTGCCCTGAATATCTGCGGATCCAGTCAAAAGGCTGATCGTCTGTGATCACCTGTGCAGCAAACAACACTGAAAATTTTTTAAAGTTTAAAAAAAAGATAACGTAATCCAAAAAGCTGTCATGTCCCAAACCGGCTCCAGTGAATGTGTCATTCTCAAGTGATTCAAATCTTTTGGGTTAACGAACTGAACTGAATCACTTCTGTTCATTTCTCAGTTCAGTTGAGCTACCCAGTCAGTTGTGAGAAAATGTGATTCTTTCGCAGGGATACACTCCCTCATTGAGTGAGTGATTCAAGTCATTCGTTTGCAGAAGGAATGGGGTGCATTCAAGACAGCAAATACATAGCTGATTCTGGTTGCTAACACTTAACAATAATGATATATGAACAGTCCGCACTGAATCACTGACAGAAGAAACCTGGACTCGACTAATCTTCTTTAAGTCCTGTTGCTGCATGACCTTTATCCCTACCCCCACTCAAGGAATGATTGCCAATTATAATACAGCATTGTAAAACAATGTCCTCTGAGCTCACTTGATCTGCTGAATAAAACCAGTGATTGCTGTGAAAGTGCAGCTGACAACTAGGGAAAGACCCCAATGGGGCTGTCATTGGCTAGTTAACCATGATGGCAGGCTCCATCTGCTAGTCAATAGGAGTCACTCCTTAATGGCTACGAAAAGACCAAAAAGGAAAATACCCCTGAGCCAGCGAGAGTGAGGGGCGGAGGATTGTTCATCGGCTGGCACAACAGACAAAGGAACGAAAATGACAATAATTGGCACAGAAACAACAGCTGCTAACCCTAACCCAGGTATCATTGCTCCGTGGCGTAAGAATACACCAGGGCCAAATGCCTGAAGCAGATGAGACTGGGACCTCGCATCAACCAGTATCTCCTGAGAGATAAACTTGACTGTCAAGTCAGTCGAGTGAAGGTCAGTGGCTGCACACAACCTACAGTCCACCAAGCATCAATATCCCAATTGTAGAGGAAGGCAATTCATCCAAGACATCTGAGAACCTGGTACCAATCCAGATACAACATGTGACAGAGATGAAGATCCAAGGATGTAGGCCACATGTGAAGTGGCCAAAGTTCGGCAGCAAAAAAGATTTGGAAACAAACAATGCAGATTTGAGCAAGATCTTGGAAGGACTTCAAGGAACAGCAGAGAAGAGCCTGGAGAGGATAAGCAACCTGATTTATGAATACCTGGTAGAAAGGTTTGGAGCAAGAGACTCAAGGAAGAATAGAACGACAACAACATCACCCAAGAAGGCAACAAGAAATGGAGTGCCTAGTCAAGGAGAGAAGGGACCTGAGGAAGCGATGGAGAAAAGGTTCATTAGAAGAGATGGAGGGAATCAGCCTCCTGCAAACAGACCTAAAAGAATGCCTGGAAAGACTACAGAGGGCAGAAAACATCAGGTTTCAATGTACAAAGGAGAGAGCACGAACATTGTTCTACAAGGATCCGTTCAGATTTGTGAAAGAGCTGTTCACAAAGGAAAAGAGCGGAGTACTCCAAGTGTCAAAAAGGGAACTTGAAGATCATTAGAAAACAATAGACACACATAACCTGATACATGAACAGAGTAACATACCTCCTGACATGCCATCCATTCCTCTGGAACTGCCTATCATTAGCCTTACTGAAGAATTCGAATGCTCCAAGGTAAAGCTGGACATGACCCTGACAGAAACTACAGACACCACTATATGGGCGGCAGCTCCCAGAGTGGCCACAGGCAGAAAGTGGAACCCATCTGAGGCAGTGCAGTAAGTGAAATCTGCTCTCAGGCATGGAGATATTGTGGGCTAAGTGCAGCATGGAAGAGGCAGCTTTGGGCTAGGTACAGATAGACCCACATGGCATAGAGCAAAACCTGCCCAGAAGAGAGAGCTGTTGATGAAAGAGATACAGCAGTGGGAGAGGCAGAACAATGTGCAAAGGTCTCACGGGCAAAATAGGGCCAATGGACATATTGGAAAACTTTGAACACCAGAAGTTTCCCTGGAAGGATCTTTGGGAAATGGCAGGATGCAGACTTAACTTAACATCATCAGAGCCATATGTGATATTCTTCCCAGTCCCAAGAACCTGAACCAGTGGCTTGGGGAAAACCCATCATGTCCTCTTTGCCAAACACCAGCAATCCTACAGCAAATACTCACCAGCTACAAGACCAGCCTCACCCAAGGATGGTACACCTGGAGGCACAACCAGGTCCTTTGGCAACAGGCACTATTTCTGGAAGAAAGGAGGACTACCAACAATGCCCTCTCTCCCCCAACCCCTGGCTTCTCAAACATCATGTCCTTTGTACCAGCAGGAACAATACCAAAGACATTAACTGCAAGACAAGAATCAAGCCTACTGGATACAGCCCGGGATTGGAAGATGAAGGTCGATCTAGACCAGAAGCTCACCTTCCCACCAGAGATCATTACAACCAGTCTCAGGCCAGATCTGATCCTGTGGTCAGCCTCACAGAAGTCTCTGTTCATCACAGAGCTGATGGTGCCATGGGAGGATGCAGTTAGTGTATGGCATATAAACGCAAAAAGCTGAAATACTCAAATCTAGCAACTGAATTGGAACAAAACGGCTGAAGAACACAGGTGCTCCTTGCAAGGTCAGCTGCAGGGGTCTCGTGGCCATGTCAACCACCAGGCTGAAGAAAGGGATGGGAGTCCGAGGACAGGCCCTAGGACAGGCTATCAAGTCACTTGCAGAGGCTGCCAAGTGAGTTAGCAACTCTCTCTATGAAGAATGGGGGGAACTGGTTGAGAATATGTAGGATAGCATTCGCCCTGGGTTGACGGTCAGAACACACGAGACAGGAGACGGTATGGATCTTTTCGTGAGTGGTTACTCCTTAATACACCACAGCAGTACAGTAGACCCGGTTATTGCACGTATCAAAGATAGGCATGTGGTCTGAAACAAATCAGAAATAAAATATACATATATCAGGTTATAACTACCAACAATTTAACTTGGTTTTGATGATAATGTATACAGGCTTAACAGTAATGGTAATCTCAGTTTTGACACTGATAAAGTCACTAACAATGTAAACACTAACAGCAATAATAATCAAACTAATATTCTTAGTAATACAAATGCTACCATTAGTAGGCAGAAAAACATTCATATCAATACTAGTACTACCAATATCAAAGATCCGCCAACCGTGTGGCTGAGTCACATTTCAATAGAGCAGTAACAGGTGAGTTTCTTAGGAGAAGCTACTACAATTAGCAACTACGTAATCAGATCCCTAAACAGAAACAGGATTCCACAGCTACGAACACTGACATGCTGCTGGCAAGGTTGTTAAACATAATGTAAGAATATATACATTTAATCAGATATCTTGACATGGCTTATCAATTTCTATTTACCAGTAACAGTATTAGTCAACCAAAGGTACGGCTAGCCAAAATGTGCACACAATAACTGCAGTTTGGATTGTCAACTCCATAGTTGGCCACAAGTCCGCCCAGGTTCACAAGGGGGGTGAACCTGGGATGCCAGGTGTCACTGTTGAGCCCTCTGGAAGTGTCATGGGCCTATCAGAGAAACACCAAAGAAGGAGGGTGCCCACCTGATGACCCCAGTGACGCTTCTACCCCTTCTACCCCATTTTGTTTTACCTTTTGCCTGATTTAGTCTGTTGTTATTGTGCCTAACCAAGTCTTGCTCAAAGATAAGTCTCGTTCTGAATGGGAATGAATTAGTGAGCAGACTTTCAGTTTGTGTTTCATTGCTCAAACTAATTATTTTAATTTTTTATAGATATGACAACCTTGCAGGTGATGCGCTTATTTTATTTTATTTTTTTAATTCTACAACTATTTTACATAAGTAACCCCTATCTATAAAATCTATTGAAAAGAACAAATACTGAAGTTTTCTTCACCATATTGGTTTCGACTGACTGACTGTCAACAAACTGTGTTTTAATTACCAAAGGACAACTGATTGCTCCTAACTCCTGCAGAGCATAGTATCCAAATGACATCATTACTGATGATTTGTAAGACTCATCCATCATCCTATTTTATATAAAGCCATCAAACTGACTTCAAAACATTTTCAAAGCTGAGACTGAAGTGTACTATCTGAGGTAAGAATGTATATGATGCTGTCACACTTTAGTAGTGTATCAATATTATATGATGTTTATCATGCTTTTGAACTGTGAATAATCACTTTTGTAACTCCTTAATTGAGCATATCATATCTCTAATGCAGTTCAAAACTAGATGGTGTTTTAAGCAGTGAAACATTGTTCATTTGAAAGGAGAAAAAAGTACAAGTTTGCTGTAATTCTAAATGATTATTCAACATCATGTGGTAGAGTTTCTTATCTATTCACTCAAGCATTTATTGATCTTATTTTGAACTTGATTGAAAATTGGATATTTTAATAGGCAAATCAGATATTTTCTGTTCACACAATGTACATAAACATTTAATACCCATGCAAGTGTTAAAGTTATGTTTTTGGATGGAAACATTTAAGGATGAAAGCTTTCACTTTAAACAGTCAGGATACATTGATTTGTTGTACATCAACTTCATTCTCTGTGCATAATTGTTGAACAAGGTATTCTGCTACTGTGAGAAAAATATAGATGTATGAATAAGACATTTGCAGTGCTAACCTAAACATAACATTAGAATATCTTTAAATATTCCTCTGTAACAGGGATTTGCAGGATCCTCAAATCAGCCCCATGAATTCCTCGTCTTATGGCTATAATGTGTCGAGTGGTCTTAGTTATCGAGACCCTTCAAGCTCAGCTGTGGTCAAAAATGTGATTGTTCTGGCTCTTGGCCTTACCATCAACTATATCAATGGTACCCTGATTCACACCTTCAGAAAACACCAGGTCAGAATATTTTGTTGTTGTTTTTGGTATTACTATAATGATTGTTGGTGGAAGAAGGAAATGGATGGAATGGAAGACATTATTAGAACCTTTAACTGACTGATTCTTTTCCTCTCTCCTTCAGATCTTTTATGTGAATCCTCGTTACATCTTATTCATCCACCTGGTGCTGAATGATATAATCCAGCTTACCACAACAATCAGCCTGTTTGTCTTCAGTTATATCTTCTACAAAATTAATGCTTCCTTCTGTTGCCTCATTATTACATTTGCTGTTTTCACCACTCTCAACACCCCATTAAATTTAGCTGTTATGGCAGTGGAGTGCTACATTGCTATTTGTTTACCACTGCGACATGCTGAGCTCTGTACAATCAAAAAGACATATATTCTGATTGGTTGGATCTGGGCCATGAGCGCAGTCTCGACACTGCCGGATGTGTTTATTATTCTTGCAACAAAGCCTTTATGGTTATTCTATTCCACAATTTTCTGTGAGAGGGATAACTTGTTCCATCACCCCATAAGTTTGAAAAAGAGGGATGTGTCCTACATAATTTACCTAATTGGTGTTTGGCTCACTCTCTTCTACACTTACTTTAAGATTTTCTTTGCTGCTAAAGCAGCTAAAGAAGCTAAATCATCTGATGGAGATGCAAAGAAGGCCAGGAATACAATCCTGCTGCATGGCTTTCAGCTACTCTTGTGTATGCTAACCTATGTAGCCCATGAGTTAAAAAAAGCTCTGTTTTACTGGTTCCCTAAACATTATGTACATGCACTCTTTGTTTGCTATATCATCATTCAGATGCTCCCCAGGTTTATCAGTCCAATTGTGTACGGGCTCCGAGACAAAACTTTTAGAAAGCACTTGAAAAAGTACCTGCTGTGTTCAGTGTGAGCAAGCATTAGACCATGGACTGCAGAGAAGGACCAGATAACATAAACTAGATCTTAAACAAAGCATTTACAGTCATGAATAACACTGAGGAAAAATAGTGTATTTATAATGACTTTTCAGTGCGAAAGTACACTAGAACACTGAGTATACAACATTGTAAATTCAGTTTTTTAGAGTTTCTTAGATTGTGCTCTCCTACTGAGCACTACAATTATAGCAGTATGAAAATTCACTGCATTATCCATGGTCAAATGCTTCCAAATTACTGAAACATTGTTATTTTAACAATTTAAACATGCGCCATGGTATGGCATATGTTAGGTAAAATGATATTTACGGGTTTTACAATAAAGTGAAAGAATAAAAAGTGATAGCAACAGTAAACTTCAGAGAAAAAAGACTGAAGCACACTGATTGATGTGCAGCCTTTAATAGTTAGAACAGACAAACGTTTCAACACTTTTTCAGTGTTCCAGTCTTTTCTCTTTGAAGTTTACTGTCCCTGATCTGAGAGACACCTGATTCAGCTGCACAATGCTGCAAAGAGGATCCATTTTCACTCACAATATTAGAAGATTGCCTTTATTTTTAAAATAATTCCTTTTCTTTTTACATTTTCCATTTACGTTATATCTGGTTGTTTTGCAGTGCATCAGAAATTAAAGACATGTTTGTCTTAGTTTTGGCTGAATCACTTACATTCAATCCCACACAGAAAAATCACTAAGTGCTCTGACGTTTTGTTTACCTATTTGCATTATTTAGCACATTTGAAAAAAAGACAGCAAGACCAAGTGGATCATGTGTAAATTGGTGGCACAGGCCTAAAGAAATGTTTGTTAATTTTGACATTTAGTCTAAAACTACATTGATACATTTGACCAAACTCTTGCTTTATTTTTACTTTCTTTAATGTCAGGTAGAAAAGTTGATAGACATAATTGTGTCTTTGTTGAAAAGTTTTACTTTGAGAACTCCACAAAACAGTGTGTATTGCTTTTGCACTGTTATATCAGTGGTGGAAAATACTTAAGTACATTTACACAAGTACTGTACTTAAGTACAGTTCTGAGGTACTTGTACTTCACTTGAGTATTTCCATTTGATGCTACTTTATACTTCCACTCCACTACATTTCAGAGGGAAATATTATACTTTCTACTCCACTACATCACTATTTAGATGAAGATTTGACACAATGGATAATATAACAAGCTTTTAAAATACAACAAATTGTTAATGATGAAACCAGTGGTTTCCAACCTTTTTGGCTTTTGACGTCTTACAAAAAGCAGTGTGTAGTCGGGGTCACATTTCACATGTCTATGAGTTGTTAACAGCTCCACCAAATAGTGATTTTTCCCTCTAAACTTCTCCCTTGGTTTCATTTCAATAAATGTTCAAATGATCCAATATTTCAGCAAAAATCAAAGATTAGAGAAAAAGTCCAAAAGCTGAAAACAGATTCCTACTTTCCTACTTTCCTCTCCCATTAAACATGACCTCTCAGATTTATCTGCTTACCCTTTGGAGGGGTCCGACCCCTAGGCTGGGAACAACTGGACTAAACTAGCTAATTGTAGATAAAGTACTTCAAACTAGCTCCACTTCCAGCAGCTACAACAGTAACATGCTGATCTAACACTGATGCTTCAGTATTAATAATCTAATGATGTTATATATAATAATAGATCAGTCAGAGGGACCAAACCACTACTTTTACTGCAATACTTTAACTACATCAAGCTGATAATACTTATGTACTTTTACTTGAGTAGGATTTTTTATACAGGACTTTTACTTGTGATGGAGTATTTTTACATTGCTGTATTGGTACTTTCATTCAAGTAAAGGATCTGACTACTTCTTCCACCAGTGCTGTAGACACATAAACAGTGTGTGTGCACAGATGCAAACTTAAATAGAGATGTGTGTACAACACACTAGAATCTGTTTTGATTCAGATTAACATAATCACAGATATTGTACTGTATATAAAGTTCTGCATGTAAGACTTTGGCCATTTGTCTCCACAGCAGACTACATTTAGCGCAGCATGTTTATTTGTATTGTGAGTAGCAACTTTGAAAGAGAACAAATCAAGGACATAAATGAACAGAGGAAAAGAAAATCAGTGCATCATTAGTCTGCGAATACTAGTTATACTATTTTGTTTGTCATTGCTAAAATAATAAATTAAATGTTTCAAAATAGACACCCCTATATATTTTTTTTATTTTATTGCGTTTCAATGATTATAATGATGTAAACATATATATTATAATGATAATGATTAAATTCCATTTGTACTTTCATTGTACTCTACTTATTACCATGTCAGCACAATAGTCAAACAGGTCAATAGAAGGCGCATAGCGCATGGGAGGAATTTAAAACCCCTTAGAGGCAGAGATATTTTTTTTCCCAGGATGGCGAAGTCATGACCAACCCTACTCTGCCTCTAATTGGTTTGTTTTGGTGTGTTGACCAAACTGAAGATATGCTTAGATATGCTTATGTCCAACTAACTTTTGTTAAACATTTGTCTTGCTTTCAATAAAAAACAACTAATATGCATTTTCCCCATAAAAAGTATTTATTTAATATTCATTCACTTATGGTTATCCATTTTTAATCCTCTCTCCCTCACACATGAACACACACACACACACACACACACACACACACACACTTATTGCAGACTTTTTCTCCAGAGCCGACTTTCCTCATACAATGCAGATCACCTCCTTGTGGCATTTAGAGGTTTGTGGTCTTCCATAACCACCAATTTTAAATTTTTGGTGCCCACAATGAAGCTGTTGTTTATAGAAATGCACCAATCGATTGGCCACTGAGCGACAACAGCCGGTTTTCAGCTGATCAGCCATGGCCGCCTCCAATCATTCTCATTTATCCAATTTTATGATGGTCAAATTTACACATGTGCCGCACATAGCCACACAATGGTTCCCTTCATACACACAGCAGCACAGACAGTACAGCCATATACACACAACATGCACGTTGCGCAAACAGCAGCACAGACAGTAACATCGCAGTCACACACACACTAATACTAAATGATATGAACTGGTAACGTTACAGCACGTCGGCCATGGCTGGTAGGTGCAGGAAGTTCACCAGCCACTTCACAAATTCACCAGAATTTAGCTAAATTGCTAGTTTCCATCCCTGGACATAAATACCATAATTTATGAATATGTGACAATGGAGTAGGAGTAACATGAGAGGTACATTTAATATTTACTCACTGCAAGGTTGCATATTATTGTTGTGTGTGCATTGTGATGAAAGTGTCGAACTATGTAAAATGTTAATCACAATAACTAATTGAGAACAAATTGTATTTTTTGGTTGTTGTTCTACTGGTCAATATGTTATTCACGTGCAACTGAAGAACATGGACACTTAAGGGCGTTCATAATGCTTATTTCACAGAGCTTCAGCTTTTCAGTGTATTCACATGTGCTGTGGTTACTTTCGTAGTTTCTTAAGATATTGTGATACCTCCTATACTTGAAGATAATGAAACTTACCTGATGCTACAAGTATTTTGTTGATTACCTCAGGAAGTCATTTGTCAAGTATTTCCCATGTTAAGGAAGCAGAAGAAATCCTGCAGTCGAGCTGAACACAAACTACAGTTTTCTGCCTCTTTGTTTCTATATACAGCTGCAGGGTTTATGAACACACCCCTCCCTGACACCCACCAGGTCAGGGGGGTGCAACAATTTTGGGGGCTCATACGGGATTAGTGCCTTTTCCTGATGGCAACTAATCATCCAGAAATGAACCTGACATCAAGTTCCTGAACCAATGTGCTACACCACCAACTCCTGAAGCGATGTCTGCTCTATAAGAACTGTGAAGGGGAATCCAGAGACAGCTCCATCAGCTGATCAACTCTGCCAAAACGGATGTGCTCTACAAGCTGGCAGCCTCCATCAAGGAAGCTCTACCAGGGGATGATGCAACAGAGGTGGAACTCTTCAACTCCATCATGGACTTTTTAAAAAGTGATGAATTGGCAAGTCAAGAGGACCATATTTAGCTCAACCCACAGCTTGCTGTGTAGGCAGATTGATGAAGGGCTATCTGATAATTTCACAGAGGCAGAATTAATTCATACTGTTGTTGGGACTTAGTTAGGGACAGGTTTGGTAATTAGCAATAATTAATAATTATCAATGGTAATTATTATTAAAAAATAATAAAAATTATTAATTGTAAATTAATAACAGCAGGGCACCACCCTGAGGTGAGGGACCAATAACCAAGCAGTGGAAACAGTCTCAAAAATGGTGTTCATCCAGTAAATATTAACATCTGGGATATATTAACATTACAGGATGAACAGTGAAGGTTTGAATTCAAGCACTGACCCCATCACCAAGCTGTTATCAAAGTTTGTATACAAACAATCTCAGGAGACTTCTCTTTAAATGCACAACAGTTCATATACCGGTTAATGGGGTTAAAATAGAGAATCCCAGCAGGTAGCTCAGAGTTTCAGTATGAGTATTAGCAAAAACTATAGAGAAGGCTCCCACCACTATAGCCAGTACTCCAGAGCTGTCACAGGCCAACTCAGTAAGTACTGTGCAACCATCGACCCAACAAGGGGAAATGCAAGCCACGTATAGCTCGAGGGACTGCAAGCTGCAACCACTGTTTCAGGTGTGGCCAAGAAGGGCATCAAGCTGTCTGGTGAATGTCAAAGACTAAATCTGCTGGAGATGTAATGGGGTCACTGTGGAGGGACCACCAGTGACCAAACAGGAAGCAGAGTCCTCTATCACAGTAATCAGCCATGACTCCATGACTCCACCTAACATCCAGCCATTAAAACACGGAGTAAGAAAAGGAAATTGTGTTGCAAAACTGATAGGCAAAAGCTGTATGCTTACTTGTTATCTCAATGGTGTGCAGACTGACTAGATAGATACTAGATAATGGAGCTCAAGTTACTATACTGGAAAAGTCCTGGCTAGAAAAACACTTACCAGATGCCAAAATCCTGTTACTTGAAGGCCTCCTGCCAGATGATCCACTCCAAACCACAGCCACTAATAGGACAGATGTACCTTTTGACGGGTGGGCTGAAATACTAGTGGAAATCAAAAGTGCAAAACATGGTCAAGTAGCCATTAATGTACCCATTCTGGTAAGTCAGTGCTGTGTTAGTGCTCTATGGCTTGGGTTCAATGTGATAGAGGAAATCATCCTGTAATAAGTGATACTGCGACCCAAGAAAAGCCTGTAAATGACAACATTAGAGTAGGAAAGAGAGGTCTCACAGTTCAAAGTAGTCAAATATGTGAAGCGAAGAGTCATGCCAGGTTGTGGCCACAGGTAGGAACAATGCTATGTGAACCCACCTTAGAGACTGTCCTATCAGAGGGGCTACAATTGTTTCCTGCATTAGTTAATGTGCCCTTGGTGCCTCCAAAGCTGTAAAAAATCCCACTCTGCAACTCCACCAAGCATGACATCTTCCTGTCACCAAGAACAGTCTTAGGCTGTATAGACGAAATCATTGACAGCAGACCAGTAAATCTCTGTTCACCTTCCCAGCAGCCAGAAAAGCCAAAAAGTGACACATACCTGTGCACCACACAGGTTAGCCCAACCAGCAACACCAGCAAGAGAACAAGCAGTTCAGCAGAGACTCACAGAGCATCTTGATCAGCAACAGCAGGGGGCTGTGATGTCACTTAAAGAGAAAGAGTCTTGCACAGTTGGGGATGTCAAGGCCCTGCTGGGGTTTCTTGGATACTAAAACAAGTATCAAACAAGACTTCTCTGAGCTTGTTAAGCCACTGTTTGAACTGCTGCAGAGACCTACTGAAACTGATGAAAGCAACACTCAGAACCAGACAAGTAAAAGTAAATGCAAAGCTAGGAAGGGAGACAAAGGACAGCTCCTGTCAAAAACACCCATCACATGGAAAGCACAGCACAGGAATGTTGTAGCCAAGCCAGTGGACATGCTGACTAATCCACCTATCGTAGCTTACCTAAACTTTGACCTCCCATTTATACTGCACACTGATGTGTCCAAAGACAGTTTAGGAGCAGTGCTATACCAGCGTCAGAACAACAAGTTGCAAGTCATTGGGTACGGCTCAAGAACTCTGACATCTGCTGAGAGAAATTATTACCTCCACACTGGTAAAGAGATTACTTGTATTATGCCCCAACATTTATAGTATACACAGATAACAACCCATTGACTTATGTCCTCAGCACTGCCAGACTAAATGCTGCTGGACACAGATGGGCTGGTGAGCTGGCTGACTTTCACTTTTATATTAAGTACAGGCCAGGGAAGATGAACACAGATGCTGATACTCTGCCAAGTTATCCCTGTGTTTATGCTGATGATTGCCTTGTATCAGTTGGTTCTGAAGAAGAGGCAGTATTACTTTTTTAGTGGTGTGTCCAGTTAGATTAATTTAAGTTTAAGATCAAGTTCAAGGACAGACCTCCAACAAGGAGAGGGATCTTATCCACTATCAGCTCCATCTATGAAGCCTTAGGATTCCTGGTGCCTGTTGTGCCATCTGCCAAAGGAATCCTTCAAAATTTGTGCAAAAGAAAGCTGGGTTGGGATGATGCATTGCCAATCACTGCTGCCCAGGAGTGAAAAGTCTTGCTAGAGGAGCTCCATCAGCTTGAGGATTTTAAGGTTGACAGGTGCTTGAAACCTCTGGACTTTGGAGACATTGCTTCTGCCCATCTAAACCACTTTGCGGATGCAAGTGAGGATGGGTATGGAACAGTGACTTACCTGTTACTGCATAACATCTACAGACAGGTGCAATGTGCATTTAAAATGGGAAAGGTACGTGTGGCTCCATTGAAATCCATCACCATCCTTTGCATGGGTTGACAGCTGCAGTGGTTGTGAAAAGAATGGACAAGGTGTGGAGGAAGGAGTTGTGATTGCCACTGCAGGAGTCAGTTTTTTGGACCGATGGTACCTCTGTATTGAAGTACATCAGGAATGAAACTTCAAGGATCAAAACATTTGTAGCGAATGGGGTGTCAGGGATACTCACATTGTCCAACTCATCTCAATGGAATTATGTAAATACACCAAGTAATCCTGCAGATGGCCTCCTGAGGAGCTAAAGTGGACTCCATCTTGAAAACTGACACTTCAGTGTCAGGACCTAAGTTTCTTGAGCCTGAAATGAAGTAGCCAGTAAACCTTGATGTCTCTGGAAAGTCTCTTCAGAAGATTCTGAGATCAGGACAACTGTGTCTATGAATGTAGTCCAAGCTAATGAAATGACGGACTCAGTTATGCATTTTATCAGTCACTTCTCCTCTTAGATCCGTTTGAAAAGGATGATTGGTTGGCTTCTCAGGTTCAAGAGTTTGCTATTGGATCTTTGTCAAAAGAGGAAGCAATTGAAAGCAATTCTTGTTCAGTCTGGCCTGGATAAAGAGAAGACTGAAGAAAAGCTACAGGAAGAGATGCAGAGTGTCAAAGCTCAGCCTGCAAGACGTTCTCTTTCAGTTGAAGAGTTTGACAAGGCAGAAACTGCTATTGTCTGCTTTTGTCAAAGGAAGAAGTTTCCAGATGAGATAACCAGTTTGCAGAAAGGGGAAAGTGTGAAGAGCACTAGTCACTTCTACAGGCTTGATCCCATACTTGAAGAAGGTGTTCTAAGAGTTGGGGTAGTAGTTAGTAGAGCAGCAGACAAGGCAAGAAATCCTGCTACATTGGCCAAGGATCTTCACATTTCTGACCTTGTTCTTCATCATATACATCAAAGGACAGGACATGGTGGATGTAACCACATGCTTTCAAAGCAACACCAGAGGTATTGGATCCCAGGTGCCAGTGTTGCTGTAAGGAAAACTTTATCAAAGTGTGTTGTCTGCCATAGACTACATGCAGCACCAGGACATCAACATATGGTAGATCTTCCCCAGGACAGAGCTTCTCCTGATGAAGCTCCATTCACACAAGTTGGAGTGGATTGCTTTGGACCTTTTGAGGTTAAGCAAGGAAGGGGAACAGTAAAAGGGTATGGAGTTGTCTTTACATGCCTGGCAGTACAGCACAAACTTTGTCAGATCTGAACAATAATTGAGGAAATCAAGTGGATTTTCAATCCCCCCTCTGGGTCGGTTGATAAAGTCTGTATGAAAGGTGCTGTACTCCACCCTGAAAACAGAGAATTTTGACGAAGAAGGTCTCCATACAGTCCTTTGTGAGGCTGAGGCTATCATCAACAGCTGCCCCATAACTAAAGCATCACCTGATCCTAACGACTTAAAAGCATTGACCCCTATCTGTCTTCTGCTTCTTAAGTCCAAACCATCTTTACCACCAGGAGTGTTTCAAAGGGAGGACATATATGCTCGTCATCGATGGAAACAAATACAGTGTAAGTCCGACTTGTTCTGGAAGCACTGGGTCAAGGAGTATTTGCCTCATCTTCAGGAGCGCACCAGAGAGAGCACTAGACAAAACTTTGTTCCTAGAGATGTTGTTATGGTCGTGGATGACTCTGCACCTTGCTACGTGTGGCTCACTGGAAGGGTTGTGCAAGCAGTTCCTGATATAAGAGGACTTGTATGTCAAGACATCAAGACAAGGACAGGCGCATCACCAAGGGGTGCCTTCTTCAAGAAGCAGAGGAGCCATGGAGACCTGCATTGACCTCTTGACTTTTTTGCAGATATGGACATTTTAGTATTTTAGCAGTTGTGTAATTATTTCTTTAGAATAATTAGGGACCAGAATGTAGGAGCCATACATGTAGAGTTTTTGTATATTTATATGCCTGGTGTGTGTGTGCACACTGCATTGGCACTTGGGTGGTGGGTGTGCCACTATGGGTATGTACTCCATGATTACAAGTAATTGCATGCACCTCTGTTCACCTCACCTGGCTTTGATCATGGGGTAGGGTGAGCATTCAGAGTGAAATTTTCTGTTGACCCCATTAAGGCACTGGATTGCATAATCTGTATTTTTTATGTCTTTTTCTTTTCTTTGCACTGACACATGGAAGCAACTGTTAGGTGGAATACATTGTGCAGCCTTGTAATATAGAAATTAAAAGAGCCTCAGAAGTGGAATTGAATCTTTTGGTATACATGTCGTCAGTGTTATCCTGCTTGTAGCCACCCACAGCTTCATTGGTTTTATTGTTTGCCTGTCAGCCACAACAATTCAAAAACATCTCTAAACTTTGTCCCTCTCTAACCCTGTCAGATGCAGAGAAACTTGTCCATGCCTTTATCTCCTTTAGACTGGACAACTGCAATGTGTTTTTTACGGGGATCCCTGGCAGGAGCATCTAGAGGCTGCTGAGAGGGTGAAAACACAAACATATGACACCATTCTGTTTTCATTGCACTGGCTCCCTGTCTCCTTCAGGTTTGACTACAAAGTCCTGCTATACACATACAAATCCATCAACGGACATGCGCCTCCCTACTTACAAGAACTGATCATACCACAAACCTCCACCCGCACCCTCAGATCTGCCAGCAGCTTGCTCCTCCAGTCCCCCAGTACTAAACTCCGCACCATGGTGGATCGAGCCTTCAGCTCTGCTGCACCACGCTTGTGGAATAGCCTCCATAACCATCTGAGGGCAGCACAGACCATAGACACTTTTAAAAAAGGCAACATTTCTATTCAGGAAGACTGAATGAAAACAGCCATGCCAAGACAACACTGGAGGCACTCGCTAGATGTTGTTGATATTTTGTGTTTATTTGTTGTGGTGGTTTTAAACTTAATTTATACTAATTACGTTTTACTGCTCAACCACTGAGTCATCTTTTTAAATCTTGAAGTTATTAGGTTGATTTACTGTCAATACAGTTGGTGCAGATGAATTAGTGAGCAGATTTTCAATTTGTGTCGGTGCTCAAACTAATTATTTAAATTTTTTATAGATGTGACAACCTTGCAGGTGATGCAGTTATTTTATTTTTTTAATTCTACAACTATTTTAGATAAGAAACACCTATCTATAAATATTATTGAAATGTACAAATACTGAAGTTTTCTTCATATTTGTTTCAACTGACTGCCAACAAACTGTTTTAAATACCAAAAGACAACTGATTTCTCCTAACTCCTACACAGCTGAAGATCCAAATGACATCATTATTGATGGAGGACTATTGCATCATCCTACTTAATATAAAGCCATCTAACTTACTTCAGACCAATTTCAAAGTGGAGACTGAAGTGTACTATCTGAGGTGAGAATGTATTTGATGCTATTACACTGCACACTGTAGTAGTGCAATATTCTATTATTATGTGGTTTACAGTATTGTGATGCTTTTAAACTGTACGTGTTATTTGTAACAATAATCAATTTTGTAGTTCCTTAATTGAGCATATCCTATCTCTAATGCAGTTCAAAACTAGATGGTGTTTTAAGCAGTGGAACGTTGTTCTTTTGAAAGGAGAAAGAAGTATAAATTTGCTGTAATTCTAAATGATCATTCAACATTGTGTGGTAGTTTCTTATCTCTTCACTCAAGCATTAGCTGATCTTATTTTGAACTTGATAAGAAAAAAATGCATATTTAAAGAAGCAAATCAGATATTTTGTGTTCACTATTATGTACAGAAATGTCATTTAAGTGTGAAAAAAGCATTTTATTAACATTTAAGACCCATGCAAGTGCTATAGTTATGTTTTTGTATGGATACATTTAAGGATGAAAGCTTTCACTTTAAAAAGTCAGGATACATTGATTTGTTGTAGATCAACTTCATTCTCTGTGCATAATTGTTAAACAAGGTATTCTGCTACTGTGAGAAAAATACAGATATATTTTTGGCGAGAAGAAATTCACAGTGCTAACCTAAACATAACATTAGAATATCTTGAAATATTCCTCTGTAACAGGGATTTGCAGGATCCTCAAATCAACACCATGAATTCCTCGTCTTATGGCTATAATGTGTCGAGTGGTCTTAGTTATCGAGACCCTTCAAGCTCAGCTGTGGTCAAAAATGTGATTGTTCTGGCTCTTGGCCTTACCATCAACTATATAAATGGTACCCTGATTCACACCTTCAGAAAACACCAGGTCAGAATATTTTGTTGTTGTTTTTGGTATTACTATAATCATTGTTGGTGGAAGAAGGAAATGGATGGAATGGAAGACATTATTAGAACCTTTAACTGACTGATTCTTTTCCTCTCTCCTTCAGATCTTTTATGTGAATCCTCGTTACATCTTATTCATCCACCTGGTGCTGAATGATATAATCCAGCTTACCACAACAATCAGCCTGTTTGTCTTCAGTTATATCTTCTACAAAATTAATGCTTCCTTCTGTTGCCTCATTATTACATTTGCTGTTTTCACCACCCTCAACACCCCATTAAATTTAGCTGTCATGGCAGTGGAGTGCTACATTGCTATTTGTTTACCACTGCGACATGCTGAGCTCTGTACAATCAAAAAGACATATATTCTGATTGGTTGGATCTGGGCCATGAGCGCAGTCTCGACACTGCCGGATGTGTTTATTATTCTTGCAACAGAACCTTTACGGTTATTCTATTCCACAATTTTCTGTGAGAGGGATAACTTGTTCCATCACCCCATAAGTTTGAAAAAGAGGGATGTGTCCTACATGATTTACCTAATTGGTGTTTGGCTCACTCTCTTCTACACTTACTTTAAGATTTTCTTTGCTGCTAAAGCAGCTAAAGAAGCTAAATCATCTGATGGAAATGCAAAGAAGGCCAGGAATACAATCCTGCTGCATGGCTTTCAGCTACTCTTGTGTATGCTAACCTATGTAGCCCATGTGTTGATAAAGGCTCTGTTATACTGGTTCCCTAAACATTATGTACACATAATCTTTGCTTGCTATATCATCATTCAGATCCTCCCCAGGTTTATCAGTCCGATTGTTTACGGGCTACGAGACAAGACTTTTAGAAAGCACTTGAAAAAGTACCTATTGTGTTCAGTGTGGGCAAGTACCAGCTATGGATTGCAGAGAAGGACCAAATAACATAAACTAGACAATTTTAGACTGTGCTCTCCTACTGAGCACCATAAGCATGACAGTCTGAAAATTCACAGCATTATCCATGGTGAAATGCTTCCAAATTACTAAAATATTGTTATTTTAACAATTTAAATATGTACCACAGACAGCAGCCTCTAATACAGAATATGTACTTACACCTGATCCTGCTAAATTGGCATTATTTATGTTTATGTGATCTATTCACGTAGTTAGTCTAGCCTCTAGTTATTCTACAATGGTATGGTATATGTTAAGTAAAATGGTATTTAAGGATTTAACAATTAAGTGAAAGAATAAAAAGTGATAACAATAGTAAACTTCAGAGAGAAAAGACTGAAGCATGCTGATTGATGTGCAGCCTTTAATAGTGAGAACAAACTAAAGTTTCAACACTTTATCAGTGTTCCAGTCTTTTCTCTCTTAAGTTTGCTGCCCCTGATCTGAGAGGCACCTAATTCAGCTGCGCATTGCTGCAAAGAGGACCCCTTTTCACTCAAAATATTAGAAGATCGCCTTTATTTTTAAAATAATTCCTTTTCTTTTTACATTTTATATTTACGTTATATCTGGTTATATCTGGTTGTTTTGCAGTGCATCAGACAAATATATTTTAGCAGTCTTATTTGTCTTAGTTTTGGCTGAATCATTTAGGCCTACATTCAATCCCACACAGAAAAATAACCAATTGCTCTGACATTTTGTTTACCTATTTGCATTATTTAGCACATTTGAAAAAAACGATAGCAAGACAAAATACATCATGTGTAAAGTGGTCGAACAGGTCTAAAGAAATGTTTGTTAATTTTAACATTTAGTCTATAACTACATTGATACATTTGATCAAACTCTTGCTTTACTTTTACTTTCTTGAATGTCAGGCAGAAAAGATAAAGATAATTGTGTCTTTGTAAAAAGGTTTTACTTTGAAAACTCCAGAAAACAGTGTGTATTGCTTTTGCCCTGGAGATACACAATGTTTGTGCACACATTCAAAATTAAATAGGGATGTCTGTACAACACAATAGAATCTGTTTTGACCCGGACTTACGTAAGCACAGATACTGTACTGTATATAAAGCCCTGCATGTAAGACTTTGACCATTTGTCTCCCCCCACAGCAGACAACATTTAGCGAAGCATGTGTTTATTTGTACTCTGAGTGGCAACTTTGACAGAGAACAAATCAAGGACATAAATGAAAAGAGGAAAAAAGAAGAGAAGGAAAAACAAAAAAATCAGTGTATCAACAGTCTGTGAAAACCAGTTACACCATTTTGTTCGACAGACGTAAGTTGCTTTTCTGACTTTTTTTGACATGAAATTAAAACTGGACAGGGATCATAATGTATGAATATATCTTATACACTTTTACATATGCAAGGAAATTTGCTAAACTTGTCCATTAGTAATCATGAATGTGACTTAAATGCGCTGTAGGATAGTGATGTTTAAGAAATATAAATGCTCAGTCCATATCTGTTTGGTTTGAAATAGTACATCAAGTGCTAATTAATTAGTTGGTGTTCAATGTTGATGGTTCTTGAAATGATAACTAAAAAATATAATATATAATATATACAATCTTAAAGTCTGTTTGGGGTTACAATAGTATATTTTTTAAAAGTATATTTTAGTGAGACTTTCCACTACATTTAATTGAATAAATCCTTGTGACAGCTTTGGAAGACGTTGCCACCTGCCACATGAATTTCTCATCTGCAAGCAGTAATGTGATAGCTCGTGATGATTTCAGCGTGGCTGTGAGCAAAAACGTGATTGTTGCAGTACTATGTATCATCATCAACTACATCAACGGTACCCTGATCCACACCTTCAACAAACATCAGGTCTAAAACCTTTATTCTGAATGGGTATTTAGCTGCAGAGGAGACACCAAAAAAAGAATGAGGAGAGAGAGGAATATGACACCGCTTAAAGATTTTTTGAAGTCTGTCTTAAATGTCCATATGTACACTTAAGAGTTATTTGTCACTGCAATTATTCCGTCTTTTTATATACTGAGCCTGAAGAAATCTCTCCCTAAAGCAATTTCAATGCAACAAAATCCACAGTCCTCTTTCTCTGCAAAAGCTCAGCGGTGAATATGAAGCATAAGCAGTCTGAGTTTGGGTATCTTCCAAAGTTACTTTTTGTGTGTGTGAAATTCCTGCTTTGTATTATTATCCCTTTGCCTCAGCTCAGCAAGGAAATGTCCAGTGAAATATAAAGAGGGGACTCAGTTCTAAATTTATTAACTTTACAAGATGATAACTTACTGTGTCTAACTGATGCTGCTGAAGCCTCATAATAGCTTCAGCAGAACTGTGAAATGCATTTTTTCCCCAAATCTCTTCAATACCTGTTTGGAGAGGAGGAATGATTATAGCCACCAATAACCCTCTCAATGTACATATGGGCAGTGGTTGAAATTAACTAAGTATATTTACTCAAGTACTGTATTAAGTACAATTTTGAGATACTTGTACTATACATAATTTCATAGCATATTTACATTTTATGCTACTTTGTACTTTTTACTCCACTACATTTATCTAACAGCTATAGTTACTTTTCATGTGACCATTAGAACTGACCATTAGAAGACGTGACTGAAAAATTGTGGACCTATCCTTTAAGTAAGATTTTTAATGCAGTCTTCTACTACTGCATATGAGCACATGAGTATTGTTTTAAGATGGACTTCAAAAATGTGAACCTATACCCTAACATTTCATCACTTTAAGCATATAAAAATGGCATAGGTTAATAGAACATCAGTATCTGCTTTCAATTTTTTCTGTTTTTTAATGCCATTATTTTACCCACATGCATTTTCATATATTTTATTTCTGGTCATTTACTGAAAAACTACAGGGCAGACTGAGAAAACTTGATGTTTCCATCAAAAATAAAATGAGATTTGCTCTTGTACAATAAGATCTGTTATTAATGTCTATTCTAACTACTATTCTACAAAATGTAATAACGAACTGGATAATAATGTCAAATTCTTCTCTATTCTCAACAGATATTCAATGTGAACCCACGATATATCCTCTTCATTCACCTTGTGGTCAACGATATGATGCAGCTGACATCCTCGGTTATGCTGATGCTCCTTAGTTATATTTTCTATAAAATCAGCGTCAGCCTCTGTTGCTTCCTGCTCCTGTTTACTATCATCGCAACTCAAAATACACCAATGAATTTAGCTGGAATGGCAGCAGAGTGTTACATTGCAATTTGTTTACCGCTGCACCACACAACATTATGTACAGTCAGAAGAACATATATTCTGATTGGTATAATCTGGTTTGTAAGTTCAATGTCCTACATACCAGACATTTTAATTCTCCTGAACACAGAATCTGTTGAATTCTTAGATTCAAAAATAATCTGCATCAGAAACAACGCATTTCTAAATCCATTAATCCGACATAAGAACAATATCTATAACACAGTATTACTGGTTATGGTTTGGAGCACCCTCCTGTACACTTACTTAAGAATACTTTTTGCTGCTAAATCAGCTGATGGAGATGCAAAGAAGGCCAGGAATACCATCCTGCTTCATGGTTTTCAGCTACTGTTAAGTATGCTCACATATGTAGCCCAGGCATTCAGACAAGCTCTCTATACCTGGTTCCCTAAAAATATTTCAGATGCAATCTTTGTTTCTTATATTTTCATTCAGGTCCTGCCCAGGTTAATCAGTCCTATTGTGTATGGGCTAAGAGACAAGACATTCAGGAAGTACCTGCAAAGGTACCTGCTATGTGGAATGAGAGCAAGAATCAATCCACAGCCTACCCTTAAAGAGCTTCAGTAAGACTACAGCATGTTGCTTTGATGCTGTTACATCCCACTGTGTTATAATGTGGCTGTACTTGATCTTAGCACAGATATTCATAGATGATGAATTAAGCAATAAATAAAAAGTTATAAACCACTGACTGTGACATTGTGACATTGAGGTAATCTAGTTTGAGTTATCCAACTTCATCAAACTGTGGCTTAAGTCTCAAGTACTCCACAACTCCAGTCCTGTGACTAAAATACAATCAACATGAATCCTATCAATCTAATACAGGCAGGGTGTGTGAAAATGACATTAGGGTTGCAACTAAAAAATATTTCCATAATCGATTAATCTGCCAATTTTGTCCATTAATCAAATTTGCTTATTCTATGAATTTAGTATGTATCACAGTTTTTCAGAGAAAGTCTAAAATCCTGAAAATGTTAATTACATTTTTTCTTGCAAAATTAGCTAAACAATTAATTGATTATCAAAATAATTGGCAATTTATTGTTGTTTTAGCTCTATCTGACACAAAAAAAAAGTTTTGTTGGCGTCAATCCAAGTCCTTTAATGTTGGGAATCTGCAGATACTCAGTCCAGCTGGAAACTTTTATTAGGGCCTGAGCCCAAAGGGCGAAGACCCTATTGTATTTCATGTGTTTGTTTCTTTCTTATTATTCTTTCTTTATTAATACGCCACTTCAACCCTAAATTTGACCCCCTAAACATGCTCAAAAACTCACCAAATTCGGCACGCACATCAGGTCTGGTGAAATATTTGATAAAATGTGAAAATTAACCCCCAAAGTGCCAAAATGTGCTCAAGAGTGCCACCTATGTATCTAAAATGGCCGCCCCGGCCCGTAGGAATGTCGTAGAGAGATCAAACCAAAACTCAATTATTCGTCTCATCAAGACCTACAAATCATACGCTGACATCCCTGACCTAAATCCAACAGGAAGTCCACAGTTCACCCATGAATGTACTACTTTGCGCCAATTTTGGACCTTGAATAAACGCTATCTCCTCCAGGGGACTGCGCCACACTCCAGTTACTTAGTGTTTCTACACATCCAACAGCAGTGTTCAATCCTTACTTTTTTTTCAAGGAGTACATGTGCTCCTAAATGAAAAAAATTAGGAGCACACATATAACTTTAGGAGCACACTGAAAAAAATGTTCAAGTAACAGTTTCTTAAAGAAAACAATTCATTACATACATATTTACAATTTATCACATACATATTTAAACTCTGTGTGTGTGTGTGTGTGTGTGTGTGTGTGTGTGTGTGTGTGTGTGTGTGTGTTTGTAAAGTACAATTTATGTTGTTTTTAGGGGTGCTCGATTATGGCAAAAATTATAATCACAATTATCTTTACTTAACACAATTACTTTTTTACTGTCATTTTTGCCAATTGCCGATGTTGATATATGCACATATTTTTTCCCACTTGGCTGAGGAGACTATTACACGTGCAATCATATATTGTACTAATGATCAAGAAAGACTATAGCCTATATGAGGGAAGAACTTGAATGCTGAGCTACTGAACTCCAGTCTTCCTAAGTTCTTCCTTCATATATTGTCTTTTTTGATCATAGTATAATCGATGCTTGCGTGCATAATAGCCTCCTCAGCCAGCTGGTAAAAATATGTGCAGATATCTGCAATCGGCCACAATGAGTTGGAAATATCAGCATATCAGATATCGGCAAAAATCCAATGTTATGCATCCCTAATTAAAGGTTTTTATATTCCTAAAAATAGACTTGATGAAAATTAGGAAATTAATTTGTTTTACACACAAATTCATCAAGGGTTTTCAATTTACTAATAGAAATTCAAGTGAATGGGCACAAAACTTGCATGATTTTTATGACACAGGTGTGAGCGAGACAGCCATGTCTCACCCTGCAGAAAATTCTCATCCTCACACCGTTGAGATTTGATGTTTCGCCATGACAGAGGAAGTTGCTATAACTTTATTGTAAATGCTCCCGTCTGCACCAAACTTTACATGTTTGATAAGACTCCCGACCTGAACACGTGTCCATGACAATATTCCATCAGTGATGCAAACTGGCTGAATAGCGCCCACTACGAAATTTCAGCAAAGCAGCCCCAACAGCGGGCAAAATAGTGGACAAAGGAAGTGATGTTTATCTCCTACTTGAACTGTCTGAAAACAGCCCGGGTCTGAAGACATCTACATGCCCGTCACAGAAACCCTTCGACTGCGCCGCGGGCCGACGTGCGCAAAGGCGCGAGGGCCCATTCAACACTGCTTGCAGCTTTAATTTACCTAAATGTTGATTGAATATGTATCTGACAGTGAAATAACAGGTGTAGCCTAATTTGGCACATCTTGTTTTTCACAAGCTTCTTGATACAAATACTGAAGGTCCAAGTTCAAAACTATACGTTTAGCTTAAATCATAAATATGATATGAATAGAAAGCCTTTACATAGAGGAAGGATGCTGGCCTATTTGGAATAGACAGAGCTATACGCTGACGGGCTCCTCCTCTTTCTATCAGACCTTCATACCTCCATTCCTAACTTACTTATTTCAGATATTCTGAAATAAATAAATACATGAAATCAGGGTATTAAATAAACCAAAAAGTCCTATTTTTCCTATAAATGACAAGGCAGGTCAGCTATTGTTTGCATCCTTTCTGTTCATAGTTAACAGGATACATTAACACATTAAGGTGTGTCTGTGACCAAAACATATAAGGATTTGTTTCACAGTAATTTTAAGCTATAGCCCTGGGTAAAGTCAAACAAGGCATGGGTTGTGGTCAGTCCTTCCTTTGTACAGACGTACTCAGTAATTATGGTGATTATGCCAAGACTTTTCTTTTCATTTCAAACAATGCCATACATACCAAAGTATTTTTTTCAATGAGTGAAAAACATAAACTTCATGTTCAACATGGACAATGAGTTATTTCATGATCTTCATTTTCCCTCTGCTGACTGTGACTGATTAAGCACTTTGCATCCGACATTTCACAGTGATCAATCCATCACTCATGCTGGTATTTCATCTTACATGATAAATAAACTTTGTCATAGCATTTAAATTCAATACTGTTATACTTTCATGACAACTTCAGTTTTTAAGTCAAAGAACCAAACTTATGAAGCATACTCCACATTCTGTGTAAACAGTATCATGCCTGCCTAAATACACACTTACTGAAGTCTCACATGCAAGCACACACACACACACACACACTCACACACACACACACACACA
Source organism: Thunnus thynnus (assembly GCF_963924715.1). Taxonomy (NCBI): domain Eukaryota; kingdom Metazoa; phylum Chordata; class Actinopteri; order Scombriformes; family Scombridae; genus Thunnus; species Thunnus thynnus. The sequence continues at coordinate 4,212,576 of NC_089520.1, forward strand.
CACACACACACACACACACACACATATTAAACCTGTGACTGTTGATCCCATGGCATTTGCATTTAACTACTATAAATCTAGTGATTTCAAAGGCATCTGACTTATTGTATGTATGGTTGCCATATGATTACCATCAAGGTGGGTACCTATTCTCTCTGTCTTACTCTTTGTGTTGTTTGTTATTCCTTATATTGATATATCATAGAAAGTGAATCAATATATTATCATTGTTGTTGCTGTTATATTAGTAATTATTATTGATAAAGCACATTCTATACCCACAATCTTTAAAGTATTTCTTAAGACACAGATGTTCTTAACTGAAAAATGAAATTAATTGAAAATTAAGACTTATGATTTATCTTATATAATCTAATATAAACTGTGACCTGTTTTTACAATTTTGATAACATTAAAAACTACTCGTTCCATTTAGATCCTTTGGTTTCAGGGTCCTGGTACTGTGCATGCCTGCATACTGGGATGATTTACCGGAACACTTAATGCAACAGAGCCACTGTTAATGTTCTTGCACCAGTGCTTTCCTGCTATGACAGATCACATTGCTTAACATGAAAACAAAAAGTCGATTTCATAGCTTTGTATAATGTTTGAATGGCTAAAAGGTTTTTCACACGGGCCTTTCTCAGAGCAGATGTTTTGACTTGTAATAGAAGGAGAGACACAAGTGAATCACTGGAGGTCAGCAAACACAAGATTTTAAAGGAGTGTTAAGTTACTCTGTAAATGTTTGGGGTATTAATACTGAGGTGAAGTAATCTGATGCAGTTTTTCTCCATTCATTGGAAGAAACATTAGTGCCAGCACTGACAAATAATAACTTAAAATGTAATCAAACAAATATTTTAGCAGTCTTATTATTACTCCAAATGTTGCTTATTATTTACATCAGGCCATAGATTTTCATCCACATCACACCAGCTGTAACACCTGCTATAAAGAACTTACATCAGTTAAAAAGTCTAATGTAAAATGTATATTGAAATATTTACCATTTAATATATTCATTAGATCACTGTGAGTATTGGGCAGCTAAAGCTAAGCTTCCTGATAGCAAATATTTATTTTTTCTGTGACTTCTTTATTCTTCCTTTGGTTTCAGGGCCCTGGTACTGTGCATGCCTGCATACTGGGATGATTTACTGGGACACTTAATGCAACAGAGCCACTGTTAATGTTATTGCACCAGTGCTTAACATGAAAACAAAAAGTCGATTTCATAGCTTTGTATAATGTTTGAATGGCTAAAAGGTTTTTCACACGGGCATTTTTCAGAGCAGATGTTTTGACTTGTAATAGAAGGAAAGACACAAGCGTTACTAACAACATCAACAACAGCTCTATTCAAGTGTCCGAGTTAGTCATGTCGGTGTGACCATGAGACAGCAAGTACAATAACAGGACCTGAAACTGAAGCAGCTAAATGGAATTCAGCCATCATTTATTTCATTATTTATACATGTGCTTTTCCTTCTCTGACATCTGTATTGCAGTTCTTATACTTCAGTGGGGTGTATTGCTGAAACATAGCTAGCTTGGCTTTCTCATATTTTGTTTTATATATATATAATGGATTTCCATGTACATTTCAGTGAGAATAATCTGCCGATATAAATGTACAAACAAAAAAATAACTAATAGTGTGCATTGTTGATAAATACCCAATGCAAATGACATTTATTCAAATTGTATGGGTATTTTTGGCCTGTATGGGTCCAGATCAGTGTTTTTTTATTTTTATTTTTTTATTATTACAAGAGATGCTTCTCTCAAGTTGGTGATTTTTTTCTGATCAATAATATTCTATTCTCCTCTATTCTTACCTAACCTACAGTTATCTCCAGTGAAATAGGTTTGGAGGACATTTGACTCATGAACTTTTCAAATACTGGCAGGAATTTCACATCAGCTGTCTATCGGGACACTTTAAACACAGCTATAATCAAGAATGTGATCACTGTGGTTCTCTGCATCTCCATCAACTATATCAACGGTACCCTGGTGCACACATTCAGAAAGCATGAGGTCTGAATCTTATCACTTCTAAACATTCAATTTTCATAAGTGTGACGTGTAATTTATTCTCATCCAATTAAATAGTATGCAACATGTAATATTCTAGTATAATCTGTGGCACTGTTTCTACTCTTTTCTCTTATTTCCTAATCAAATCTCTTGTTTCTTACAGATTTTCAATATAAACCCTCGCTACATCCTGTATATTCATCTGGTAATCAATGATATAATGCTGCTGACCATGTTTACCCTCGTTCAAGTCCTGAGTTACATCGTGTTCACTCTCAACGTCTCCTTGTGTATAGTTTTGCTAATGATTGCTATATTTGCAAATCTAAACAACCCCCTAACACTAGCTGTCATGGCAATAGAGTGTTACATTGCCATATGCTTCCCTCTCCACCACACCCAAATCTGTACTGTCAAGAAAACATATGTTGTGATCGGCCTCATATGGGTGATGAGTGCACTTTCAATCCTACCAGATTTATTTGTCACCTTGGCCACAGAGTCCCTGGATTTCTTTCATTCCAGAGTTTTCTGCCTTAGAGAAAGTGTTTTCAGAAACAGCTATCTTACAGAGAAGAGAGATGTATCCTACATAGTGTATCTGGTCATTGTTTGGCTCACTCTTTTCTATACATACTTCAGGATCCTTTTCGCTGCACAGGCAGCGTCTGCAGATGCCAAGAAAGCAAGAAACACCGTCCTCCTCCATGGTTTCCAACTGCTGTTGTGTATGCTCACCTACGTTTTTCATCTCATCATAAATGGTCTGACGTACTTGTTCCCAAAAGGGGTACTGGCCATTCGCTTCACTATTGCGATATTTGTTCAGGTTCTGCCACGTCTCATCAGTCCAATTGTTTATGGGCTACGAGACAAGACATTTAGACAGTACCTGAAAAGATATCTGCTCTGTTCAACAGGTGCTAAGACTCATCCACAGAAAACTTTAAAGAGGCCATTATAATGTCCGGTTTTTGAGTTGCTCCTGCCATGTATAAAATCTTATCTGTTTTTGTCTTTAAACAAATAAAGAGGGAATAAGTTGTCATCACTTATTTAAACTACAACAGAATAATTGCTTTATTAACTTGACGGTATATGGACTAGACATTTTCACAGGTCTAAAATTCAGGACAGTCCAACTCAATCCAAATAAACACGAGGATAATTAAACCCCATCCAAAATGTGGTCAATCCCAACAGACCCAAACAGAGTGAGAACAGTAACACTGGAAGAGGTGTGATGTGCTACCAATTAACCAGCAACAGCAGCTGAAAAAGAGCAGCAGTTAACATAATTTTTCTTGCAGTTCACACTTTACATTTGGCCTCAAAAAGCACATTTTCTCACGTTAAGATTAAATCTGAGCTGATTCACTCGACACAATACATCAACACTCCACATCACACTAACACTATGCTGACGTGACCCAGCAAAGATAAGACATCTAAATGAAGTGATTGACCTAAAAACAGGGCGGACCTAAAAGGAACACCTGCAAGCCAATACAATATAATTACAAATCAAGTACTTTACAATAGCCTGCAATAAAGTTTGCATTTGTAAAGCTTATATACATTTTTGTTGACAGTTTGTCAGAGAGATTTGATTCAACTCAGTGTTATGTTTTGAAGCCGTAGTGTTGTTGTTGTATTGGGCTGCAATATACTGAACAGATTGCAAACTTCCAATACCATAGTTGTGCTCTAACTGCGCTGCGTTTTCGTGTTGTGCTTTGGTTCCACCTGTTCCTTCGGTGCACAAGTCTACTGTGTGCAGGGTTGTAAGGACTCACTAATGCTCTGATTGTGAAACTTTTGTCCAGAAAGGTGCAAGATGTGACCCTTGCCACTGTCACCAGATTCAGGTTGGGTGCGTTTAAAAAGCACAGATATTTTGGCTAAGAGTCAAGAGTTTCCCAGGCAGCGACACAGAACAGTGCCGCACAGAGGCTCCCAAACACAAATGATTATTGATTTCCAAATTAATGGATATTTGGCATTATTTTTGGCATTAAAAAAAGATTTTTTTTGGGCCTGGCAGCCCATTAGGCCTGTACAATGATAGGGGAAACATTGTTTCATATACAACCATTTCAGAGGACAAAAGAAATCAGTGGTTTTGTTACTATTAGCATAGCAACTTCAGGAAATTAACCACATATAGGTTTTACTGCCTCAAACACCAAAAACTGTTTTTTAAATATGGGAAATGTGGATGCTTCTGCAAATTTCTCTCAACTTCCTCTAACTTATAAGACTAGTAGTATGACTTTTAAGAATGTCTTAAAACTAAGGAGGTTTTGGGGATCCAGGGCATGAAATCTATCATTCATGTTTACTCATGTGGAAATGATCCCTGCTTGATGATGCCCTGCTATTAACAACTGCTTGAGTGTGTAATCCCCAAGTCCATCAGATAAAAGTTTGTTTGAGACTTGAACCTTGTGCTCTAGCTGTATTTTCATTCTGCTCATTTTCACAGCATCATTAGCAGACAGCTCGATACTCAGGGAATGGTATTTTACAATTGGCAAACTGAATATTGAATTTAAATTAATTGAATAGTAATGTTAAATGAGTAGGTATAATGTGAAAGGCATTGTTTGTAGTGACAAACCAAATCTGCATTCCCCCTTAGCTCTATGAGCACTGATACCCCCACTGTAGCTGTATGTTTTCTAAAATCAATGTTTATTCTATGAATTTAGTATGTATCACAGTTTTTCAGAGATCTTCTAATTGCTTGTGTTGTCTGTGTTGTCCTGGTACTGTGCATACCTGCATACTGGGATGATTTACTGGAACACTTAATGCAACAAAGCCAATGTTAATGTTTTTGCACCAGTGCTTTCCTGCTATGACAGATCACATTGCTTAACATGAAAACAAAAAGTCGATTTCATAGCTTTGTATAATGTTTGAATGGCTAAAAGGTTTTTCACAAGGGCCTTTTTCAGAGCAGATGTTTTGACTTGTAATAGAAGGAAAGACACAAGTGAATCACTGGAGGTCAGCAAACACAAGATTTTAAAGGGGTGTTAAGTTACTCTGTAAATGTTTGGGGTATTAATACTGAGGTGAAGTAATCTGATGCAGTTTTTCTCCATTCATTGGAAGAAAAATTAGTGCCAGCGCTGACAAATAATAACTTAAAATGTAATCAAACAAATATTTTAGCAGTCTGATTATTACTCCAAATGTTGCTTATTATTTACATAGATTTTCATCCACATCACACCAGCTATAACACCTGCTGTAAAGAGCTTACATCAGTTAAAAAGTCTAATGTAAAATGTATATTGAAATATTTACCATTTAATATATTCATTAGATCACTGTGATCATTGGGCAGCTAAAGCTAAGCTTCCAGATAGCAAATATTTATTTTTTCTGTGACTTCTTTATTTTCATAGTATTTTATTGGATCACGGGTTTCCATTTATTCCTGGGAAATTAGGGCAAAGAAAACAAGACGACAAAAAATATATAGACAATATTATTCTGTTGAGCTCCGTGGAAGTATAGTAACAAGAAGGGGGAATTGGCACTAAAAAGACTTTAACTGTAAAAGATATCCACTCAATTACACTAGGAAGGCTGAAGCTTATTATCATCAGATAAACTTTTAAATATGTTTTTGCACAAAAGGAGGACTGTGGATTTTGTCCCCCATCACTTGCATTGTAAGTGCATTACGAAGAGATCTTCTAATGGCCAGAACGAACAGGTGGAATGATTAAAAGATAAACCTATTTTAATGGTCATTTGGGCATGTGCGTATTGTTTTAAGATATACTTGATAAACTGTGAACCTGTCCTTTAAGTGCAATGTCACATCCTACCAGGACTTTTTCTGTTTTTTGGACTCTTTATATTTTTGTTCTTTTGACTTCCTTGGTTTTTGTTATCCTTCTGATGCCATCAGACTTTTTCTGTTTTTAGTTGGACTTTTTGAGGGACTTTTTCATTTGTGTTGCATTTGTTTCCTGGTTTTGGTTTTCTCTGTTCCCTTGTGTGTTCCTCCTGTGTTTTTTGTGTCACCTGTTTGTTTACTTTAGTTCCTGTTTTCTTTTGAAATATTTCCTCCTTGTGTCTGGTCACTTTACTTCTGTCTCACCTGTGTCTCGTTTCCTTCACCTGTGTTTCATTTGCAAACACTCCCTGGGTATTTATAGTCCAGTTTTCAGTTTGGTCTTTGTCAAGTTGTCTGCTTTTGTTCTGCCTTCGTACTGTGTATGCTCCGAGTTTTTTTTCCCCTGCGTTTATGGTCTTTGTTCCTGTTCCAAGTGTCTCTTGTGATTTTTGAGTTCTTTCATTAAATATTCAGTGTCGTATCCAACCTGCCTACTGTCTCTGCATTTGGGTCCACCTGCTCCATTCACGCACCTTTGTGACAGTCCAACTCGATCAGTAATGGACCCAGCAGAAATGGACCCGGTTCCTGTGTTCCAGCCTTTGATACACCCCAATGACTCTAATGGTGATCAGATCATCAACTTTTTCAGGTCAGCCCATGAGGAGGACCCCATGCTGGCTAAAAGGTTGATGGCAAGCCGCTGGGAGTCTGTGGAGCATGAAGCTCCATTTTCTGTCGGCCCCAGTAGTCACCCAGCTTCCAAGCCAGCTGACCTCCTGACTGCTAGGGTTGACCATGCTAGCCTTTAGCTCGGAGCGCCAACCAGAAGTCCGGTCGTCAACACAGATGACAACATCACTCCTTGGGTCGCCTTGCCACCTTACCTGTCCGGTCCAGGGCTGAGTCTCCACTCCCCAGCGCCTCAGAGTCTCCACTCCCCAGTGCCACAAAGACTCAACCTCCCGTCCCTGCTGGCGTGCAGCAACCTCCCGTCCCTGCTGGCGTGCCGCATCTCCCCATCTTGGCTTAAGTGCAGCAATCACTTGTTCCTGCTGGGCTGTTGCAGCTATCCCTTGTTCCTGCTGGGCCGTCACAGCTATCCCTTGTTCCAGAGCTGTGCCAGCCCCCCATTCCGGAGCCTGCAGCACCCCCAGTGGCATCGCCTTCCGAGTCTGCAGCATCATCCCCTGCGGCGTCGCCCTCCGGTCCTGCAGCATTCCCTGTGGCATCACCCCCAGAGTCTGCAGCAGCATCCCCAGTGGCTTCACCCCCTGAGGGGCCCAGCCTTCACCTTCCCTGTCGGCCTGCAGCCCAACCTCCAGAGGGGTTCCGCCTTTGCTGCCGGCCCCCTGAAGGGTCTCGCCATCGCCGCCGGCCTGCAGCCCAACCTCCAGAGCAGCTCCTCACATTCAGTCACCCTCCAGAGTGACTTCTGCCATCTGTCTTGCGCCCTGGTTGCCCTCCCGAGCGACTTCACCTGTCCGTCCTGCCTCCAGGTCGTCCTCCAGAGTGACTTCTGCTGTCCGCCATGCACCCTGGTTGCCCTCTTGAGCGACTTTACCTGCCTGTCCTGCCTCCTGGTCGCCCTCCAAAGCGACTTCTGTCGTCTATCCTGCACCCCGGTCGCCCTCCAGAGTGGCTTCAGCTATTGCCCATATTGTTCCTCTTGTGTTTTTTGTGTCACCTGTTTGTTTACTTTAGTTCCTGTTTTATTTTGAAATATTTCCTCCTTATGTCTGGTCACTTTACTTCCTGCGTTTGATTATTTCATGTGTCTCGTTTCCTTCACCTGTGTTTCATTTGCAAACACTCCCTGGGTATTTAAAGTCCAGTTTTCAGTTCGGTCTTTGTCGAGATGTCTGCTTTTGTTCTGCCTTCGCACTGTGTATGCTCCGAGTTTTTTCCCTGCCTTTATGGTCTTTGTTCCTGTTCCCAGTGTCTCTTGTGATTTTTGAGTTCATTCATTAAATATTCAGCGTTGTATCCAACCTGCCTGCTGTCTCTGCATTTGGGTCCACCTGCTCCATTCACCCACCTTTGTGACAGGCAAATCATTACATCATAGAGATGTAGTAGAAACTTACACCTTTTTGTGTGTATTGGGTAAGCAATGTCAATCTTTTGTCTCCAAAATACAACAATGGCTCTCTTTTTCTTGAGAGAAAAAAAAACTTATACTTCACTGCACTTTGATAAATATGGAAAACAGTTCTTTTTTTCTTTATGTTATACAATGTAGTTATGTGCAATGATTTGGGAAACTTGTACGTGTTTAGACAGTTTGATTAAATGTTGCAAGGAGGTGCAGGGTTGGTTTGACCCATTTTAATGGATGTTCTCCTTCAGTTTGGGAACATGGACTCAGGTATTATTGTGTTGGCTACTCTGGGTCGACCTTTCACTTTAGGGGCACTGTATGACAGTAGTAAAGCTGAACTGATTCCAGGTTAAAACACTTATTATACTTGTACTTATTCTACATTACAGTGAAAAACTTAAATAGTTTGTTATTCAATAACACACACACACATTTCACACATGTTTCTGTGTTGGGAGTAATCATTCTCACTTTAACATGTTGTCTTTTGGCTTGGTTTGTTTTGTAGATCCATAAAAACATTACTTCAAAACACATTTCTGTCCATCTGTCAATCTGAGTGCTGTAGTACAAAGCTACACCATTCACAGTCATATGCAAGGTAATGCATAGAGTAGGTGACTTAAATGTACAGCCACAGGGTCCTAACATAACACACAGCAAAGGTTAGCTAAGCTACTATGTAGATCTAGCTAAAAACTCAGCTCATAGAGTACATGGGAATAAACGGACAACTTTACCTCTTTACCTGTGTCCATCTTCAGTCATAGATACATACAATTTAACACATTATGCTTGTTTACCTGTAATAAAACACATATGTAACAGTAGATTGCTGTTATCAGGTTTCTGTCCATCCTTTCATCTCAGAATTTCATCTCGGAACCAAACAGCTATCATCAGACAACGATTTAGCCTCTGGGGACAACGGCCAATGTTTCAGACTTCCTCCTTCTCATCTGTGGTTTCCTCCTCCATGTGCAAGTCATTGTTTACAGTCTGATTAGCAACTTAAGATGCGAAAATGGAGTTGAGCGATGATAAGCAATCTGTTTCATTTATTATACGAGTCAAATGTTTCTCCACACAATACACAAACCTTGATACTTTTTGTAGGTATTTTAGGTCCAGACGACATTTTGGCCAATGTGTTCTGCCCATAATCCTAACCCTAACCCTAGATTATAGTTGATGGGGAATTTTGTGAATTGTGTGTTTAAATACCTAACAGACCCAATAAGCCAAGCTTAAGTCACCTTTACTCAAAAAATTCTTTTATAGTTATTGTTTCCGGATCTTTGTTTTCTTCCATTTCCACCAATTCTATGTAGACAAAAGAAAGAGGCCACAGCACATTGTTAGCGTATCACAGCCGTGTCACTGTTCTATATAAACATTTAAATCAGCATGGCAAAGAAAATCTTAAATATAGAGGCTTAGAGAGCAATGTTCATTGGTCTAGGGCCCAAAGACGAAGGGCAGAAAGGATTGACAAATTAAATACTTTCCACCCAAATGGACTGAATGAGCGATAGCATATTGTATTAGTGGGTTCCTTCTTAAAAAAATCTTTTTCTTTGAAAAATTATAAAAACTATATATACTGGGTTCCAGTCTATGTCTCTTTAGGAGTACCGAGCTATAATTAGCTTCATAGCACTTATTATTCTGTGTTTTGCTTTCCTTTGTATATATTATTTGTAAAAATTGTTTTGGATGCAAATTCACCCTTGGTGGGGGGGCTCCACCCCTCCTATATTTGTTTGTGCTTTAACTGTTGATTTATAGGACTTAATTCTTTTTGTAACTTACTTTATATGTTGTGTTTCATAGTGTGGCTGCTACTCCTATAGACAGCTGTAGACTGGAATTAGAACTCTGATTTTTATCCAGAAAATATCTACAAATTTTGGCATGTTAATGACATATTTGGTAATAATACTACAAAACATATATATACATATATAGGTAGCACTTCGTACTATCCCTACTAGGACCGTAACTGAGACCAATCAGCTGATATACACCACAGCAACAGTGATCCTAGAGACGCTTGGCTACAAGATGAACACCATGAGCCACAAAGAACATTACCCTCCATGGAGAAGGAGGCTGGAAGCCAAGATAAAGGCAACACGGAGAAAAGTTAGTCAACTCTCATAGCTACAGAAAGGTGTGGGGACGAAAGGGATACCCAGGAAGTACAACAAGCTGTCTATACCTGAGGCACTGGAGACTGCCAAGCAAAGGCTCACAGCTCTGGCTAGAGATAGAGATACACAGTAGAAGCAGAAGCCAGGAGAATAAATAGGATGTTCTCCACTGAACCATCCAAAGTGTACTATCAGTGGCAAGGTAATAATACAAGAACAGATCCTCCCAGGGCTGAGACTGAACAATACTGGAAGAGCATATGGGAGAAGGAGGCATCACAAAACACCAATTCTCAGTGGCTAGTGGATCTAAGAGCAGACCACAGCAATCTCCCAGAACAAGATCCAGTAACCATTACAATGGCAGACATCCAAGGACGAGTGTCAGGTATGAAGAGCTGGACAGCACCGGGCCCGGACATGATCCACACCTACTGGCTAAAGAAACTGACTGCACTCCATGAACGCCTGGCAGCACAAATGAACCAGCTGCTGATAGATGGAATGCACCCAGAGTGGTTAACCCAAGGGCGGACAGTCCTGATCATGAAGGACCCCCAGAAGGGCATGATCCCATCCAACTACCGGCCAATAACCTGCCTCTGTACAACATGCAATCTCCTGTCAGGCATCATAGCGGCTAAGATGAATAGGCACATGGCCCAATACATGAGCAAGGCCCAGAAAGGAATCGGTAGTAATACCAGGGGTGCTAAGCACCAGCTACTGGTCGATAGAGCAGTCACCCAAGACTGCAAGACCAGGCAGACCAACCTGTGCACCGCCTGATTGACTACAAAAAAGGCCTATGACTCAATGCCACACACATGGATACTGGAATGCTTGGAAATGTACAACATCAACAGGACACTAAGAGTCTTCATCAAGAATTCAATGGGGCTGTGGAAAACGACTCTGGAGGCCAACTCAAAGCCAATGGCACGAGTAACCATCAAGTGCAGCATATAGCAAGGTGATGCACTATCCCCGCTGCTGTTCTGCATAGGCCTGAACACCCTCAGCCAGATCATCTCAAAGAGTGGCTATGGGTACCGGTTCTGAAGTGGAACAACCATCAGACACCTCCTCTACATGGATGACATCAAGCTGTATGTCAGGAATGAGAGAGACATCGACTCACTGATCCACCTCACCAGGATCTACAGAAACGACATCGGAATGTCATTCGGACTAGATAAGTGTGGTTGGATGGTATCGAAGAGAGCGAAGATGATCAGGACCGAGGGGGTTGAGCTACCAGAAGGCAGCATTGCAGATGTTCAGGACAGCTACAAATACCTTGGGATTCCGCAGGCAAATGGGAACCTTGAGGAGGCCGCAAGGAAGTCAGCCACAGCCAAATACCTACACAGAGTAAGACAGGTCCTGAAAAGTCGGCTGAATGGGAAGAACAAGATATGGGCCATCAACACGTACGTCCTGCCAGTCATCAGATACCCCACTGGTATAATAAGCTGGCCAAAGGAGGAGATAGATGCCACTGATATCAAGACAAGAAAACTCCTCACAATGCATGGAGGGTTTCATCCCAAGTCCAGCACCCTGAGACTGTACACCAAGCAGAACGAGGGAGGCCGAGGACTGGTGAGTGTCAGAGCCACTGTCCAGGATGAAACAACCAAAATCCAGGAATACATCAGGAAGATGGTCCCCAAAGATGAACTGCTAAGTGAATACCTCAGGCAGCAGAAACCCGATGATGCAGAGGAGGAGGAGGAACCATCATGGAGGGACAAGCCCTTACACGGCATGTACCACCGACAGATAGAAGAAGTGGCTGATATCAAGAAATCCTACCAGTGGCTGGAAAAGGCTGGACTGAAGGACAGCACAGAAGCACTAATCATGGCAGCACAAGAACAGGCACTCAGTACAAGATCAATAGAGGCGGGGATCTACCACACCTGACAGGACCCCAGGTGCAGGCTGTGCAAAGATGCTCCTGAGACAGTTCAGCACATAATAGCAGGGTGTAAGATGAAGGCAGGAACAGCGTACATGGAACACCATAACCAAGTGGCTGGCATAGTGTACAGGAACATCTGCACTGAGTATGGGTTGGAGGTCCCAAGGTCACAATGGAAGACACCTCCTAAGGTGGTTGAGAATGACCAAGCCAAGATCCTGTGGGACTTCCAGATCCAGACTGACAAGCTGGTGATGGCTAACCAACCGGACATCGTGTTGATCGACAAACAACAGAAGAAGGCAGTGGTGATAGACGTAGCAATCCCAAGCGACAGCAACATCAAGAAGAAGGAACACGAGAAGATCGAAAAATACAGAGGGCTGAAAGAGGAGCTAGAAAAGATGTGGGGAGTAAAGGCAACAGTGGTGCCAGTGGTAATGGGAGCACTGGGGGCTGTGACCCACAAACTGGGAGAGTGGCTCCAGCAGATTCCGGGTGCAACATCTGAGGTCTCTGTCCAGAAGAGCGCAATCCTAGGAACCCGAGCTTGAGGAAGACACACCACCACCACCCCCCATGGGAGGGGGGTGAGAGGTAGATTTTTTTTTTTATATACACTACAATGTATATATATATAGCATCACCAGCGGTGTTGCAGCAAAAGAGTCCGGATCAGCTGTGGGCTGTGGCACATCTTCAGAGATGCAGAGACGTTGAATGCAGGCAAAGAATCAAGCCGTTTCAGGCTGCTCTGAAAGAGTCTTTAGGCCGGCTTCACTTCTAGTTTGCAGTATTGCACTCAGAGAGCAGGTAGAGATTCAGTTTCAAGCGTTGTTGTTCTTCCTCAGGAGTTTAAGATGAGGATTCAGGCTTTGGTTTGCTTGTAGTAACTTGAGTTGAGTAGCGGTAAGTGGCTGGTGCTTTGCAGCCTGTGTCTCTTGAAGTAAACGAATTTTGGGGTAGTCTAATTTAGTTCTTTTATGCAAAAATCACACTTCAGAGTCACTGTGGCCTAATATTTCACATTAAAGCTGTAAATACATTCTTTTCATAATGTCCAAGCATTTCACGATATTTTCTAATTAATAACGGTCCTGTCAGCTTGTATCATATTTGTAAAAACAATTCAAGAAAGAGTTAAGCAGTTTACATATGATTCATAAAAAGTCAGGTCTTCTAATAACAAACATTAACCTTCATATTAACACTTCATGATGTCTAAGCATACAACCTTCATGGATTTAACTTTCTCAAACTATTTACTAGGGATGTGCCCGAATACAAACACATTATTCAGCAAATCACAAATAATGATTTTTTTTTTGTTTGTTTTGTTTTGTTTTTTTTTTTTTACAAATATTTGTTTTATACAAATGTTTTAAAAATTATTTGTATTCGGGAAGAAAAAAAAAAGTCAAATACCAGCGCAGAGGTCGGTTACATTGCTATCTCAGTCTCTCTCCTCTGCTCTGCTGTAATGAGGCGATGAGTAAAGTTTTATTTCAGTAGTTAGCACAATCGTCTATGATCTGGGAGACTCAAGTTCGAGACTCGGTGTGGGGACCTCCTTCGTCAGATAGTTTATTCATGAACACTTATTGTAACGCTTTAATATTCTAAAATTAAAAGTGTAATATAAAAACAAACATTTTTAAGCCTCTTTCCTTTTTTATTCGAATAAAAATACAAATAATTTTGCTGCCTCAACAAATACAGATACAAATACAAATAGTGAGCTCTCTGCACATCCCTATTATGTTCACAATGCTAAAAGAATTAGATTCACATCAGGACAAGTATGTTGATATAGAAATATTTACTTCCTAATACATTCATTAAATCACATCAATTATTGCTATGAAGAAGTGCTTTAGCTCCATAATAACAAATTGCTGCTTGCTTTATTCTTTGTGATTTCTTTATTTTCTTTGTATTTTAAGGGATCGTGGGTTTCCAGTTATTTTGGGGGAATATAGGGCAAAGAAAACAACAAAAAAATTAATATACAGTATGAATATTATTTTTATTTTTATTTTTATTTTTATCTTTTAAACAAGTATCATGTACTGCAGAGCAAACCTGCACTGGTCCCTATTTTTTGTGATGGGGCTGACAGAGATCAGACAAAGTCTGTACTCTATATGAGGGTTCATTTAACCACTGTAATGTTTTAAGGAGAAAATCCCTGTTTAGAGTGTTTCATTAGATGTTGAAAATGTTGCAAAGCTGATGTTACTGTAATAGAGATGAATCTCTCCTGCTTCGGAGAATCTGAAAATGTACATGTCAGATTTCTGCAACACTTCACAGACATGTTTGCTCTCTTCTTGAATAGAATATCAAATAAACCTGAGTTTATTGAGACCTGAGTTGAACAGTGTGCTGCTTGTTTTTTTCATACTGCTTAAACAGTACAATATAGAGGCAAACCTTGTTAAAAAAAGAGAGTGGATTGAAGTATTTTAGCATTTGTTGTTGTGTAAAAAATGATATGATGTTCAAGGAACCTTTAATAATCCCTCATAGGAGTGGCAACAACAGAAAAAACTAAAGTTACCCATCACTCTTTATAAGTCAGGGTTGTGAAATTTCCACAACATCTATGTTGCAACATTAACTGCGAAAAATGAAGCTTTTCTTTCAAAATAGCAGCCACTGCACTTTTAACCACTTAAACCCCACTGATCCCTCAAACACATGCTGTGTAGCCAAGATTTAATCCCTCAAAACTTTATCTTTAATTCTAGTAGTGATCCCAAAGTTTACAAAGATACTAAATATGACAGGCTGAAGATTGGGGAAATTTGAGTAATTTAATAAAGCACAAACCATAGAAAAAAGACCCTGCCTCTACAGCTCTCCTCGGCTTTAGTGAATAATGAATTTCAACTCCTTGTTTCGCTTGCTGACTCCAACTTTACTGCTTTGGTTCACTCTCAACACTCTCATAGTGCTATTTTCAGCCACAGCAGGGAGCTGGAGAACTACAATATTAATTTTCGATGGACTTTGTAACTGTGGCAAAATACCTTTATCCAACTTCAAAATAGGCATACTGCTACTAAGCCTACCGATTTAGATGTCTAAAAAAGACATTGAAAATCTAAATTTGAGAAAACACCATTTGTAGTTTTATTTGTGTTTAGACGAGCCCCCAAAATTATGTTACAACCCAGGAAGGCTCTATTTAAGAGAGGTCCATAACACAATCAGCAGTCAGAGAGTAGCTGAAATCATGTCATGATCCTTTCACAGTCTGGTTGTGTTCCTTAGTTGTTGCTCTCCTCCATTCCACCAGAGACTCTGAGCCTTTTCTCCTTGTTATGTTAAGACTAGACTGAGTTGGAGTATGCTGTTTTGAATTGTATCTTTAAAGACTTCTGGCACAATATCATTTTAGTTGCCTTCATAAGTTAGTCTGTCTTCATTGTATTTCGGGGATTTTGGTTTTCTCTTGCTCTGAGTTTGTTCCCCCTGTACTCAGGCACTCCTCCCCAGCCTGCTTTTCCCTCCACACCTGCCCTGTATCAGCCTCGTTAGTCCTTCCCTGCTCCCACTGTTTTCCCTAGCCAATCAGATCCTTGCCTGTTCCTTGCCTAGTCACCTGTTCCCCATTCCCTCATTAGTTCAGTTTGTAAGTCCTAGTTTTCAGTTCACTCTTGTTGGATGCTTTCTTCTGTGTAGTTCTGTTTCAGTTTCGCTTTGCCTGCAGTCTCCTATGTTTGGGTCCACCTACTCCGCTCTCCACGTAACAGATATAGTGTTATTCTACTTGGTAATTTGTCTTCACTTGTGATGTATTATCGATTGATCATAATGTAATCAATCCAATGTTCTTTGACCTCATTAAGAGAAATACTTTTTAAAATTCCCCCCGCTCCCCTGTTCCTCATTCTCCATGGGTGGATCAGGAGCATAAGTTATAATTGTGTTGGTTATCATGACGTGGGCATTACATATAAGGTAGATTAGCCACAGCATGTGTGATTTCTTTGTGAATTTCAGCCATCATTTTATAAGGAAAACTGTGTCAACCTGAGCCACACAGACAGGTGAACTGCAGGCTCTCAGTTGACCTCTGATGTCAGTGTTTTTTAGTTGCAGGAAATTGTGTAGTGAGAATCAAACTGAAAAAAGGACAGTTGTACATCATCTACATGTTATTATCCATGTATTTTATTTAAACATTTATTGTGGAAATCTACCATGTCTCTTTTATGTACCCATCACTTTTCAGAAGTCACAATTATATAAATCAAAAAGAGTGATCAGTAGCAAGATTTTGACCCTTCTTCTCGTTTCTCAGTTTGTACATCCTCGATTCCTTTCCTTGCCTCCTCTCCTCGCATCTTTTAATCCCTCCCACCTTAGATGCAAGTGGAGGAGGCAAAGAAGACCCAGTTAGCAAAATTGCTGTGGCCCATATCCGGCCCACACTTGACACTTTCATGTGACCCACATACCGCGTGGAATGATGGCACTTGGGTGGTCCACTCCTGTTTGCCAGATCCGGGCCACAAGCAAACCATAGCAATGCCACATGTAAACCAAAAACTAAACAAATAAACCAGATCTGGCCCACAACTGGACCATAGTTCATTTTTGATTCTGGCCCTGATCGGGCCCACATACCGTGTGGAATTATGACATTTGGGTGGTCCGTTCCTGTTTGCCACATGAAAGTATCGGGTGTGGGCTGGATATGGGCCACAGCAATTTTGCTATCTGGGCTGTGTCGTATATTTGCCAGAACTGGCCCAGATATGTTTAAGATAAAAAGGCCACATTTGCCTGATTACTAGTATGATAGATAACTAGTATGGCCCATATTTGAAATGGTAAATATGGCCCAAATATGGTTGAACAGTACACTACAGGTAAAGATGCGATTCTGGCCCTGATTGGACCCACATTCCATATCCTCAAGAACAAACAAATGGTAAATAGACTGTACTTATATACCACCTTTCTAGTCTTCTGACCACTCAAAGCGCTTTTACACTACAAATCACATTCACCTGCCCATCAGAGGAAATCTAGTCATTCACACACAGCAATTTGGGGTTAAGCATCTTACCCAAGGACACATCTACATGAGGACTGGAGGAGCCGGGAATTGAAACACCAATCTTCCGGTTAGTGGACGACCCACTCTACCTCCTGAGCCACAGCCGCCCAAGAACTGGCCCACATTCCTAATGTTCATATGGCCCACATCCTGCATGGAATGGTGGCATTTTGGCAATGCACTCCTGTTTGCCAGCAACAGGCCTAGCACCACAGTCAACATAGTTTGCATATTGCGGGACCTGGATAAAACATGTGTGTCACTGGAAAGACAGCTGCCTAAAGCTGTGCAGCCCCAACAAGGTGCGATCAGTGGACTAACATAGAACAGTAAATTCCATGTTTATAAGAGGAGGAGGCCAGGACACACTTTGCTGTAGAAAAATAATCTTCTGGGAGCATTTCCAGAGAATCTTACCTTCCCACTTATAAACATTATCGGTGTGTATGCACCTACACTGAGCTTCACCTCTAAAATTTTATGATTAATTTAGAACCACAGTAAATCATATCTCATATCATCTCATATCATCTCATATCATATCATATCATATCATATCCAGATTAGCTAGTTCTGAGTGTGCCGTATCTTGGCCAAAACTAGCCCAGATATGTATTAAGATGACCGGGCCACATTGGCTGCATCATATGTTGGCCACCTCAGGCTCACTTCCAGATTAGCCAGCACTAATTGTGCTGCATCTTTACCTGTAGTGGCCCAATACTGTTAAGCCATATTTAGGCCATATTCACCATTTCAAATATGGGCCATACTAGTTATCTATCATACTAGTAATCAGGCAAATGTGGCCTTTTTATCTTAAACATATCTGGGCCAGTTCTGGCAAATATACGACACAGCCCAGATAGCAAAAATGCTGTGGCCCATATCCAGCCCACACCCGATACTTTCATGTGGCAAACAGGAGCGGACCACCCAAATGCCATCATTCCACACGGTATGTGGGCCAAAAGAGGATATGGAATGTGGGCCCGATCAGGGCCAGAATCAAAAATGAACTATGGTCCAGTTGTGGGCCAGATCTGGTTTATTTGTTTAGTTTTTGGTTTACATGTGGCATTGCTATGGTTTGCTTGTGGCCCAGATCTGGCAAACAGGTGGACCACCCAAGTGCCATCATTCCATGTGGTATGTGGGCCACATGAAAGTGTCAAGTGTGGGCCGGTTATCGGCCACAGCAATTTTGCTAACTGGCTGTGTCGTATATTTGCCAGAACTGGCCCAGATATGTTTAAGATAAACAGGCCACATTTGCTGCATCATATGTGGGCCATTTCAGGCTCATATTCAGATAAGCCAGTACCAATTGTGCCACATCTTTACCTAAAGTGGCCCGATAATGTTCAGCAATATTTGGGCCATGTTTACTATTTCAAATGTGGGCCACATTAGGCTCACACTATGACAGCCAGTGCTGACTGTGCCATACAATTGCCAAAAGTGGGCCAAATTTGTTGTATAGTATTTAGGCCATATTTGCCATATCATATGTTGGCCACTTTAGATTCACATCAAGTCAAGCCAGTGCTTACTGTGCCGTATCTTTGTCAGAACTGGCCTAGGTATGTTTTAAGATAACTGGGCCACATTTGCTGCACCATATGAGGTTTACACCCACATTAACTATTGTCGACTGGGCCAGATCTTTGCCAAAGGTGGCCCACATTTGTTTTGTGATATTTGGGCCATATTCACTATGTATCACATGGGCGACTTTGGGGTCACATCCAGTTTACACGTCACAGAGAGCACCGCACCTTTGCCAAAAATGGCCAACATTTGTTTTGAGATATTTGGGCCATGTTTGTTATTTTACATGTAGGCCAGTTCATGCTCATATCCATTTTGTCCGGGCCAGAAGAAGGCCAGCAGTGCCGTATCATGGCCTGAAGTGGCCCACACCCGTATGCTATCTGGGGAGACACGAGGAGAGAGGAGTCAAGGCAACAAGCATTTAACAAAATGAGACATCCTCGCTTCAGAGCCGTCATGTCAATTAAATATGACATGTGGCACAGCTGCATCATGTGTCCATTGTTTTGTTTTAGCCTATGGCTATATTTTATGATCTGTCAGATGAACATAACAGTGTTCATGACAATTATATTTACTTTTAATTCAAATCACAATGTGGCATAATGTGACAAGGCTGTGCGGATGTCATGCATAGTTATATTTTATGTAAAACACACACACTACAAATGGTTGTATATTCCAGCTGTGTGTCACGCCTCTTTTATACATCACAGCACAGGCAAAAGATACACCTGTGCATCCTTGCTCATAGCTCCTCTGGCAAGCCTCCTCTCTCCTCTCTCCTCGCTCCTCGAGATGAATTGAGATGTCCTTAAACAAGTGTGCTGAGATCGATTTGCGGTCACAGGCAGGAAGACGGAGGAGAGAGGAGACAAGGAGGCACAAAATAGAGAAATGAGAAGAGCCCCAAGACAGTCAGGCACCTTAGATGATCTGAGAAACAACAAATATGATCTGCTTCCTGTACAGAGAGGAGAATGAGGAAATGGGAGGTGATGACACAAAATTAATCAGAAAAGCAGAGAATGGAGCAGCCTGTTTAATTCCCCTGAAAATAGTGACCATTTTACTTCTCTCTGCACTCCAAATGTAGAAACTGTTGGTGTGTTTTACCGGATAATAAAGAAGCATACATGTGAAATCCAAAAAGCATCAACTATTCTGCCCAACTGCCTACACTTTTAAGGTCATGAGAAGTAAAGGAAAAATAAGCAGAGCCCATACAGTAGCATAACTGCTTTAGGTCCACCAGCGTTGCTTTCCTTATTTGCATATTGAGATCCAACCACAATGTGGGATTACAAATATTTATTAATACCAAGTAGAAATGCAAAAAGCCTGTGATCAGAGATTACTGTAACTGTAACAAAACACAGCATTTCCCAAAGAGTGTTCAAGTCATACAAGACTTTATGGTGACATTTTCATGTTTATTGTCACCCTAAAGTTTGAGAACATCATTAGAGCAACAATTTCCATTCATCTATTAATGTTCTGTGAAATTCACACTTTTAAATCTGGTTTGTGGAGAGAAAAAAAAATCCCCCTACAGCGTATACAGAAAATAATTATTATTATTTATTATTGAGGGGTTTTTTTGGCTTTTTTTATAAAAACAACAGTGGCATTATGAAAAATAAGGGTTAAAATTCTGAAAATGAATGACTGTCAGGACTGAAGTTGGTTTAAAGATTTAACTCAGTGATAGTGGAAAATAATAACACAATATTTTTACCCTAACCCTTTAATCCCACATTAGTGCAACTTTTTTAAAGTGAGGCACAAGGGTTAAAGTAATCAACAGATGATAAAGGGAGCCTTGGCCGTTACATTTCATAAATATCTGGGCAGGATTATTATTGTGAAATTTCCGAGAAGAAGGCGCATCTTCATTTTTCAGGGAAAGCATCAGGAAGCAGAATAACTGCTACAACAGCTGAAAACAGCTTTTTTTTAGTTGCAGGATACATTTGAGCACACATACAGTACATATTAAATAAATTAAATGTACACAATGTAAAATACTGTGCTGCTTGAAAGTTTGTGAACCCTTTAGAATTTTCTCTATTTCTGCATAAATATGACCTAAAACGTGACCTAAAACTAAATAAAGTGAACCCAATTAAACAAATGCGACAAAAATTATAAACTTTTTCATTTATTTATTAAAGAAAATCATCCAATCTTACATATTTTTGTGAGGCAATAGTATGTGAACCCTTGCTTTCAGTACCTGGTGGGTGTGACCCCCTTTTGCAGCAATAATTTCAACCAAACGTTAATGGTAACCGTTTATCGGCTTGGAGGAATTTTAGCCCATTGCCCCTTACAGACCAGTCTCAACTCAGGGATGTTTGTGAGCTTCTGTGCATGAACTGCCTGCCTCAGGCCCTTCTACAGCATTTCTTTAGGATTAAGGTCAGGACTTTGACTCGGCCATTCCAAAACAAGCCAAAGGCTAGCAGCAGAGATATTAAATATGTGAAGTTAAAACACTTTACTCTGAAGTCAGGCACATTTACCACATATACAGTCTTTTTGGCATCAAATTCCATGTTTGTGTTCCCTCAGACAGTGTTTCCCTGTTGAGCTGCAGTGGAAGTATAGTAACAAAAAGAGGGACTTTGGCACTAAAAAGGCTAACATTGAAAGTAGGACTGTACAGAGAGCCCTGTATTTGTATATGCATTTGTTGAGGCAACAAAATTATTTGTATTTGTATTCGAATAAAAGTGGAAATAAGCATAACCATCCTGTTTTTGTTTTTATTACACTTCAAATTTTAGGAATTCCACAAGTTAACACACTCCATAACTGCATCTCTTGTCGAAAGTCAGCTACTGAAGTTTTGTCATGTCGTTATGTGAAAAAAAATCACATTTACTTCCAGTCTATATAGTCATCACAGATGTAGTTTATCCACCCTGATGAAGAACCTGTGAGGTCGAAACTGGTCAGCGTTTTAAACCATTTATATCAGAAATTAATGTTTTTAATATATTTTTTTCTCTAAGAGTGCTTTAAAAACATTTCTTGTGCATGAATAGTTTCCCTTGAAACTTGACTCGCTGCATTCTTTCATGTTTTGAAGAACTGTGAATTTAGTGTAAGTGATAACAACTGGATTGCACGTAATAAACAAGATGTTGCAAAATAATGAAAGTGATTCAAGTGCATGTGTAAGTTACTGATAAGCAGAAGATGTAGCAAGAATAAAATTTAGGAGAAGCCTCCTAACTGAAATAGTGTTGCTCAACAGTTTCCTATTTCCATAATGTGTTTTCACCTTTTTGGTAATCCCTGTCAAGTTGCTAACAGGAGTCCCATCAGAGCTTTTTTTAAAAAATAAGTCACATTAATCAGTTTGGATGGAAAAATTACTTTTTTAATAAAGGCTTTTCAAAGTGCAGGTCTCATCCATCAACTACTGTCATAGGAATGTTCAGAGCAGATTTCATAGCCTTGTCACATAAAAAAGGCCATGGTTTGTGAAAAAGATATGGCGTGTCCTCAATATTCTGCAGTTAGCAGGGCCACAGTCTTTTGGTCATTAAAAAAATGTCAAAGGGGAAAATGTTGGAGTTGGTTTGTAGCTTTCATTGCCATCTAATAAGCACCATACTCACACACTACTGTTTCCGTGCAGGGTCAGAGTTTTTCATGTGAGACGATTTGCAACCAGGAGGACTAACCTTGGTTTCTCGGAGGAGGAACTGCAGGTCTTCACTGCTCAGGATACCTCATACAGCTTGGGAGGTGCATGGTGCTGTAAACCTCCATGTAGCTGTGAATGATGTTGAGGTATTTCTTCTTGTCCTGTGACAAACATGGAGAGAAAAGCATTCTTCAATGTGAGAGGTCCACACTTGATTTCCTTCATTTCTAACGGGACAAGTCATAAAAGTTCTCTCCAAGTTGATATGCTTAATCCTGCAAAATACTGAAGACATGAATTGAAATAATTTTTTTGAGAAAAAAGGTTATTTAGGTTAATCTAGAAAGTAGTCACAGACTGTTGTATCCTGGATTTAAATATTGTATGATGTTTTGTTTCTTTGTGAGAGCGGATCAGTATCGTCATTCTGTTCAAGTGCCATCATTCCATGCGGTATGTGGGCCACATGAAAGTGTCAAGTGTGGGCCGGATATAGGCCACAGCAATTTTGCTAACTGGGCTGTGTCGTATATTTGCCAGAACTGGCCCAGATATTTTTAAGATAAACGGACCACATTTGCTGCATCATATGTGGGCCATTTCAGGCTCACATTCAGATAAGCCAGTACCAATTCCGCCACATCTTTACCTAAAGTGGCCCGATAATGTTCAGCAATATATGGGCCATGTTTACTATTTCAAATGTGGGCCACATTAGGCTCACACTATGACAGCCAGTGCTGACTGTGCCATACAATTGCCAAAAGTGGGCCAAATTTGTTGTATAGTATTTAGGCCATATTTGCCATATCATATGTTGGCCACTTTAGATTCACATCAAGTCAAGCCAGTGCTTACTGTGCCGTATCTTTGTCAGAACTGGCCTAGGTATGTTTTAAGATAACTGGGCCACATTTGCTGCACCATATGAGGTTTACACCCACATTAACTATTGTCGACTGGGCCAGATCTTTGCCAAAGGTGGCCCACATTTGTTTTGTGATATTTGGGCCATATTCACTATGTATCACATGGGCGACTTTAGGGTCACATCCAGTTTACACGTCACAGAGAGCACCGCACCTTTGCCAAAAATGGTCAACATTTGTTTTGAGATATTTGGGCCATGTTTGTTGTTTTACATGTAGGCCAGTTCATGCTCATATCCATTTTGTCCGGGCCAGAAGAAGGCCAGCAGTGCCGTATCATGGCCTGAAGTGGCCCACACCCGTATGCTATCTGGGGAGACACGAGGAGAGAGGAGTCAAGGCAACAAGCATTTAACAAAATGAGACATCCTCGCTTCAGAGCCGTCATGTCAATTAAATATGACATGTGGCACAGCTGCATCATGTGTCCATTGTTTTGTTTTAGCCTATGGCTATATTTTATGATCTGTCAGATGAGCATAACAGTGTTCATGACAATTATATTTACTTTTAATTCAAATCTCAATGTGGCATAATGTGACAAGGCTGTGCGGATGTCATGCATAGTTATATTTTATGTAAAACACACACACACTACAAATGGTTGTATATTCCAGCTGTGTGTCACGCCTCTTTTACACATCACAGCACAGGCAAAAAAACTTCCGCAAAAGATACACCTGTGCATCCTCGCTCATAGCTCCTCTGGCAAGCCTCCTCTCTCCTCTCTCCTCGCTCCTCGAGATGAATTGAGATGTCCTTAAACAAGCGTGCTGAGATCGATTTGCAGTCACAGGCAGGAGGACGGAGGAGAGAGGAGACAAGGAGGCACAAAATAGAGAAATGAGAAGAGCCCCAAGACAGTCAGGCACCTTAGATGATCTGAGAAACAACAAATATGATCTGCTTCCTGTACAGAGAGGAGAATGAGGAAATGGGAGGTGATGACACAAAATTAATCAGAAAAGCAGAGAATGGAGCAGCCTGTTTAATTCCCCTGAAAATAGTGACCATTTTACTTCTCTCTGCACTCCAAATGTAGAAACTGTTGGTGTGTTTTACCGGATAATAAAGAAGCATACATGTGAAATCCAAAAAGCATCAACTATTCTGCCCAACTGCCTACACTTTTAAGGTCATGAGAAGTAAAGGAAAAATAAGCAGAGCCCATACAGTAGCATAACTGCTTTAGGTCCACCAGCGTTGCTTTCCTAATTTGCATATTGAGATCCAACCACAATGTGGGATTACAAATATTTATTAATACCAAGTAGAAATGCAAAAGCCTTTGATCAGAGATTACTGTAACTGTAACAAAACACAGCATTTCCCAAACAGTGTTCAAGTCATACAAGACTTTATGGTGACATTTTCATGTTTATTGTCACCCTAAAGTTTGAGAACATCATTAGAGCAACAATTTCCATTCATCTATTAATGTTCTGTGAAATTCACACTTTTAAATCTGGTTTGTGGAGAGAAAAAAAAATTCCCCTACAGCGTATACAGAAAATAATTATTATTATTTATTATTGAGGGGTTTTTTTTGGCTTTTTTTTAATAAAAACAACAGTGGCATTATGAAAAATAACTTAAAGGGTTAAAATTCTGAAAATGAATGACTGTCAGGACTGAAGTTGGTTGAAAGATTTAACTCAGTGATAGTGGAAAATAATAACACAATATTTTTACCCTAACCCTTTAATCCCACATCAGTGCAACTTTTTTAAAGTGAGGCACAAGGGTTAAAGTAATCAACAGATGATAAAGGGAGCCTTGGCCGTTACATTTCATAAATATCTGGGCAGGATTATTATTGTGAAATTTCCGAGAAGAAGGCGCATCTTCATTTTTCAGGGAAAGCATCAGGAAGCAGAATAACTGCTACAACAGCTGAAAACAGCTTTTTTTTAGTTGCAGGATACATTTGAGCACACATACAGTACATATTAAATAAATTAAATGTACACAATGTAAAATACTGTGCTGCTTGAAAGTTTGTGAACCCTTTAGAATTTTCTCTATTTCTGCATAAATATGACCTAAAACGTGACCTAAAACTAGATAAAGTGAACCCAATTAAACAAATGCAACAAAAATTATAAACTTTTTCATTTATTTATTAAAGAAAATCATCCAATCTTACATATTTTTGTGAGGCAATAGTATGTGAACCCTTGCTTTCAGTACCTGGTGGGTGTGACCCCCTTTTGCAGCAATAATTTCAACCAAACGTTAATGGTAACCGTTTATCGGCTTGGAGGAATTTTAGCCCATTGCCCCTTACAGACCAGTCTCAGATCAGGGATGTTTGTGAGCTTCTGTGCATGAACTGCCTGCCTCAGGCCCTTCTACAGCATTTCTTTAGGATTAAGGTCAGGACTTTGACTCGGCCATTCCAAAACAAGCCAAAGGCTAGCAGCAGAGATATTAAATATGTGAAGTTAAAACACTTTACTCTGAAGTCAGGCACATTTACCACATATACAGTCTTTTTGGCATCAAATTCCATGTTTGTGTTCCCTCAGACAGTGTTTCCCTGTTGAGCTGCAGTGGAAGTATAGTAACAAAAAGAGGGACTTTGGCACTAAAAAGGCTAACATTGAAAGTAGGACTGTACAGAGAGCCCTGTATTTGTATATGCATTTGTTGAGGCAGCAAAATTATTTGTATTTGTATTCGAATAAAAGTGGAAATAAGCATAACCATCCTGTTTTTGTTTTTATTACACTTCAAATTTTAGGAATTCCACAAGTTAACACACTCCATAACTGCATCTCTTGTCGAAAGTCAGCTACTGAAGTTTTGTCATGTCGTTATGTGAAAAAAAATCACATTTACTTCCAGTCTATATAGTCATCACAGATGTAGTTTATCCACCCTGATGAAGAACCTGTGAGGTCGAAACTGGTCAGCGTTTTAAACCATTTATATCAGAAATTAATGTTTTTAATATATTTTTTTCTCTAAGAGTGCTTGAAAAACATTTCTTGTGCATGAATAGTTTCCCTTGAAACTTGACTCGCTGCATTCTTTCATGTTTTGAAGAACTGTGAATTTAGTCAGTTAAGTGATAACAACTGGATTGCACGTAATAAACAAGATGTTGCAAAATAATGAAAGTGATTCAAGTGCATGTGTAAGTTACTGATAAGCAGAAGATGTAGCAAGAATAAAATTTAGGAGAAGCCTCCTAACTGAAATAGTGTTGCTCAACAGTTTCCTATTTCCATAATGTGTTTTCACCTTTTTGGTAATCCCTGTCAAGTTGCTAACAGGAGTCCCATCAGAGCTTTTTTTAAAAAATAAGTCACATTAATCAGTTTGGATGGAAAAATTACTTTTTTAATAAAAGGCTTTTCAAAGTGCAGGTCTCATCCATCAACTACTGTCATAGGAATGTTCAGAGCAGATTTCATAGCCTTGTCACATAAAAAAGGCCATGGTTTGTGAAAAAGATATGGCGTGTCCTCAATATTCTGCAGTTAGCAGGGCCACAGTCTTTTGGTCATTAAAAAAATGTCAAAGGGGAAAATGTTGGAGTTGGTTTGTAGCTTTCATTGCCATCTAATAAGCACCATACTCACACACTACTGTTTCCGTGCAGGGTCAGAGTTTTTCATGTGAGACGATTTGCAACCAGGTGGACTAACCTTGGTTTCTCGGAGGAGGAACTGCAGGTCTTCACTGCTCAGGATACCTCATACAGCTTGGGAGGTGCATGGTGCTGTAAACCTCCATGTAGCTGTGAATGATGTTGAGGTATTTCTTCTTGTCCTGTGACAAACATGGAGAGAAAAGCATTCTTCAATGTGAGAGGTCCACACTTGATTTCCTTCATTTCTAACGGGACAAGTCATAAAAGTTCTCTCCAAGTTGATATGCTTAATCCTGCAAAATACTGAAGACATGAATTGAAATAATTTTTTTGAGAAAAAAGGTTATTTAGGTTAATCTAGAAAGTAGTCACAGACTGTTGTATCCTGGATTTAAATATTATATGATGTTTTGTTTCTTTGTGAGAGCGGATCAGTATCGTCATTCTGTTACGTGGCCTGATGAACTTTTGTTCAAGCTACCTGACTGACCATTTGGCTACGATGGCTAAAAAAAGCCTTGTATGAGGAGAATCAGTGCACACAATACCCTGCTATTGTTATTGTAGTCTACCTGTCCTTGATCAGAAAGACAATAAAGCATTCACGATGTCAATAGAACCAATTTCCTTAATAATGAAATTCCTGACCAGCCTACTGCCACCACACAGGAATGCTGCCCCTGTGATTTTAAAGTGGTCGAGTTTGAACATAAAAGTAGGAAAAAGAAAGGGAGACTCCACCAATTTTACAAATAAGTAAGTTTACAGATATGTTTACTTGTCACCCTGTGACCATATGACCATAGTGATGTCATCAGGGTTATCGCTGCTTGAGCTTGAGACTTGTAATTTTTAAAAACCCTATGTTAGGAAAAAGGGGGCAGAAAATTGAAAGTTGTTTTAGAGTTTACTGAAGTATTCAGGTTGTTAACATTTTCATGTAAATATAGAGTAATTTAGCCATCAAAAGATGATAGAATATCTCACAGTAATATTTGTGGCATAGTGATTAAATTAAAGTTCACTAAAAGATGGTTTATAATCATTTTGCAAAAGAACGAACCAAGAAAAACTAAAAAGAGAAAGAAGCAGTTGTAAAAATGATGTTGTGATTGGGCTAAATTATATATATATATATATACACACACACACACATATACATATATATATATATATATATATATGTGTGTGTGTGTGTGTGTGTGTGTGTGTGTGTGTGTGTGTGTGTATATACATATTAAGACAAGAAAGACAAGAAGTAAATAAAAGAGCTATAAATAAATGATAATAGATAGATAGATAAATAGATAAATAAATAAATAAATGAGAAAAATAGGAGGGGGGCTTCTGGGGTGACAGGATATTACAATAATACCCAGCCTTAGACAGTATAAGAAGTAGCTGTGTTGAGTTCATCAAACAGTTAACAATGTTCAGCAGCAGATCAGCTCATTCACAGCACATTCGCAAACCAACAGTGTTGATAAACATGGGTATTCAGCTACAATATACAGTATAATTATTTAAAATCAACATATCAAAAACTCTCTGTGCAACTAGAAAACAAATCTATCTGACAGCTTTGACCCATTACTTCCCTTGAACCTTAACTTCTCATGAATTATCCACGTCAGTAGACAAAGATAACGCAAACAACAGATAGATATCCAGTACACACAAAAAGAGCCCGAAATGAGTCAATGTAAATGTACAACGAAACAATATAATTTATTTAAAACTTAACTTCCTGATTTTTGTTGTCTGATATCAGACGTTTGATCATGTATAAAGGACTATCTTGTTTAGTGTTGTGGGAAGGGC
Organism: Thunnus thynnus; assembly: GCF_963924715.1. Classification (NCBI taxonomy): domain Eukaryota; kingdom Metazoa; phylum Chordata; class Actinopteri; order Scombriformes; family Scombridae; genus Thunnus; species Thunnus thynnus. The sequence goes on from NC_089520.1 coordinate 4,241,290, forward strand.
TGCACATATCTTTTTTTTCAGACTTCTCTGGTCTGTATGTGAGATAACAGGACAAACTGTAACAGAATTAAAATAAGATTGCAGTCATATCAGGAGGCGTGTCAGGGGAGGAATCAGTAGGAGTGAGAACAGGATAAAAGTAACTTCACAGTATCCCGACCAACAGACTGAAAGCTCCAGTTAGAAGTTGAGAAGACTCTGATCTACACAACTACATCAGGTAAGGACAAATGCTGTGGAAATATTTCTTTATTTATATTTTAATTTGGAAATATTTCCAAGACCAATAAGCTGACTGCTGGTCTCTTTCTTGTTTTTGCCCTCTCTGTCTGTGTCATGGTGGAGAGTTATCTACCTGTGTGACACTAACTTCAGATGATTTAATCAAATATTGAAGATTGTGTGTGTTTGCTTTGATCTATGTTGTGTCATGTTCACCAACAGGTTCAAAAACATGCCTTCAGATACCATGACAGTAGCTGCGCTGGGCCGACCCTTCACCTTAGGGATGCTCTATGATGCTCGGCAGGATAAACTAATCCCAGGTAAAACTTGATGCAGACAACAATGGAGTAATAGAATTACTTAATCTGCCTGTCTGAGATCTGCTGACAAGAATTTCAGATGATCTCATGGGACAGAAAAGCTAAATTTATTAACCAGACTAAAGGTTTGATTTCAGTGCTGCCCACAAGAAAGGGAATGATTCCCCTCCCAAAAATTCAAGGCACAGTAAATTCCTTTTCTTTTTCAAATGCTTGAACAAGACAGAAAAAAGTAGATGTTTTTACTCTCCAAAGGAAACAAATTGTAGCCACAGTAAAATATAAATGTCCCAACAGCTCTGATGAAGCTCAGGACTCAGGCATGCTAACATTTGAAGTTTACATTAGAGCAGATAGACAAACTGATTAATTAGTGTCTTTATTTATTATTGTGTGTTTGCTGAAAGCAATGACACATTGTTCTTCTCACTCTTTACACTAATGATGTACAAATCTCTGGGCTTCAAGCTCTGGTTTGGGACAAATACATTTTCCTCATCAAAATGGAGATTTTTTTCCTCTCATTCTTGTGAATGTCTGTTGGCTCTCATAATCAGCAATACCTTAGATGACAAAGTTGTGTGTTTGATACCCACTCACTGCAGTGCTCCTCATAATGTTGCTCTCATGTACAAAGTTGCTTCACATCCTCTATCATATACCATAAGTCAATTCCTCTCTAGCTTACTTTAACATTATTACCTAAAATATGGATTGATATGCTTGTTAAATACATCTTTTCATGAGTTATAGAGCATGTCTGAGTAGTCTAGTGGTTTAAGCTCAGGTCACTTCTGAACTCCTTTTAGATCCAAAGACTGTTCAAGCCCTGCTTAGGGCAGAACTCAGTAGAGTTGAAGGATGAAGGAGTCCAGGTGATGTCAATCTGCTTAATGAGCTAAACTGAACTGTTTTTTGGTCAATTTCATGCAATTGACAGACTAAACACCAGAATCTGGTCTGACATTGCTGTGTGACATGTTAGCTCAGTGCATAGCATGTCTGTCTTACAAGCATGAGGGTGTAGGTTCAATTCCACCCATTGCTGATTTTAATCTTGCTAGATTTTTCAATAGTGTTCAGCTTCCAGTTATGCAATCTTAATTCGCTTTCAGCAATCACACACAATTTCGACAGAAATTGCATTTTCTGGTTCTTGTTCCGTCTTCCGTACGTTTTTGCCGCGTTTCAACTGCTGCATACTTTATGCTATAAAAACCATTCAACTGCCAATCTGTGCAACTCATTCAGCGGATGAGTGCTTGTATTTTTCTGAATTGTAACATGTTTCAATGATTTTATATAATTTTTTAAAACATTAAAATTTATAATGGCAGTCTATGGGACAAACTGTCCAACTGAGTTGGAACCTTGGTCACTTTGACACGCAACTGCTCGGACGTCCCTTATCCTACAGATGCCATTCAAACTGTAAAATGTTCACAAAACTTTGAACTTTCAAAGTTATCAGATTGTTTAGTGATATCTTCGGTAGTTTTTCAGCAATTTAAGCCCAAAGTCAGGGGTTTTGAAGACTTTTTCAGGTCTCACCAGTGTGTCATGTGATCAGGCACAGTGGAGAGCACAGATAATTTTAGACCAGAAATGTTTTTCTAAACAGCTGTCACTCCCACAATTTTAACTCCTCAAGCATATAACTTGTCTCAGTATGTTGCCACAAGCCTCCTCTCTCTCACAATGTAAATGCATTTCACATAGGACCTATAGTTTTTGAGATCTGAACCTTAATTGATAGAGAGTCCCTGTCATGTTCTCATTGACTACAATACAGTCTGCAATATGTGTGTCTCCTCTCACTGCAGTTTCTTAAACTTACAGATTCTCTCTTCCCTCAAACACTTTTTACACATATCATTCCTTCTCATGTTAAACTAGTCTTGCTTTCACTAATGATATACAAATCTCTGGACTTCAAGCTCTGGTTTGAGACAAATACATTTTCCTCATCAAAATGGAGATTTTTTCCTTTCATTTTTGTGAATGTCTGTTGGCTCAGTGGTTTAGAACACTGCTCTCATGATCAGCAATACCTTAAATGACAAGATTGTGTGTTCAATACCAGCTCACTGCAGTGCTCCTCATAATATTGCTCTCATGTACAAAGTTGCCTCACATCTTTATCCTGTACCATAATTCAATTCCTCTCTAGCTTACCTTAACATTACTACCTAAAATATGGATTGATATGCTTGTTAAATACATCTTTTCCTGTGTTACACAGCATGTGTGAGTAGTCCAGTGGTCTAACTCCTTTTAGATCCAAAGGTTGTGAGTTTGAGCCCTGCTTAGGGTAGAACTCAGTAGAGTTGAAGGTGATGTCAATCTCCTTAATGAGCTGAACTGAACTGCTTCATTGTCAATTTCATGCAATTGACAGGCTAAATACCCGAATCTGGCTTGACTTTACTATGTGACATGTTAGCTCAGTGCATAGCATGTCTGTCTTACAAACAGGAGGGTGTAGGTTCAATTCCACCCATTGCTGATTTTAATCTTGCTAGATTTTTCAATAGTGTTCAGCTTCCAGTTATGCAGTCTAAATTCGCTTCAGCAATCACACGCAATTTCTATAAAAATTGCATTTTCTAGTTATATATTATTTCACCGTTTTTTGTCGTCTAACTAGTCCTACACAATTTGTCGTATCAACTTCATTTCAATATCAAATTGTACATCCCCATAAAGAGATGTATGCTATGACTTTTCTCAGCTCTAACATATTCCATTGATTTTATATAATTTTTTAAAGCATTAAAATTTATAATGGAAAGTCAATGGGAGCAATGTTTGAAGGCTCATATCTCAAACTAAAAGAACTAAAGTCTTCAAACTTAATTGACTGGTGGCCAATGTGTAAATACGTAACATATTTCAAAATGGGACCTATAGCGCCACCATGTGGTCAGTTATTACGTGTTTTACGTTTTGGCTTATAACTCATAAACCATGAGGCCTATCCAAACAATTTTTGCACAGTGTATTCTTTGGATGGTACCAAGTAGACTGATATAGGCCCCATTTGCGCCTAGAAAATTTTTCCGCCATTTTGATTTTTTTCATAAACCTATGTTTTGCTTCTGTTGGCACACATTTCATCCAATCTTCACGAAACTTGGTACAAACCATGTTCAAAAGACCCCGAACAAAACGTATTCATTTGTTTTTAGATATCACTCACGGTTCGTCTGTTATTGGTTAGAAACATTTTGAAGGCGTGGCCTAATGCACTTAATGGTCAATAACTCCTCAATACTGAATCAGATTGCGATTTTTGGGAATGTTGTACACAAGGTGACAATGGACTTCAGTCTGACTGGTTTAATATAAAATAATTTGGAGACCTGATCTACATGATGGAGTGATGTGTGTTGTTCACTGTAGCTAATGTTAGTCCAGCTGCTCAGCTGGACGGATGTCCCTGTCGCTCCGACTTTATCAGTCCATTTACTGCCACCGCTAAAATGCATTCATACTTGAAGAAGGAGAGTGTTGCTTATACAGTTCATTATTTTGTGTTGATTTTGTTGGAAGCATGTGTAATTAGAGTCCTGGGGTCCGTTTCACAAAGCAGGTTTAGTGAAAACTCAGGGTCTGTTAACCCTGAAATGAGGGAAACTCTGAGTTTTCCGTTTCAAAAAGGGAGGTAACTCAAACCAGAGAAAGAGGGATAACTCTAGCCTGTTTCACAGAGAGGGGTAACTTAAGCTCTTGGTCAGTTACCGTAGTAACAGACTCTATGAACCTAACCTAGTCGGGACCAGGTTTTTCTCAATGAACCTCGAGTTTCTCTCAGTCTCCGCCCTCTTTCAGAGCCACACACTCCATTTGATTTCCTTATACATTCAGTCAGCAGGCGAGTTTTGGCGTAGCCTAGTTCTGCCGTCTGTCATTTAAAAAAATCATTAAAAAAAATCAGAGTCAGTATATTAGAAGTCCATTAGGCACAGTAGGTGGCGACTTTTTCACTAACATGGCATGTCCTTTTGATAACGATCCCGTGGATGAAGGTGCAGCATTACTGCGCAGAGAATTAAATATTCGTTGAGAGATGGTTAGCCTATCAGACCGCGCATAGATGTTCTAGCATTTCCAGACAATTATCTTTTTGAGCGGTACCGTTTCACGTCACAGTCCATCATCTACATACAAAACCTAAGCCGTCTTTACATTTGCAACATTACTAATCGTAATCGTGCTCTCACATCCCAGCAGATATTGTATGTTGCGCTGCGTTTCTTTGCAAACGGAAGTTTTTTGTACAGTGTCAGAGCCAGCCACTGGCCTTCCTAAATTCTGGCTTAGGGCCAGCTCCTCTGCCTCCGTTAGAGGTGGCGGTGCTGGACCACCACCCGTTTTACGGACATCTGCCTTCTTTCTGTTGGCTGAGTAGAAGTCTGTGTTAATTTAAATAGGATTAATTATTTAACAGAACATGATGTAGATGAGTAGACATTTATGTGTGTGAAACCAGCATTATGTTGGGGATAAAACAACTGCACAGTTAAACAGCCACTTAATATTTACTTTACAATGTAAAAAATGATCAAAGTGAGGTACCCCCATGAGATTATGCCGAGGTCTCACCTGTTTGAACAATGTTTTTATAGGCCTATTTTATCCTAAACTGCTGCCAAGTGCGCTTCTCCCTCGCGGGATTGGACCTAAATAAAATAAATTAATAGGCGACCAATCAAGCAGTTTTCCTCTGTAATATTATTGTGATTGCAAAGGACTAGGCTACATTTAAACTTACGCATTGACCCGAGCAGCGATGTTCTCCCACGCCGTCTCCCTCTCTTTTGCAGCTGCAGCGGTGTTGCACTTCTTTTTGAAAACATGTTCAAACTCGCCGTATTATCGCATTAAGATTTCTAATTCTGGTGGGGCGAAAAACGCAGCCCTCCTCTTCCCCGTTGCCATGGCGACTCGTTGAATCGGGGCTCCATTGATGCTGGCTTTTTATAGTTGTGGTGGACGCGCTTAACTCCAGGTGAAACTACTCCGAGTTGAATAAACTGACTCAAATCAGCTGTTCTGGAACCGGAAACTCAGAGTTTCTTATCTCAGAGTAGATCAACTCAGAGTTCAGGATTAGACTCAGAGTTTGTTGAACCTGCTTTGTGAAACGGACCCCTGCTGTCTGACACTCAGCTTTCAGCCTGCATTAACTGAGCAGCTGCTTCTATTGAAGATGCTAGTTTAGCATTAGCATGAGCCTCAGATAACTAAACCGTGCAGCCGCCAGTCAGAGTTCTTCAACAGGACTGCCTCAGCGAGCAGAGCAAGACAAGACACGCTGCAACTATTTTCTACCTCAGAAGGCATTGAGGTGCATTTGTTTTACAGCTTGTGCAGCCCTAACGGTGGTCACCAAACACACCTGTAACTCAATCTCATTAAAAAGTAAGAGGCTCCACTTAGTGGCGGAACCGGATACTACAGCAAATCTACAGAACATTTTCTGACAGTTACACCACATGTCCCTCATCTCCTGCATTATCAGTCAATACATTTTTAATTGATTAAATTACTAATGGTAATTAACCGATAATCAATTAATCATTGATATCCCTAGTTGTAATTTCTCTGTACTTAAGCACATTGGCTTTGAAATGAAACCATAACTACGAAGTTAATCTTTCCTCCTTACTATGATGGTGCGTACATCCACAGATGAACGGTGTAGGAATTGTAGCTTTAGTTTTTACTTGCAACTAAAGTCCTCCAATTTTAATGTACCAAAGATCATTTGACCAATTAAAACAAAATTTAATCATGATATTGAATATTTGTTGTCAAATAGTTTTCAGTTGTTGACTGTCTGAACCTGAAACCTGAACTGCAAACTGAACTTAAGCTTTGGTCTGATTTTCAGCGAGCTTCATATGCTCAGCTGGACTGAGGTCACGTGAGTGACTATGCCTCCTTGGCTATATTTGCTGTATATTTGGATTGTCCTCCTGCATTGTCCTAAAATTGGCAGACTACTTAAAAAAAGAAGGCTACAGTTGGTTTACTGTTCACAATATCAGTATGGACATGAACACAATAAAACTACTTAAATCCATTTCAGTGCTTTAATTTCAGTCATTGTTTCATTTCAAATACAAAGTTTTGGTGTTGTGGTTTAACTGGTTAACAATCTGGTCGTGTCCGTGTACGTTAGGCTGTGGTTGCTATGGTGATCACAGGATGCTAGAAAAGAAGACTAGGGAATGACAAAGTAGGTGGCTGTGTCGATGCCCTTTCAAAACACTGCAAACATCAATAAATCACTCTTGTTGCTAGTATCATGTGCCGTGATTAATCTGATGTCAAGTGGATTTTAGGACTGTTTAATACAGCATACAAGTGAAACATAATGTTTCATTTATCTCGTACTTGCCTTGAACGCAGCAGGGAGCAAGCTGGAGGTAGCCTTTGCAAAGTGTGATAAATTAAGTTGAGATTCATCTGCCATCGATCGTGTTTGTTTGAAAGGCTACGGACATTTATTTCTGGTACCACAATATTCTACAATATTCAGCATGCTCATTCATCCGAATTAGACATCACTGTCAACTTTCATTTTGTAAACAGGAACCAAAATTGGATAACCACACTGCATAAATACAATCACTACTGATCAGTACTGTTGTCTTTTCTTATAACATGTCACATTATTGGGTCAATCTAGCTGCTATGTAACAAAACACAAAGCTGCGCTGCATATTTGAACTTGAATTTGGTCATTCTGTTAATGTAAATTTGTAGAATTGTCACCATTATTGTTATTTTTGCCTTCACATCTTTATGCCAGAATTGGTGTGTTGTCTGTGCTGTTATGTTAATTATTTGATTATTTTCAATCATGAAGATGTAAAAGGCAGCCAGTATTGCTTGTAAAGCTACATTATATCATTCTGTAAAAAAAAATATTTTGACATTTTTGCCTTAATCAGATAAGTGGGCAGTGAAGAGGAAGACAGAAAACAAAGGTCCCTAGTCGGAGTCATACCAACATCCATGGTCATACCAGGGAAGCGCAGTTTCATGGCATGTGCAGTAACCATTCAGCTACCATGGCACTTTCATAAGATGGTTCTTGCAATATATTGTTTGGCCATATTATATAAAACCACAATCCGCTCTAGTTTTCCAATATCTAGCCTCAGGTTCACACAAGTATTTTTAAAAGCATTCAGGTTTTATTACTGTAAAACATCTACTACTGTTAATGTCACAATTAGCACTGGGACTCATTGTTTCATGTCTCTCCTGTTGCCTCAATAACTCCATGATAGACTTTTTAAGGCATCAGTGGTGATAATTTATAACGTTCAGTGGTCCAGTGGGTCAATGTATAAGACATAGAGAAGAGAACGTGGTAGAGAGAAAAACATCTGATAGAGAGGCAAAGTAATCAGAATGTTTATTTCCTGGTTAGTCAACATTGGGCCTCGCCTACAACACATCTGCCTTACGCATGCAAGTCTAGCTAGTTAATTGAAAACACCAGTTAAACTGGAACACTGGAGCCAAAAGAAATGATGGATTCTACTTTGCTCTCTACTTACCAGCTGCTAGTTTCACACTGGCTTTTATCAGGTTATCCTTGTGCAGTCATAGGATGGGTTTATGCATCAGCCTTCCCATGGAGGTCCCACACCTGTCAAATAGGGACACATGACAGTTATTATATTATTTAGAACATTTCTCTTCTTTGTAGTCTGCATGCACAAACAAAATTTTGTAATCCTTACATTAATTGCTGAAGAGGATCCAGTTAACTTATTTCTCCTATAAATGTAGACATTTCACACAGACTTAGATGAGCAAACATCCAAATGAGGTGCAAAACAGCTGACAATAATAATAACTGAGTAACGTTGAAATACAACAGCAGTTTGTTAGCTTCAATAGTTTGCCTACAAACCAATGAATGTAGTTAGTGTTGGTTATCTTCTGTAGCTAACAGTTTGCTACACTGGTGGGCAGATAAACAATTTAAACAGTGTTTGGTTGAACAGGCAAACTCGACAAAGTCATGCATACAACAAGACCACAAACACATAAAAGTTTGACTCACTTAAATGACAGAGCGGTGTCTCGGTCCCAGTAAAACACAGTGCGTTTACTTTGAAAATCCTCGGGGTGCTCAATTGCTCAAATCTCATTGTCAGGCTTGTGGGTGCAACTTCCAGATAACAACAAAAAATCAGTGCAAAATTGATAAAGAAAATTTCCACACACAATCCAATTACCTATTTTAATTCCTGATTTCCCTTTATAAACACATAGAAAAAAATTGAGATAGGTCATTCGTTTTCCGGTTTTTATTATCAGAACAAAAAGCGTAAAACATTTCAAATCCTCTTTCTTGAAAGTTCTACAATAGCTCTACATGTGGGTGAATGTTAACAAAACTTTTTTTTCTGCTTTAATACATGATGTTTAATTTCTGCAGGTTTCACCTTGTGGGATAAAACAACTCTACAAGAGAACACAACTGAAAACTTCAATCCCAGCAGTGAGTTTCAGATTACGGCATCTGACTCCATTGAATCCAAGTCTTCTCTGCTGGATGTTGACGCTTCTCTGAAGGCCAGTTTCCTGTGTGGATTGATTGAAGTTGGAGGATCTGCCAAATACCTGAACGATAAGAAGAAATTCAAGAATCAGAGCAGAGTGACACTTCAGTACAAAGCTACCACCAACTTCAAGCAGTTGTTGTTGACTCCTAATGGAGCCAAGGACATGCAACAAACAGATGTTATTAAGAAGAGCTCGGCAACACATGTAGTCACAGGCATCCAATATGGAGCAAATGCTTTCTTTGTATTTGACAGTGAGAAGTTAGATGTTAGCAGCGTTCAGGACATCCAGGGCAGCATGGAAGCTGTGATAAAGAAGATTCCATTAGTGGATATTGAGGGGAAAGTTGACATCAAGCTGACTGATGAAGAAAAAGACGTGACAAAGAAATTCTCCTGCAAATTCCATGGGGACTTCATTCTTCAAAGCAACCCTGCAACATTTGAAGATGCAGTGAAGACCTATGTAGAGCTTCCAAAGCTACTGGGGGAAAAGGGACAACATGCTGCTCCACTGAAGGTCTGGCTGATGCCGTTGACGAATTTGCATCTTGAAGCTGCTGGGCTGATGAGTGAGATCAGTGTTGGACTAGTGAGGAAAGCTGAAGATGCTCTAGAAGGTATTAGGGAGATAGAAATGAGATGCAACGATTCCCTGGAAGACAAAGTGTCAGAGGATTTTCCAGAGATTCGCAAAACGGTGAAAAGTTTCCAAAAACTGTGTAATTCTTACACATCTGTGCTTCAACAGACCATGAAGAAAACATTTCCCTCCATCCGTGAAGGCAAAAAAGATGAGAGCTCATTAGAAAAACTCTTTGAAGACAGAGACAAGTCACCATTCAGTCAGAAAAATCTAAGCAAGTGGATGGATCACAAGGAGAGAGAAATCACCGTCATCAGGTCCTGTGTAGACATGATGGAGGGGACAAACACAAAGATCGCCAAAAATCAGACAGAGTTGGATAGAGAGGTTTTTGCTTCAGGTGTAAAGAATGCTCTGTGCTTTGTTTTCACCTCTGTGAAAAGTGCTGACCCCTGCCTTGATGCACTGGCCAACTACTTGGATTCACTTGAATTAAGAAGTACCGATGCAGACCACTGGTACTTCTCAGATGAAGTGTTGTCCAAAATGAGAGAAAAAGCCAAAGCTTTCCATGATCTTGCCAAACCTCTCAAGCACAGCAGCAGTGTCCGTTTCCTTGTAACAGCCACAGCAAATGAGAAATACAAAGGAGCAACCATCTACCATTACAAGGAGAGCAAACTGGTCACTGATGATTTTTCAAAGCCTGACGTCCCTCCTGTGGAGACTATCACAAACAAAAGTGATTTAATCTGGTGTAAGTCATTTTTCTGCATTAGTTTCCAGTTTCAGCCAAAATAAATCAAACTGTAAAAAATACTGTATCTATCATGAGAGATCAAAGTGGTCATCATCTCTACCAATCACAGGCTCCATTTTGAGTATCACTTAGAGAAATTCTGGTCTACTATTTTTTATTTAATGATAATGTTTATTATTATTATTATATTTTCATATTTTCATAATAATGAATCACTGTAGCTCTAACACATCCACCAAACACAGCCACTTTGCCCCTAGGAGATGAGTTTTAAGACCACAGCAGATTTGTACATTAAAATTCTGAGGAAATATCTAAAACATAAATCTTTATTAACATGCTGTTATTAAATAAAGTAGGACTACATGTGAATGTTGACACACACATTTCATGTGTGTATGCTGTTGTAAACTGAATTAGATGGTGATGAAGATTGTTTTGGTCTCTCCATCAGATGCCTGTGATCTCTCCCTGGACCCAAACACAGCAAGCAACTGGCTCATTCTGTCTGAGGGAAACAAAAAGGCGACCTGTACAGAATGGCAGACATATCCTGATCTCCCAGAGAGGTTTAATCCACGTCCTCAGGTATTGTGCAGAGAGGCGCTTACTGGGCGCCATTACTGGGAGGTAGAGTGGAGTAAAAGTTTTAGGAATGATGTTGGTGTGGCTGTAGCATACAAAAGAATTGAAAGGAAAAATGAAAATCAGGATAGTGGTCTCGGATCAAATAATATATCCTGGTATTTTGGCGAGAAGGAGGAGCTCTCTGCATGGCATAATGGTCAAGTGTGGAGTGGTCCTGTTCCCAACACTGGCTGCAAAAAAATTGGAGTGTATCTGGACTGGCCTGCTGGCACTCTGTCCTTCTATGATGTCTCCTCTAACACACTGAGTCACCTCTACACCTTCCATGCCCAGTTCACAGAGGCTCTTTACCCAGGTTTCTGGATTTGGCACAACACCAACTATGCTGCACTGTGTCCAGTTTAGTAAGAGCCATTTTGCACACAGTTTGTGTTCGCAATACAGTCAGTTTAAGGCTTTTAAACAATGTCCACATCAGCAGCACAAGGATATCAATTCTCACAGTTTTACATAAGGGACCCCCCCCCATAGACCTATTTGTAATAAACACAGCATTAGATTCCTCCAAAAGCTAAAAGAAAGCTAATGTGTTCCCCTCAGTATTCAGTGTTAAACCGACTCCAAAATGCACTGAATGTGTATCATTCATAGAAAACCTCCTGCATATCGTTTGTGTTCATGTCAACCAGCAACAGTGAAAACAATGGCTGCAAGGGCAGCTCATGAGTGCATGTGTCATAGTTTTGGATTCGTTCTGTATTCTCCGTGCACAAGTTCACTCACATGCCTACACAAACAGTGGCGTCAGATATATCTCAGAATATTTTTGGCCCTCAAAATCTGGTATTTTAATTGTAACATTAACATCTTAGTTTGGGTTTGAATAATTGCATTTAAATCTTTTTTAATCTTGAAGTCATCTCATAATACTCGTGTGTGAATATTCCTTGTTTATGTTTCCAAGTTAATCTTTTCTTTGTCTGTGTAGTAGCTACATGGTATATAACATTATGTCACCACAATGGCTTCTACAGAATATACCATAAATCTGATTATGTTTTAGAGAAACATGCTGCAGGCTACATGTGGTTTAACTGTCTTCCAATTTTTATTTTATCAATATAAAACTTTTGTGAGGACATGTATGAGGGTATTGAATATTTGCTACATTATACATTCATTAGCTTATGCAAAGCACTTACATGGTATATAATAGTGAATAAGGTGCCTGTAGCTTAACATCAGAATTGTTCATTTATCTTTATCTAAATTTACAAGAGTTTCATTTATGCTTGTGAAGTTGGGGAAGAGGAAGGAAAGGAGGAGGGTTTTTTTTCTTTGTTTTCAAACATGGTAGGGCATTAAGTAACTCAAGTGTCTCTTCTTTAATTTAGAAATTGTTCTTCTTTTTGTTGAATATCTGGATGTTAATGAAACTCTGTAACATCACTCATTCACTGAGGACATTAGTGGTGAACAGTGACAAAGTTTTGTCTTTTGTTTTTTAAGATTCAGATGTTGCTGTTTTGTTTTTCATGCACAAAAAAATTAAAAAAGAAAAAAAGAGAGAAAAAAAGATGATACATTTAAATGATCTATATTGCCAAAATATCAACAATTATTGACAAAGTGATGATTCCAGTTTTATGTTATGATCTTTTTCTTCTACTAACATATAAATATGAATGACCACTCAGGAAACTGAGCTGGTCTTTGTTTTTCTGGTTGTGGCTCTGGACATTCTGTTCTGAGTCCAACAGAGTGTCCATTTAATCACTGTGGTGTTCTGAGGAGACAGTCACAATATTGTCTTTAACATGTTAGATGTTGAGAATGTTGCTGATGTTTATAGAGCTGAAGTTCTCCTGGATAGTAATTTCTGTAACACCTGATGGACATCTCTCTACTTGAGTAGAATATTCAATAAAGTGGAGTCCTGAGTTGAACACTGTGTGCAGCTTGGTTATTTCCTGTTTGTTAGAAAATCCAGTTTGTGGTAAAAACTTGAATAAAACATATAAAGAAAAGCAGAGATCTAATATCTATTTTGTATGTGGACTGGTTCACTGGCTGTCTGTTCTACAGAGTCTCCTCTAACACACTGACACACCTCTACACCTTCCACACCAAATTCACTGAGCCTGTTTACCCAACAATAAAATGATGTGGACCTGCGTTCAGTTAGATGAGAGCAATGATGGAGATTTGTTAGATCCTTGGTCTGTTGATCGGGATATGTGTTTACAGTTGAAGTTTAAAGAGCAACGTGTTTTAGCTTTAACACACCCCCTTTCATGAATTTGTAAACCAGAGGGACCAGGATAATTTGTGGTGTAATAAAACCAGTTTGTGTAGGATTTGAGTTTTTTCTTTAATGTCAGATATATATATATATATATATATATATAGACATATGGAGATTTCTGTAAGAAGTGCATTCATTCATCGATTGGATGGTGAGCACTTCTGCTCTGGAAATTGCTCAGAACCTCACTTATTGAGGCTGTGATTATCCTAGAGGTCAGTATAGGTCATTTTATACAGTGAGGTCAAGTTTCAAATAATGGTCTCACTACAAAGAAACGGCTACTATGGGGACTAACATCATCACACATGAATACAAGTGGGCTCAATGAATCCACAAGAGTTTCAGCTTTCCAGTCATGCATGCATGCATTTCCAAGACTGTTTAGGGACCCGAGTATGCAGAAATATTGAAAAACACCATTTTTAGAATAGGCAAAAATAACAGATTTATACTGCATACAAAAAATTGCATGGTTTTTGCCCACAACTGCATGGGATTAGCATAAAGAGGGCATGTCTGTAAAGGGGAGACCCATAGAACCCATTTCCATTCATTTATCTTGAGGTGGGAGGTCAAGGTACCCCTTTGAAAATGGCCATGCTAGTTTTTCCTTCACCAAATATAGCATAATTTTGGAGCATTATCTAGCCCCCTTCTCGACAAGCTAGCATTACATGGTTGGTACCATTCGATTCCTTAGATCGTGTAGTTTCATATGCTATGACTTTTTGTAACTTTAAAACTGAGCCCGCTACAACGTCTGAAAGACAGTCATGTTATGTGCAAACGCCAGCATCTTCAGGGAGTGGAAGAGGTTAAGGAAGGCAAATTCCCTGGGGATCCTGGTTTAACAGACACATACTGTAAAGTTGTGTGTCAATGGTATAGCAATGAAAAGAAATCTTATGACTGTGTATTAATCTGCCAAGTGGAAGAATGTAGACACAGAATAGAAGGGCACCTAGGACGGAGCCTTAAGGTACTCCTTAGTTTATAAGGGCAGTAGATGATGTGAAATTACTAAGAGGGACTGTAAACTGTCTGAAAGGTAAGAGGTGAACCGCTCATGAGCAGTGTCTGCAACTTTTACAATGTCTTTTAGATGGAAAATGAAGGTGCTATGTCAAATGCAGAACTTAAGTCAAGTAAAATCAGGGCAGATCCCTCACCAGCATCAGCAGCAATGAGATCATTGGTCAAACAAAGACGAGCAGTCTCAGTGCTGTGTTTTTCTTGAAAACCAGATTGGAACTTTTCAAAAATATCATGTTGACTCATGTTGACAATAGTGGGAGTTTGGAGATTGTTCTATAATTGTTGAGTACATAAGGGTTTAAATTCTCTTTTGAGAAGAGGTTCCACAAGAGCATGCTTGAAAAAAGATGGTACATAGGCAGTGGCCAGTAAGCCATTGAAACAGGCATGACAGTTGGAAAAATGTGGTAGTCGAAAGAGTGGTAACTCAAAAGAGGTGAATGGTTAAATTAGAAATCGGTGGTATAATCTGACTCATGTCAAAAAAATCAGATCAAAAAATGTTGAAAATTTCTCACATGCTTCTGTTGAATGATCAGGGAATTAATTAGCCTATTTTTTGAACCATCGCCAATAGTTTACAACAATATCACAGGATTATGGTGACTTTCAGCAATAGTATTGGAAAAATACTTTTTTCTTGCAGTTTGATGGCAGATTTGTACAAGACAGAAATAATACAATAAAATAGTCACAAATGTTTTACTTAAAAGAAAATAAAAAGACCATAAATGATAATCATTTGGGAAAGACACCCTCTCCTAAATTCTAGTTAAATTTTATCATGACCACACGGACAAACATCTTAGGACAGTTGACTAAATGTATAAGCTTACAGTTGCAGAATGGAAAAAAAAGTTATCCTCTAGTGGTTACAGACTTCACAATAAATGCTTGCATCTGTCATTCCTCCCATTTCCATGGCATTTAGCCACCGGAGGGCGACAGAGACAATCTCCTTTACTTTGCTGTGTCTTTTTCCATGGTGTTAGAGCATTTGAGCCCTAGCTACATCTGAAGGTTGACACAATCAAAGGGTAGAAAGTATAAGATAAATGTAGTACATCTGTACAGGCAATGACATTTGGAAGAACTGAACTGAGGCACAAAAATTAAATTGATAAAGATTTGAAATCTAAAACAAGGGTTGATATCAAACAGAATTCTTTCTGAAGCAGTCTGTGATACTGTACCTCTTCTTCTGTAGCCTCTCTGACTTGTGGTGTTCCCCAAGGCTCCATCCTTGGCCCCTTCTTGTTCTGCATAAACATGCTGCCACTGGAACATATCGTACATGAACATAATTTTCAGTACTAATGTTATGCAGATGACATGCAAATTTATGTTCCATTAAAAACCAGTGAAGAAGGCAGCTTTGATAATTTACTATCTTGTCTGTCAAAAAGAAAGAAAGATGTCCCAAAACTTTCTCCAGCTAAATGAAATAAATATCTGAAAATATTCTTTTTAGTCCTTCAAAGTCCATCCCAGTTTTATAAAAACATCTTGGCTCCCTGTTTGCAAATGTCAAAAGTGCAGCCAGAAACCTTGATGTAATATTAGTGGCCTTTCATTTGACAAACAAGTTACAAATGTCATTGAATCATGTTTTCATCAACTGAGTAGCATCTCAAAAATCATTATTGTAATTCATTGTATTCAGGGTTAAACCAAAACACCATCTCACACATGCAACAACACACAGCCAGGGCTGCAACTAACAATTATTTTCATTATTGATTAACCTGCCAATTATTTAATGAGTTAATCAACAAATCGTTTTGTCTTTAAAATGTCAGAAAATTGTAAAACAAAACAAAACAAAAAAAAAACACAGTGGCAATATTGTAACTGTAAAATTTAACAGTAATTTAGTGATAGTGTAACTAATATCACAGTAAGAAAATAACTGTAACTGTACAATGAAATGCAATAATTTAATAATACTGTATCTACAGTTACAGTAGCTGTACACAACTGTTAAATAAAATATAGTAATTTTAAGTTACTGTGTATTGGATTACAGCACCAGACACTTTACAGTGACTTACATTACGGTTATTCATATAATGCTGTAAACTTTTAAACCACACTCTAAAATTTCAATAAATGAGTACAGAATCAACTCTTTAAATGACAATTATTTAGAACAGGAACAAATACAATTACATTTTTTCATAAACATGATATGCACAGGGATTGTGCATATCATGTTTACAGAAATCTAATGGCCTTCTTCAATATGACAATATGACTACAAATACCCACGCTGAATAGTGAACTGCTGCAATTATACCTGTGATGCACAGTGCAGATGGTTTTCCCTCAGACAGGAGAGCAGAACAAAATTAGTTGTTTCCCTCAATGACATGAACTGCAGTAAAAGAGTCTGTTGCCTGCTGCTCTTTGTCTACCAGCTCACTGTGGCTGTTTCCTCTTTTACCAATCCCCCTTTGCAATATTTAAATCTGATCTGCTGACCAAACAGGACAAAACATTTTGTTGTGTAGATCAATATTTACTGACCAATAGTACCAATGCAGTCAGTTTTGCATTTCCTGTACATGCTTCATCAGGGCTGGCCCGTGGCATAGGCCGCATAGGCGGTTTCCTATGACACCGAATGAGGGAGGGAGCACCAAATGAGTGGAAAGTGGGTTTTTTTGGAAAAACCTAGTCTACAAGTTCTCCCTTCTCAGTGTTTTTCCTGCCTTCTTCTTTTCATGTGTTACCTAAGGCAATGTCACCAAAAACTCACGGAATGGCACCTTGACCCCCATTTGTCTTTTTGTGTGGAGGACTGGGAGAACTTTGTCTGGGCTGGAGGCACCATTGTCGCATTTTAGTGTAAATTCATATCTGAAGTTCTTGGACTGGAGGTTGCACTTTTTTGGGGGCAGAGTGCACAGTAAACTCGGCAGCCACACATTTCTCTGTTCTGTATTTCTCTGTTTTGTGTCTTCAGGTTATGCTAACCCATTGTTGCTAACTTTGGAGCTAACCCCCTTTACTTTTCCAGCATTTGGGGAAACAACAGACGTGACTTTTTAGCATTTATTAACTGACACACTGTAGTCTGTACTGTACATTTACTGCCAGACTGACAACTTACTACTAACCTTTTCCTCTGCCCCGCTCACATCCACCGTCACTTCTCTGCCCCTCGCTCTTCCCCACTCGCTACGCAAACATATTCCTTAACGGAGCCATGCTACCAATAGTTTCCCAGGCAATGACAGAGACTCACGTACCGGAACAAAGAGACTCCCAAACGCTATCGATTTCTGAATGAATGGATATTCAACCAACTAATCAACCAGTCGACCAGCAGACTACAACCCTTGTGCTGAGATAGCCAGGGGGTGTCAAAGGTGGTGCCATCCACTCCATAAAAGGCATAGCAGGGGTCTGACTGCCAGTGGGCCCACAGAAACTGACAGAGACACATGTTAAATATAATGGTATGGCAAGACAAGGGTGGACGCTTGTACAGTATGTATAATCATTCATCATGTAGATTAGTTTGCCTAGTCTAGAATATGGTTCCGAGGTCCAAAACTGTCAATTGTAACTTACATTCAAATTTGAACTTGATTAGAAAATTACTTTTTAAATGTTTTTTTGTTTGTGTCCTTCAAATTCATCTCATAACACAATAAAGGGAATAGTTTGACATTTTGGGGAGATATGCTTATTCACCAGTTAGTTGAGAAGATCAATATAATACCACTCTCATGTCTGCAGTTAATTGTATTGCTGGAGCCAGCAGCTGGTTAGCTTAGCTTAGCTTAGCTTAGCATAAAGACTGGAAACCAGGGAAGACAGCTAGCCTAGCTCTGGCCAAAGGTAATCTCCCTACCAGCACCTCTGAAACTGACAAATTTAGCTAACAAGTTGTATCTCATTTGTTTAATCCATACCACAAAAAAGACAACTTGCTGTTTTACAGGGGGTATAACATTACTGCCTTTGATTTTGGGAAAAGCTGCATAAAGTCGAGTTCAATAGTATGTCAGCTAGGTTAATTTGTACTAACTAACGGTTAACGTTAGCTAAAACATTCACTGAACACAGCTGAGTTCAAATTAACGTTAGTAAACTGTAAATTGCCATAAGTTAATTCTCGAGGGTCATATCTAGTGCTATTTTTACCTTCTTTATAAAAACAATACATCGATATTATACGTGTAGGACGGTTTATTAAAATAACTTCACATTATAGGCAGGTATAAGTTACTTACTGCAGTAGCAGTCGGCGGTTCGTTTGCTGTCGGTGAATTAAGTTGAAACCCGCCAACCATCGTCACTAGATATCACACTACGCATGTCCTAAACACGGAGATGATTTTTTGCCTGGCAACAGCGGGGCCAGCCCGAGTTACACCATTGGTCGACCGAATGCCACATGACTGAGTGATGGCGTTACACTATTGGTCGGCCGAATGCCACTTCCTGTATCAGATTCAAATTAAAAGCCCTCGCTTCAAATTGATTAAATTAAAAAATAATTATTGATTGATTTATTTCATTTAAAATAATTATTTTAAATTGATTAATTACATTTTACTCAAAGTAAAATAAATACATTTAATTAAAAAAAAAAATCTAAAAAAAAAAAAATCTAAAAAAAAATCTTAATAATAATAAGGAAAAGAAAGCAAATGAGCATGTTTCCCAAAATGTGAAAATATTCCTTTAACATGCATATACACACAGAGAAAAATACAGGCCAACATAATCCCAGATGTCTTCTAACAACCTATATAAACTCCTTGCATCAACATCCACGACAGACTGGTTATGTGCCGCCCTGTTAGTAAGTATAGTCTTTTCATACTTACTGCTAATATTGCATTGGACTGATACTGATACTGTGTGCGCTGCAAATTATTGTGTGTATTATGTAGCCACAAATGGGAAAAGTGTAATGAAGTGTATTTTTTATAACATTCAGTAATATATGAGACAATTGTCCAGCTGGTATCCAACAGTGGTTCCTCCAGAGGATTATCTTCAATTTCAGCCAGTTCTGGACCATCTCTTCTGAGATAGCTGATAAAGTTTGAAGTTGAACAGTTTCAGCATAGCCAGAAAACACTCCCCAAAGAGGCAATAAATTGCAAATATTTCATAGAAACATTAGATTTAAAAAGGATGACTTATTGTATAGATCAGTACATTTCATGGCATATTTATTATTGTCAGATTCTTAAAGCTAAAAAGTTATTTTTGAATCTTTTATAGACTTTGTCATGAGTTATTTCGTTTTTAATTTATTTTCCTTTCCTTATATCAGACAGAAAGGATCCTGTCATTTCAGACATGAATTTGTCATCTGTCAACGGCACTTTAACTGTAATTGGGAATCAGCGGGACCGCTTCACCACAGCTGTGACCAATAATGTGATTGTCACAGCCCTATGCATTTCTATCAACTACATCAACGGCACCCTGGTCCACACTTTCAGAAAGCACCAGGTCTGAAATTTGTCATTGCTTTTATGTATGTGCAAGAAATACAGAAGAATTAGGACACAGCAGAAGAGGATGGTTCTAACATGCAAATATCTCTCTGCCTTTCTCTTCAAATCATCTTTCCCACTCTGCTTTAGGCAAACAAGTGTCAAATTTTGAATTTTCATAGCTTAAACAAATCTGTTTTTTAAAAACATATGAGATCAACTAGAGAGGAGTAAATTATGCACTATGCCCAATTTAAATATCTAGGATAATAGCAGGTTATAAAAGAAACAAGAATCGTATCAAGCTGAAGCAAAAGAGTACCATAAAAATGTTGGCAAAAATATAAGACAACCATGTAAGACAGAACTGCCATTAAATACAATAATATAATTTGTTCCCTGCTTGCAATGTTATGTTCTCTATTTTTATGCATCAGTCAGTCATATTCAGGAAAATCTTGTCTTTAAATCTGTGAATTTTTTACTTATCATACATAGATTAACAGATTACATAATGTGCTGTTATTTACAAAAAAAAACAAAACAACCTACCTCTCAAAGGCAAGGTGGCGTTCATTTATTGGTCATTTATTTGGGCTAAATTTGCAATAATCATTAGCATGTTGTTCAAATATTCTTAAGTTATGAAATTCATTATCGTGTCAAGTGTGGGAGTCAACTAAAGCTGACTGCATATTCTGCTTTTAATGTCATGTAGTGAAATATTTCCTTTATTTTTAAAAACAAAAGCAACAAATGACTAAAGTCATAATTTACTAAATAATATAATTATAAACTTCCTATGCTTGAACACCTTGTCTTCACTAATTGTATCTTTCAGATCTTCAGTTCAAACCCTCGTTACATTCTGTTCATCCACCTGGTGATAAATGACATGATGCAGCTGATTCTGTCAACTCTTCTCCACATCATCAGCTACGCCCTGTACACAATCAATGTACCCTTCTGCCTCATCATGCTGACCATTACCATCCTCACCACCCTCAACACCCCACTAAATTTAGCTGGCATGGCAGTCGAGTGCTACATCGCTGTCTGCTTTCCCCTCCGGCATGCACAGATCTGTACTGTCCAGAAAACCTATATCCTGATCGGTTTGATCTGGGTTGCGAGTGCATTGTCCATCCTACCAGATATCTTCATCCTCCTGGCCACAGAACCTCTGCAGTTCTTTTACTCAAAAGTGTTATGTGCCAGAGATTACGTGTTCAGAAGCAACTACAGCCTGAAAAAGAGGGATGCATCACACATTGTCTGTCTTGTCCTGGTTTGGCTCACACTCTTATACACTTACTTCAGGATTCTGTTTGCTGCCAAGGAAGCAACTATAGGCATGAAAAAAGCCAGAAACACTATTCTCCTCCACGGCTTTCAGCTGCTGTTATGTATGCTTACTTACGTGAGACCCATGTTTGAAAAAGGTCTGCTCTACTTATTACCTAAACAGTTCTTGGCCATACGCTTTGCCTCCTATGTCATTGTCCAGATCCTGCCACGGTTTGTTAGTCCCACTGTCTACGGACTACGAGACCAGACCTTCAGGAGATATATGAGAAGGTATGTGCTTTGTAAAGTGAGCATGAGCAGCCATCCAGAAAATATCATCATGTCAAGCGTGAGGACTGCTGCAAAACTGCACTGAAAGTTTCTCTGTCTCCAAACACATTCAAGCAAACAATATATTATGTCACATCTACATAGTAAATTTATCTTTATCTATCATAAATTGATCAACAGTATATATAACATGATAATTTACATTAAATTATTGTGGTTTTATTTTCATTTTTTGTTTATGTTTCAGTAGCAATGGTATTTTAAATGCACGTGCTATGAGCACCATAAATACATTTCTATACCAGTGGTTCCCAATTGGTGGGTTGTGGTCCACTTTTTCTGAGTGGGTTGTGAGCATTTGACCTTGTTAAAAATTTTAAAAACTTTGAAATGTAGGTAGTTTCCAGAACAACACTTTTATTTCAAAGTACCATTTCCTGCATTCTAGTTAGTAGCAGCACTACCACATGAAACTTTACAGTACCAGTAGCCTATTGATTTCAAGGCTTTGTGGGTCACGTGACCCTCGTCTTGCACATCTGTTGACTCTAGCGACTTTCCAGAGACGGAGAGGAAGTTTGCTTCACAACAGGTTGAACAAAAGTGACATAGAATATATTCCTCTTGATTTTACTGACATTGAACAGAAAAAAGAAGAAAAAAGTTATGTTTTATGCAGTGAAATACTGGCCTGGTTTGAAACCTAGCTTGATAACAACATTTCTTCTCTTTATCATTTTCAAACTGCAGATGTTGTATTTCCCTGTTCTTTGTATCAGGCCTGTTTACAATTAGTTTTAGTAGTAGAACCTAGAAGTGTAAAAATAGTTTTGACTAAGACTGAATTAGTTGTAACTGCTGTTGCAGTGCTTCTAATGTTTTTTTAAATGTTCGTTTTAAGCCCTAATATCACTCTCTTGCTACAATGCCTCTTATGTTATTGAGCTTTAAGCCTCAGTTGTACTTAAGTTATTTTAGTTTTCATGTTGTTAAGGGGCCCTGTTTCATCACAACAAGAAGGTCATGGGTTTGAATCCACTGACAGGTGGAATAGATGGATGGAAATGTACTGAGTGGGTGTTAAGTCAGTGTGTGGACCATGACCTGATACCTGAGGGAAAATCTGGACCCTGAGGCAAGACCAGTTGGGAACCAATGTTCTCAAATTTTTTGGGAATATTTTCAAATTTTCCATTTCTTCCCTTTCATTTCTTCTCAGTACATCCAAAATGGTCACTGAGACTAGATATAAATGATGATTTTGTATAAAATATTTTGTATGTTGCAAAATGGTTATGATGGTAACTATGGTAAACAGAGGCTGATACAGTACAATTTTATCACAAGTTATACAATCACTTAATAAAAACCTTATCTCAATGATTAAAATAAAGCAATCTCTTAATAAGACGTAATATACAAGTGTAACTCATATGTAAAAAAACACTCTCCCCTAGAGGGTAAAATAAACTGCCAATGTGATGGAACTAAGGGGACATGGAGTATGATGACTGAGTAATTTATTCAACTTTTGGAGGTGGTCACCAAACTAAGATATCAAACACTGCTGAATGGATAGATATGAAACTGTATACAGGCATTCATGTTTCCCAGAGGATGAATCCTGATAACTTTGGTGATCCTCTGACTTTTCCTCTAGCATCTATCAGATGTGTTGCCATGATATTTGGTAGGCAATCATCCTCCCTTCATGATTAATTAGAATGACTTTTAATAATTTTGATTCCTTGACTTTTCACCCAGCACAATCACCAAATCATAATCTCAGTTTGTCCAATAGTTTGGTTTAAGACCAAATCCCTGCAAGACGTTAATCTAAGATGCTGAGCAGCTTAAACATGACCAACAAACATCAAAATTGTGTTTGTTTTGCTGGTGAATTGCAAACAATATGATATGATATGGCCTTACTCCATTTTTCACATTACTTTCGATACAAATGAGCTAAGCTACATCTTGATCTTCACATAATTTAGTGTTTAATTCAGGGTCAATTAATTGATTAGTCTATCAATTAAAAATTAAAAGATAATTTCTTTATCAGATTAATCATTACGTGATTTATCAAAGTAATTTACCAAATTACTAGTTCCAGCCTCTCAAATGTGCCCTATATGGCTGCATTCATCACATTCCTCGATATATTTGAGGAAAACTGCTCTAATGTCAGGAAAACATCAGTCAACAGTTATATCCGAAGATGCTACAGTGCAGCTGACAGTACATCACAACACTGGACTTCCTCAAATGACAAAAATTCAATCAATGGCATGAAAGCCAATTCAAAACCTTTATTTAAACCCCGAAAATCACTGAGGTTTCTCTCATTTGCATTGATATCGAGATACAGAGAAATATGCAGTTAAACAAATCAAAGAGGATAATACTCAGTGAAAACAACTGCATGCTGAGGTGAAGTGGTTTCAGATCATCGTCTTGAATTTTCCAGGGGTAGCAAGAGTGTCGACCCTGAGGATGTGTTGAAGATAATTCCATGCATTTAGTGCATAAAAACTAAAGGCAGATTTTCCAAGTTCAAAATAAACCTGCGGGACTTGAAGCATAAGACAGTTAGTAGAGCAGGTTTGGTAGGGTCCTGTAGTCCAAACCAAATACCTACATATTTATATTCTATTGCTACCATTCAGCACGGATAGGTGTAGACTGTTAAAATCAATATCTCTTGCTCTAAAAAAAAGCATGAACTTTATTTTGCTTGCATTGAGTCCTGGTTTAAGGTTGACAAGTGCATCTTGAAGAGCAGTAAAAGAAAGTTGTAGGTTCTCAACAGCAAGTTGTTCAGGGTCAGAAAAACAATACAGAATAGTGTCATCTGCGTAAAGAGAGTGGGCATTACAGTCAGTTAGAGAAGTATTCTTAATATAAATTGTAAACAAGGCAGGGCCCAGAACTGATCCTTGTGGAACAGCTTTTGTTACTGGTACTGGCTAATAATTATTGAGATAGCTGTTGTCTCATCCCTTGTACAAAGGAACAGTAAGATTAGTATAAAATTAAATATGTGTGTTATTTGCTCAGTGACAAATGGAGTAGAAAGCGAAGAAAGAACAGATTGAGTTTATCTGTTCCAGTTGATTTCTGGGGATCAAAGGTTTGTAGTGCACTGGCTACATCACTAGGAGAAATAGGTTGTAATGTGAACTGAGCAGTGTGGTTTACAGGGTATATACAAACACTATTAATAGGTGTGGGTCCTGTATACACATGTTTAAATAAATGACCACCAGCAGCAAAATACTTATTAAAGGTTGGCAGATTTCTTTCTGGTTGGATAAGAAAGACAGTTTTTTATTTTTCATAGAATTTACTGCCCTCCAGAATTTTGCCAGATTTGAATATGAGCAGCAAATTACTTCTAAATAATAATTTGATTTGGCTTTCATTATAGAGGCTGTGCATTTATTTCTTGGTTGCCTAAATGCAAGCCAGTGGGATGGATCCCCTGAGCGACATCAGGCTCTGTTTTTAAACAGAGTTTAAAGTTCAGGGGAAAACCAAACCAAGAAAAGTGTAAATAAAATTTATAAAGTCACATCACAGGATGACAAATGATGCTTTGACCTCACTGTCATCATCATCATCATCATCATCATCTTCTACTTTTCCCTTCTCTGGTGAACACTGAGGAGGACGATGACTAAAAAAATCAATCAAGCCCAGTTCTGAGATGTTTATAAAGGCTCATCTGTCGAGCTGCCTGCCACCTCTGTCTGACTTGGACTCAGGTAGGTGCAACAGGAGAGAGATGGTGGAGAAGTAGATGATGATTCAAACATTTAAATTTTTACTATTTGGCAAACAATATTACTATGTGAGTTTGCTCGCATGTCGGCAGTTAATCTGTTCACATATTTACATTTCAAAATTTAAATTGTAATATATTTAAGATTTTAAAATATGTAATTTAAACACTCTTTGTGCTGGAAGGTGCTCTTATATTTGGTGGAATTCACATGTAATGTGATCTTTTGCCTGATAGTGATTTAAGCAAAATCTTGCAAGCTGACAGCCAGTGTTTATCCCAAGGCGCACTGGGACTGCTAAGACTGCCGTATTTGTTTCTACATTTAAGGTAAAGCTCAGTTTAAATACCACTTTTGCACTGCCAAATTCACACATTGTGTAACATTGTAATTGTTTGATTCAATTAATGTGTTTTGTACTGAAAAATACAGCAGAACAGTAACATTTCAGCAGCTGACTGAGGTTTGCAAAAGTAAGATAAGTAAGAAAGTTTTATAATATACATAAATAATGATATTATGTACAAATTTTCAGGCCTTTATGCACCAAGGTTTGTTAATTAACACTAGCATATGTTTTAACATGATGTTCGGGTTGATGCACATGTCAGACAGGTAGCTGGGGAGAAAAAAAGGCTGGAGGTGAAAAGGGAATAATGGCAGAGCGCTGCATGTCATGAAATTTAATTTAAGAAGGAAATTAAATGTTTGTGGTTTACAACACCTGAGCATTTAGGGAATGTTTTGAACTATTTTTCACCAAACAAGGTGAACTATAGTGCTTATGTTTGCAATTTCAGGTCTCTTCTGGGATATAAAGAATAAAGTAAAATATAGGAATAAACATCTACATTTACAGCAATGAGGTAGTAGAACTCAATAACTTAAAGCATCTTTGTGTGAAATCTCATTGATTTGTTTAAGTACATGACTTTCTATAAAACATAACAGACCAAAACATAAATAAAATACCAGATGTTATTTTGCACGGTTTTGAGTTCTTAAGTATAATGTACATGTATCATGCAGTTTCAATACACTAACCTTATACATATTTGTATTTTTATTTATAAAATTGATTAATTGCACAGATTGAGGGTAATTCCTTTATATATTTGTAAATTTGTATTTCTTGTATTGTATTTTGTCTCACTCTCTCTCAGGTCTTGGTGAAATATGAGCTCATCAGTGGATCCTGGAGGCAACATGACTTTTCCTTCTCAGGTCTGGTGATCTGAGTATAGTCTCTTTACCATTTGTTTTGAAATTAAAATTTGCAGCAATGAAAAACTACAACTCTTTTTGATTCGCTTGTATTGTTGTATTGCATTTTGATGTGAAAAGTCTCTAGGTCATTATTTCAGTGTAATCTTTGTCAACAGCCTGCTACTGTAGGTTTTCTGTTTGTCAAATGCACCACATGTAGATAAACCCTTTAATTCTTATCAAGACAACAATATTTTAGGCAAAGTAAATTTGTCACCATTATTTCATTCATTGTGCCCACATCTCCAATAAAAAAAGGTAATTTTGTTTTGATAAACTATGAAACAAATCATCAAACCCTGCTGGTGCCAAACTTTATGGCTCTAACATTGAACGTATGTCTAAACACACATGAATCGTTGTCCTCACAACGTAACTAAATTATTGCCTGGTCTGGTACCTCTTATCTAAATATTAAACCTCAAACTGAGCTCTTTTTGTGTCCTGGTCCAGATTACTGTCATGTAGAGCTGAAAGTTGATTCATTTTGACAGTTATTTAGATCAGTTAAACATGTTTCCTAAGTCTTCTGCAGTTTGTGCTCATAACACACCAAATTTTACACTTTATACTTTTACTTTTATATCAACAGTACATTTCAAACAAGAGTCAGTGGGGTCAGCTGATGGAAACAGTGACTGAATGATGATAAATGAATGAATCCTTGTATGTGAATTGAAGTCATTTCTATTTCCTTCTCTTTGGCTCCCTCTGTTGTTTGCTCAGTTTATGCTCGTCAGAGACACCTTCACCACAGCATTTGTGAAGAACCTGATTGTGGTTCTGGTCTGGATCATCCTCAGTTATATCAATGGCACCTTGGTTGCCACCTTTTTTAGACACCAGGTACATGCAACACACACACACACACACACACACACACACACACACAAACACACACACACACACAGCCATATGTAAAACTCTGCAGCTTTTCTTGTTTTATATCATTGTAAATTCAAGATCTTTGAGCTTTGGACTGTTGTTAAGACGTTGAAGATGTAACCATGGGCTCTGGGAAAATGTGAAGGGCATTTTATTCTATTATCAGACACTTAAACTAAAAGATTTATCTTTTAATCCACAAATACTCAAGAATGAAAAAAAAAAAAACAATTTTTTTCCAACCCTATAACACATTTGGTCAGTTTTCACCACAGTCATTCAAACATTTTCCATAAAAATATGAAAACTGATGAAAAATGATAGCAATGTAGTACTTTCTTAATATTTAGACACGTTGTGATTACCTCTATATTGATTTCAAGACTCAAATATGGAATATTGAAAAGGTATGTTTAATGCTTCAAAAGGGCATTATTCACTGCACTTTTATAGAGCTGCTACGATTAGTCAATTAATCAATTAATCAATCGACAGAAAATTAATCAGCAACTATTTTGATAATAGATTAATCGCTTTAGTCATTCTTTAAGCACAAATGCCAAACATTTGCTGGTTCCAGCTTCTCAAATGCAAAGATTTGCTGCTTTTGTGTGTTTTTAAATGATTGTAAATGGAATATTTTAGGGGTTTGAACTGTTGTTCTGACAAAACAAGACATCTGAAGATGTCACCTTCTGCTGTGGAAAATTACAACAGGCATTTTCCACTATTATCTGACATTTTATAGACTAAACGATTAATCAATTAATCAATACATTAATAGATAATGAAAATAACTTTTGTAGTAAATAATCTACTCTTTTGCTTAAATCTGCCAAATAGCTGCTGATTATGTTACAGATTAATAAAAAGCTGAAGTGCCGACAGGAGAAAACAATGAGCTGAACAGATAAAATAGATGCATGTAAACACAATTGGTGACCTCTGTCTTTTTTCTCTCACTCCCTCTATCAACACTACCTCTCTCACTATCTCACAAAATTAATCAGCCACCAATTTGATAATTCATTAAAGCATTTTTCAAGCAAAAGGGTTCAGATGTGAGGATTTGCTTGTCTTTCCTTGTCTCACTTTATAGTAAACTAATTATCTTCTGGACTGTTGTTCAGACAAATCACTTTGAGGACATCACCTTGAACTCCTTGGACTGGGAACTGTGAAGTCATTTTTGTCTATTTTCAAAAGTATTGGAGAATTAATGATAATTAATGATCAAATAATCAAGAAAATGTTTAGTCTAACATTTGTTAATCACGCCTCATACTACAAGACTCTGAGGATTATTTCTTCGTCTGCTCATGAAAACTACATGTTAATCAACAACTAATATTATATTACAATCAATTATTT
Organism: Thunnus thynnus; assembly: GCF_963924715.1. Lineage (NCBI taxonomy): Eukaryota > Metazoa > Chordata > Actinopteri > Scombriformes > Scombridae > Thunnus > Thunnus thynnus. The sequence goes on from NC_089520.1 coordinate 4,270,053, forward strand.
ATTTATTATTTCCAGCTCACCAACAACACCAATAATCAGACTAATCTCTTTTAATCTCTTTCTATCTCTTTCCTGAACCTCTAACCATTCTTCACTCCCCTCTTTCTCCCTTTGTCTTCCTCCAGGCCTTTTATGAAGACCCTCGCTACATCCTCTTCATCCACATGGTGATCAACGACGCCATCCAGCTGACTGTCACCATCACGCTCTTTGTCCTCAGCTACATCTTCTACAAGTTAAATGTCTCATTCTGCTGCTTCTTTATCCTGGTGGCTGTCTTCACCACCAGAAACACCCCGGTCAACTTAGCTAGTATGGCCATAGAGCGCTATATTGCTATTTGCGAACCTTTACGGCACTCCCACATCTGCACAGTGAGGAGGACTTACATTGTCATCGGGTTGATTTGGTTTATATGTGTGGCTCCGGATATTACAGATCTATTTGTCACACTGGCGACTGAGTCCCTGAGCTTCTTCCATCAGTCGGTGTTCTGTTTGCGCCAGAATGTGTTCAAAGACCCGATCCTGGCATACAAAAGACAAGCTTTTGATATCATCTATTTCTCCTGTGTGTTTCTGACTCTGGTCTTCACCTACCTGAGGATCCTGTTTGCAGCCAGGGCCCTCTCCACAGAGAAGGTGTCAGCCCAGAGAGCCAGGAACACCATCCTGCTCCACGGGGCACAGCTGGCCATGTGCATGCTCTCCTACATCTCCCCCAGCGTGGAGATTGTCCTGCATCTAATCTTCCCCGGCCGAATCCTAGAAATCAGATTCGCCAACTACCTGATCGTCTACATCCTGCCGCGGTTCCTGAGCCCGATCATCTACGGTGTCCGAGACAAAAAGTTCAGGAAGTACCTGAAGATGTACTTTGTGAGCAACAGATGCAGAGTCAGAGTGCAGAAAGTGGCCGCACAGGACAAAGACAGCATATAACAGATCATATAGCCAGAGGGTTTAAATAAAGGTATTCAATCTTTATTTAACCAGAAATTTTGATTTTCAATGTTTAGTTAACATTCAAAATGTATTTATAGAGTCACAATAAAGCCACTGATAATGGCAAGATGGTTCATGTCAGTAAGAAATGTTTTATTTATATGTACCTCTGCTACAAAAAAGAATAACGCTGTAGTTATGGTTATTTGTTCAACTTTCCAGAATTTTATGGAAGAAATTTGCCTGTTCATATAATGCAAGAGAACAACATCTTATTTTTTCTAACTGAGACATTAAATAGTAGAAATTAAACTATGATATCAGGTGTAGTCATTGAAACAAATGATTTTTGACAACAGGAATGGAGCCACAGTTATATTAGAACAGCTAGCCTGCTCATACAACAAAAAAGACAACAACTCAATGGGGTTATGATGTATTATATAGAACCCACTGCTTTTCTTGGAAAGACACGGCCTACTCTGCTAGTACTCGTTGGCTTCACTGGTTGGGCTGGTTAGGTTTAGGCATGAGGAGTGAGACTGGTTAGGGTAAGATAATCAGGATAAGCCAATCAGAGGCAGAGTAGGTTGGGTCTTGCAATGAAAAGCAGTGTGATCCATAATAACGCGGTTGGGATACTGTGCAGTACTAATCATCCATACAATATCCGGTCTATGCAGCACTGCACTCTGTATCCAAACATAAGTTGTGGAATATAATGATATTATACACAGAAAACACCAACCTGTCAGTCAGGACAGTTGGCTCTTGAAGCTGCCACAGTGAGCAAAGCAAGGCAGCACACACATGCATCTCAATCTCAAATGGAAAGGATCATGACCCTGTGGCACAAACCATTTTATAATTACATCTAACTACATTTCTGCTACATGACACATTCATCATTTTTCTTTTTGTTAAATAAAATAAAATGATTTATAGCTAATGGGGTTTAATCAATTAAATCCATTAGCTATGGATTAATTTCCCTATTTATGTCATTTTCTAGTTTCTACAAATCACAGGGAGGCAGAGTGAAACACTTTGAGATCCTCTACTAATACCATTCAGATCAATCTGTCTCATTATTGGCTAAAATATATTGGTCTCATACATACATATAATTCCCCAGAGTCCAAGGTTACATCTTTACATGTCTTATTTTGTCCAAACAACAGTCCAAAACCCAAAGATATTCAGTTTACTATCATATATGCCAAAGAAAAGCTTCAAATCCTCACATTTGAGAGGCTAAAAGCAGCACATTTTGGGCATATTTGTTTAAAAAATGACTAAGATGATTATTTGATTATAAAAATAGTTACCAATTAATGTTCTGTCAATCATCTAATCGATTAATCAACTGATTGTTTTAGCTCTATTTTTTTATTGACTTATTTGCACTGGTGGTTTAGATTTGAAGTCTGTCTTGATGTGGTTTAATTTCTCGACTCTTCTGTCCTCCTGAACCTGACTGGTCAACACTGGTAAGATTATTGCTCACGGTGTTTGATACCAGAGTAGAAAACTCAGATGTCAAAATGTCCTTCATTAGTTTTCTAAAAACCAGTTTCAACACGAATCAGAACTATCAGATTAAAAATGAAAATAAAATCCTGAATACACCCAACAACTGATGGCTTTCTGCTCTTCTCTTAAATTCAAATAATGCTCTGACTAGCATCAATTAACATGTTTTTCTACTGTTCATCTTCCTCACTGGCTCAGGGATCAGAAGTCTCCTTACGCTCATTACAGGAATCCATAACATAACCTGTGACATCATGACCTTTACTCTATCCCTATGACAACCTGATCAAAACACACACACACAAGCATCCATACAAATCCTTAAATATGAGATAACAGGCTGCAGGAGGAGGTCGCTGACACTGTCAGTGACTCAACAGGTGAGATCTGTCATCAATCATTTTATCATCTCTGAATATAATATCACTGTTATCTCTACTTTCTGTTCCAAAAGCTTCATGATACAGCTGATATTGATGTTAAATTACATTATCATTTTAAAAAAGTTTGAAAAGGTTTTATGTTGTAACTTCTACAGTCCTTCTGACCGTATCAATACTGCAGGACATTAAAGTGTTCAATATGTGAATATGCAGCAGTAAAACTACATTATTATTTTCATGTGATGTCATACAGAATGATAAGAGGTCTATGTTTGTATATGATGTATTTGTATGCATTTATACTGTGAAACAGTTATTTAACAGGAGTTGTAATATAGTATTTCTAATATTTTACATTCTAATGAGTCCCACAATCCCACTGTTACAGTGTCTCAGATGTTTACATTTTGTCTTTAATTTATAATTATGAATTATATTACTCTTACTATATCCTGTAACAAAATTGTTCAGTAAACTAAATTGTTTTTAATGGGACTTTAATAGCTCTTAATACGTCATAAAGGGATTTCCTCTGATCTGACTGCAGATTTGGGTGAACACTGTGAGCCATGAATACCTGACAACAGGTGAATGGGATATCTGTGGTTGTAGGTGTGTATGACTCAGGATGTCTTTACATTATATTGTAAAATATCTCAATATAACTCTGCCTTTCTATTATAATTTCTGTATTGTCCATGTACTGTATGACAAAGATTAGTCCATTTCAGTAAAGATATAAACCTTTCATGCATTTTATATACTCATCTGCATTCCTTACTGCACATCTTTGTGTTATTTGTTCAGGATATTAGATGTTATCACATACAATGAACATTCTTGTAAAAACCATTTGAAAATTTGAATCCATGTACTCTCATGTGTGCAAACTTTTCAAAAGATGTGCATTGTAGTGCATCTTATAATTCTTTGATATTGTCCTTACGATCAAAAAATGAGAGTAGAAACTGTAACCCAATAAGTTTTTATTTCTATGTTCCTTCAGGTTGTGAGGAGGAGATGTCAGTGATGCTCAACTCCACCTCATCCAACCCTTTGGACCTGCTGATGAGTAATACCAGCTCTCCACTGACAGGGGGCGCTGTGACCGTGCCTAAAGACAGCTTCTCTAATGCTCTCACCAAGAACATAGTGGCCATGCTGGTATGGCTCGCCCTCAGTATCATTAACAGCACCATGGTGCACACCTTCCTACGACACAGGTACACACGGCCATCATGAGATTATTCCTGAACACAGTTTCATGGTATGTTCAATCATTAGTGTTTTGCATAACACAGTAAAAGATCTAGAAACAATATATAAAGCAGCACCTGCAGATAATTGCAGGCACAAAGCTGCAGTAAAACATTCATTGATTGTTCTAAATGTACAAATTATGCAATCAATCTCTCTACGGCTATTAGATAAATCAATTTTCAGTGTTAACATACAGTATCTATGTTACACCCAGACTATTTGACCTCATAATGTAAAGTCATTTCCTGAATAAGCACTCTGCTTTAACTTGACTCCACTGTCTTCAGGGTAACTATCCTGTTATTTAGAGCTGAAACAATTAGTCAATTAATCAATTAGTCTACCAACAGACAGTAAGCATTACTTAAAGTAGAAAGTAATTTTTTAAGCAAAGATCCCCTGTTACCACCTTCACCAGTGTGAGGATTTGCTGCATGATTTGCAGTTTATTATATTACCTGATGAGCTTTTTTGTTTTTGACATTTTATACACAACAAAACAGCAAAATCAAAAAAATTATAAGCAGATGAATCTGATGCTGATGAAAATAATCATGAGTTGCATCCCTTCTGTTATCATACTGTTCTGACACACACACAGCCACACAGTGTCCATCTCTCTCAGCTCTTGTTTATCTCTGACTCCAGCCTCTTCTATGAGAACCCCCGGTACATCATGTTCATCAGTATGGTGATCAACGATGCTCTGCAGCTAAGCCTTGTAACAGCTCTCTACGTGGTCAGCTACATCTTCAGGAAGATCCATGCATCTGTCTGCTGCCTTCTGGTGATCCAGAATCTACAGAATAATCACTAAAACTATAATAATGCTAAATAGCCCCCCTGTTTCACATCTACAAGCAGTATATAAACCGTTAAAATGGTTCACACAGCACTATAATGTAGTTGTAAGTTGATATAAGTGTTTATTAATGTATTTGTCAGCAACTATAACTCCTCTTAAAGGTATTCATAACTGGATTCTGGTATATAAACAGATAATGACAATATAGTAAAACACAGTTGTAAGTTGTATTATAAAATATGTCTTCATAGGAGAATTTATAATGTTAAGAAGTACTGTACATTAATAAACACTTAAAAATGTCCTTATATCAGCTTACAACTACATTATAGTGTAGTTGTAATATTTATATACAGCTAACAAATGCTTAATAAAGTAAAATGTTACCACTTTTTATCTTTTCCTCTCATCTGACCACCACAACACGACCACTTTGCCTCTCTCAGATCATGACAGCAGTGCTCACCACCCGCTCCACCCCTCTCATCCTGGCCGGGATGGCTGTGGAGCGTTATGTCTCCATCTGCTTCCCCCTCCACTACAGCCAGATGTGCACCGTCCCTCGCACTCTCCTCCTCATCTATGTCATCCTCCTCCTAACCGCCACCCCGCCCGTCACCGACCTCCTCATCACCGTTGTCAAGGAGCCTCCAAGTTTCTTCCAAACCTCTATTTTCTGTGACCACTCGCTCCTCTTTCAGGACCAGTCCATCTACTACAAGAACTGTGTGTTTGACGGGGTGTATCTCTCCTTCGTGGCTCTGACGCTGCTCTACACCTACTGCAAGATCATGCTGACTGCAAGAGCGGCCTCCATGGGCCTGGCCTCAGTGAAGAGAGCGAGGAACACTGTGCTGCTTCATGGAGTGCAGGTGGGTGAACTTTCTCATGCTGGGATTTTTACTTCACATAGGGCAGAAACTCTGTGTGTATCTAAAAATATTAATATCTTTGGGACTTGGACTATAAATGAAACGAGTCAAAAAAACTATCGCGGGTTCTGGGATATTGTGATAGGTATTTTCACCATTTTCTGACTATTGTTGACCTTTTCAGTATTTATAAAAAGTATCACTCATTTGCAATGTTTTGTACCAGTTGAAAGATGTTAGCAACCTGAGAATCATGAAGTATACTGTTTGTTGTAAATGTTGGATATTTATTTGAGTCCATCATCACAAGTATTAAGTTTATCCCGCTTGTTTCTTGTCCTTGTGTTTCAGTTGCTGCTCTGCATGCTTGCCTATGTGGTTCCCTCCCTTCAGGCTGCTCTCATCTCCCTTTTCCCCCGTCTCAGTCTGGAGATTCGTTACATCTTCTTCCTGGTCGTCTACATCATCCCCCGTTTCCTGAGCCCCGTGATCTATGGTTTTCGAGATGAGCAGTTCAGGAAGTACTGGACGCGGTACCTGGCTTGTTGGAGCCACAGCATCATCAGGGTCAGGCCAGTGGTACTGAAAGCGAACCTGCAGGTGAAATAATAACATCTGGAAACCACCAGAGAAGACCAACTGACTGTCAGTCTGCTGCTTGTGAGCTCCTGGTTCAGTTCAAATCAATGAAGGATGATGAAGGTTGCTCACAGTTTTTATTGCTCTGTGGCATTCATTTGGTTTGAATTCATGGTCTCTTATACAGCAAACATGGTGAGACAACAAGTGCTGGAAATATGAACACTTTTTCAGAATCAAATGTATGTCACTGTGTACAGTAAGCCAGCTTTTAACAAATGTTTCTGCTGATATATAGATAAGCTCAATACGATCAAAAGATCAAGACATATGGATGGATGGATGGATGGATGGATGGATACAGAAGCTGAATGTCAAATGCTGTTCAAATGTGTTTATAAAGCACTTTAAATAAAGCATAATAAGACCTGAGATGTTTTAGTCTTGCAGTTAAGCATCCATATTAGGGTCATTAAGTACTCCACACAGAGGTGGTGCATATGACATATAGTGAGCAAATGTGTATTTTGTCTTGTTTAGATCCTGTCTGTAATTTTATAATCCACCAAGAGAACCCAGTGGAATCCTGGAGCAAATTATTTAAAGCCAGAAACCAGGTTTTACGTTCTCTATCTGTGCAAAATTAGTTTTTATGTACAATAGTAGGTAAAAAAAAATACAGAGCTCTGGTGAGCTCTGTCCAATGTGCTGATTGTGTCCTCAGATAGCAAATTTGCTGTGGCCCAGATCCAGCCCACATACTGTGTGGAATGATACACTTGGGCAGTCTGCTCCTGTATCCCAGATCTGGGTCACAAGCAAGCAGTATGTCAACCAAGAACAAACCAGATAAACCAGAACTGGCCCACATCCAGAATACACATACCTGAGAGCACCGCATCTTTACCAAAAAAGACCCACATTTGATTTGGGATATTTGGACCATATTTGCTACTTGCTGTCTGGGCCAGAAGAAGGCCAGCAGTGCCACATCATTGCCTTAACTGGCCCACTTCTGTATGCTATCTGGGTCTGTGTGGAGACAACACATAATGCCACAGCTTCAATAGATCTCACTGTAATAAAATTACTCAGTGCAGACAAAACATGCACAATACATTTAACCAGTAAAACAACGTGACATAAACTATGGTTAACTTTCCAGGTTGTTTGATTTGTTTGGTGTGAGTGCAACTGGTTTAGCTTCGAGGTCTGCAACTAATGATTAACGATTTGACAATTAATCTGTTGATTATTTTCTTGATTAATTGATTTATTTGCTTTATTGATTGATTTTGTCCATGAAATGTCAAAAAATGGTGAAAAATGTCAATCACCGTTTCCTAAAGCCCAAGATACAACCTAAAATGTCTAAAATGTCTTGATTTGTCTCGTTCAACAGTCCATAACCCAAAGATATTCAGTTTACCATTATAGAGGACCACAGAAACCAGATAATATTCACATTTGAGAAGCAGGAACAAGAAAATTTAAAAAATGACTCAAAACGAATATCAAAATAGTTGGCGATTAACTTTCTGTTGATCAACTAAATGATTAATCGACTATTTGTTGCAGCTCTATTAGCTTCACAGTTTTTTCCAGAGGCCTCATCTGACAATTGATAGTCTTTCTTTGACATGACAGTGGTCACAGCTCACTGGTTCACAGTACACTTATTATAATAATATATATTATTAATAAATCTCATTTAGGTCTCTTCTTCTCTTCACGCTTTGAAAATGAGTCTCATTATGAAGACAAACTGCAGCTGATTTCTGATAACTTTTTAGTCGCCTTTGTTTTTGTTTTTGTGACTACATTCATGACTATGATGAGCCTATTTTTGTATTGGGTCATATTAATAAAATTAAGAATGTTTTTTTTACAACCACTAAATCAAAATTAAGTGTACACAAAATAATAAACTTTTTAAATTCTGAAAACTGAAATCTACCTCCCTCAGTCCCTCTAACTGCTCACCCCACCTCTCCAAGATAATCTCATCTCACTGCTGTATTAGCATAGAAATCTATATAAGTGCATCTATCTTTCTCTTCTTCTCATTTCTTACAGACAGTTGGTCGGCCAGGCTCCTCATCACAGGCCAGAGCGGCGTGATGTTGAAGTAAGTTTGATATAGTTTTTAAAAAGTTAGTGAAGGCACCAGATAAATAACACTGTATGCTTGTTCACATCTCCCCACATTTTAACCTTCCTGTTGTCCTTTGACCCGGGAGGACAACAGGTGTCATTATGTGCTGTCATCAAAAAACTTGAAATGGTTTTAAAACAGTATCCTGACTAAACTTTTACATATACCAGTCTGCCATAATCCATCAACATATTTTCCTCTGATCTCAACTATAGTTAAAATAATTCATAATTTCTTAGTCAGGATACTGTTTGACCCGAGGACAACAGGAGGGTTAAGAGAAAGAAGGATATGTAGGTTTACTACTGGCTGTCTTTTCAAATATTTATTTGTTGATGTTAAGAGAAATAAGAGTGAAGCTTTTGTTCCTAACACAGACTCTATTATAGCCATGAACAAAGAGAATTCAACAGACCATCCAAAGTACAGTCAATTCTTCTACATTTAGTCAAGAGCTCCATATTCAAAAATTGTCTTTAATCTCTTATTTGTTTTATTTGCTTTGCATTTATTATGCAGTTATTTCAAAACTAATGTTAGAAAAATCTCTTTAGATTCTATTTACAGCATTCATATTGGAAATAGTGACATTTTGCTCTTGTTCTTGGTAAATCATTGATAAGTACAGGAAGTATTTTAATGTATCTTACTGCTACTACTATGTAATTTTTTCATCTTTCTTATGAAACACAACTTTAATTTTATTTTAATCTGAGGCACTTTTTAGCTTCTTTCTGCTCTTATATATTATAATTCCACTCTCTTAATTAGGTGAAACGAGAAGTCCAGTCTTTATGAAACAACTTATGTGAACTGACTCATTTGCAGCACAGCAAACCAAGAAGCAATTATGTTTTAAGTTTAAGTTATTCATTCACTTAAATGACATTTTTTGATTATTTTGTAGAAATGGACTGAGATGGCCCTTGATTGACTAAACAATAACTGAGTCACTGTGAATTATTTTTCCAGCTCTGACTGAACTGAGTTTTGGTTTCTCAGCACCAAAGCAGGACAAGGTGCAATATGAACTCAACCAGACGTCAGGACAGCTTTAACGATGCTTTCACAAAGAACTTCATCACCTTTGCTTTCGGCTTTATCATCAACTCCATCAATGGAGCTTTCGTCTACACCTACTTTAAGAGCCAGGTCTTCCAGCGAGACCCCAGGTGATACAGGACCATGTTCTTAGAGTAAAACTGAATAAAAATGGGCCAGAGTTTGCTGTTGTACATATATGTTGATATATTTTGCTGTGTATGTGACTGAATTTGTGATTTTTTTTCACTTTGTTTGGAGCAGAGCACAACTTAAATATCTATGAAATATAATTACATCTATCTTCTGTGTCCTTTATTTCCTGTTCTCATCTTGCATATTTGTCTCCTGCTGTCTTTTCCTCACTTTGACTTTTCTTCCTTTAACTACTCCTCTCTGTTCTCCTTCTGTCCTGCTCTACTTCCTGCAGGTATGTGCTCTACATCCATCTGGTGATCAACGACATGATTATGCTCACCGTTTCTGTGGCACTGCAAATCATGACCTACACCATCCCCCTGCGTTTTGCACCCTGCTGCATCATGCTGCTCATCTTAGTCACTACCAACAAGTACGTAGGTGTGTATTTGTGTTCAAGAGAGTGTGTTAACCCAATTGTTCTGCATGTGTGCTTCTGTCAGATTTACACTTTTTTCTTGGCTCTAGCATCACCATATCATACAATATACATGTGATACTATGTATGTGTGTCTGGAACCTGAATCTTCACTTGACAGGCTATAGCAGACTTTTAAAATATAATCTACTGTAGTAAACAGCTTTCAAGGAGTAAATGTGCATACTATGCATCAGCCAGCCAATTATCATTATGGTTATTATACAGAATATTTACAAAGCTAATATTTGAGGTCTACACGCTGTCATTCCCTCCACAAGTGGCAACTCAGCCCCATTTTTGGAATTTTTTAGGCTAGAATTGAAATAAACATGACAGATGACTCAACAGAAGAAGAAGAAATGTAGCCTAAATATGAGGACAGTCATCAATTAAATGACAAATTCTGCACAACTTTGTGGCTATTTCTCACAGCAGACATTTTGACTTTTCATTGCAGGAAAAGCACAGGTAGACCTAATAATATTAATAATGTCTTTCTTCCATTGAAGTATATAACACCACAGCTCTGACACGGGCGCACCTCATGGGACGCAATTGCTACTGTGTTATCTATCATACCTGTGTTTTCCCAACATGTCATAATGTCTACTGAGAAAAAGGCCTGTATCACCACAAGACAGGAAACTGCTTGGAAGTGCAGCTTGATTAACCTGTAAAGGGGCCCCAGGGCAAAACTGCGCCCCAGTTCTTCCCACTTCTTGTGCATTTAAGTGTACAAGTACCCATTAAGGATAGTGCACAAAATAGAATAAACATCTTAATTTTATTTTGCCTATAGCCCCAGAGAACAACCAGAACACCTATTTCAATACCAGATCATATTACTTTATTAATTAAACTAAATGAGACATTTTAATTTCATGCTGGTTTCCAGTAGCCTTGCACTTTCTTCTAGTAACACAAAACTTTAAGTCCTTATAATTTCAGTTTAGATTGTGCTTTAGTGGTGCACATTCTGAGACTAATTTACTTGATTTATGATGTGTAATTAATGGAGGTAAATCCCACAGGTTAATATAATGCTAGCTGGACATTTGCAGTTTCATGTTGTGTTGATCATTAAGGCTGAAAACCCTCATGGTACTTCACAATCTGAGCTCCAGTAAACATGTGCACAATAACTCTGGATTAAAAAAAAATTAAACAAATGATTATCATGAGTGTTTTTATTTGTCCTGATCCAGGAACAGCCCTCTGAACCTCGCTGGCATGGCAGTGGAGCGTTACATCGCTGTTTGTCGACCTCTTCGTCACGTCCAGATCTGCACCGTGCAGCGAGCCTACGCTCTGATTGCACTGATCTGGGGCATCTCCATCATCCCTGCCTTCACAGACATCATCATCATCCTCGCCACCAAGCCCCTCTCTGTCTTCTCAAGCAGTGTCATCTGTTACCCTACTTATATCTACAACACACCGTACCACAAGACACAAAGTACAGTTGTCCAGGTGAAATTCTGATCATCATTTCATGGATTTTCTTGCTTTATATTCCACTGAGCAGTGTTTTTTTTATTATTCCTTAACTTAATGTCAATTGCATCGGTTGATAGACTAAAACAACCAAGATTTTGTGTCTTCATGTCTTCTCCTCAGGTCCTTCTGTTTTCCTTCGTCTTCCTGACTGTGATCGTCACCTACCTGAAGGTTCTCTGCGCTGCTCGGGCAGTTTCTGGCTCCAACCAGGCTTCAGCCAGAAACGCCCGCAACACCATCCTGCTGCATGGAGTCCAGCTCCTCATCTGCATGTTGTCATACATCTCTCCCTTCCTCAACCTCATTTTAGTCACCACTTGGCCCCAGGAACGCACCAAGATCTTCTTCAGCTGCTTCCTGTTTACCAATGTGCTTCCTCGTCTGCTCAGCCCGCTCATCTACGGCATCAGAGACAAGAAGTTCAGCAGCCATATCAGGCTGCACTTCTGCTGTAAATGCTGCAACTCCGTAGGAAAGAGGGTGAAATGATGGAGGGACCCTAGTGAGGGTCCAAGCAGGTGTTTGACTAAATGGCCTTTCAAGGACCATACATGTTATTTTGCATGTTTTTCCCCTTTATCTACAAATACCACTGAACACAGAAGTTGATTCTGGTGTGACCTGAGAAGAATTTTTGCAAGCAATTATGAGAAATATGTATGATTTCTCAGTAGACCATTTTAAGGTGTAAAAGCTACATTTGGGTCTTTAAGAATTTATTAAAGTCACATTCATTATTGCAATTGTGCATTTTTATGGACTACAGTAGTACAATGGAAAAACAATGTTTGCAAAATTCTCCAAAATACAGAACTGTATGTATATTGTCAGTGTCTCAAAAGGCGTCTCAGCGTTCATGAATAAAGAAAAAGGCGCTAAAAATCCAGTTGTTTGAGCCTTTGTTTGAATTTGTTCATTATCTTGCCTTCAATTTTTTTCTAAACCCTCAAAATATTCAGGTACCCAATTCAAGTTCAAGTTTAATTTGTCACTTCAACAATAAGAAACATAAAAAATATTTTATACATAAGCGGAGATGAAACTCTGGGAAACTTCTTCAGGATCAGGTTACAAAAAAATGTAAATCAAGATAAAACATATAGATAGAAATATAAAAGAAAAGACAAAAGTGCATGAGTGCATCAAAAAAAAAAATTTTTTTAAAGTTTTTTAATGAGTGAATGACATATTTTCAGACCTTGTGTTGAAACTGCATTAATCTGAAAACATGCCACTGCAGGCCACAGCTTCTAACCTTCACTGCCTGTATTGTTCACTTCTAAACCTGCATCACGGGCCAAAACTCTGAGTCATCTGTTGGTTTCTTAAAAAAAATACCTTATTGCAAGGACAGTGAAGACACACTGCAGACTTTATATTGTCTAGATAGACATTTGGTGCAGGTTTTTTGTCTAAAATGTTTGCAAATTATCTCCCCTGTATCACAGCCACAGATATCCTTCACCTTTATCGCCACATATATAGTAAGATCACAACACTGACAAACAAACAGTCAATTTAACGATCAACATCCCATTTAAAGGACCAAACCTTTGTTGAAAAAGCAACAAATACCAGAAGATTACAAATGAAGATGAACTGATATTTAACTCCGCTGTGTTAAGTAAATTACGGAAGAGGGGTAAAGGTCTACACACGTCCACGTTTGGGTGTAAAACTGGTTTTTGGCCACTAGATGGCTCCATTACCACAGACACGCTGCGGTCCGTGGACCTGCAGTTTCCCAAGATGAATATGTGATAAACAATACATCTCTGAATGTATGAGAGTTGTGAGAATTGTGTGAAATCCTGTTCAGGTGCTGCTGGTCAGGAAACCTTTAAAATCTTGATCAAATAAACTCATTTCGATGTTTATGAGGTGCAAACGCAAAAACATTTATTTATTTTATTACATCAAGAGGACACTCACAGCCTGTTTCCTTTGGACATTGTTGTCTTTGTCTAACGGAGGAAGTATTTAAGTATTTCTCTTCTTAATGAGAAAGAAAAAGAAAAGTCAGCAGCAGTTAATAGCAGCACTTAAAGCCTTTGCTGGCAAAGCAGAGGGTCCCTGTGAATATTAGAGACATATTAGAGTAATTTAACGGGTTCATTAAATGACACCTGAGATTTCACTAAATTTCATTAAGCACCACACATTTAGAGCCCCAGTTGTGAGATAATAGTCATATTGACTCCCCAAGAATTATAAAATCCCATTAATGAACCACAAGGCCATTTAAAAATTATTATTGACTACATCCAAAGTCCCTGTGGCGATATAAAATAAAGACTATAAAAATTCAAAAAAAAGTTCATCATTAAACTCTAAATTAACCACTAGGTGCCGCAAACACATCATAGAAGCGACTCTATGAGAACGTATTAAAGGTATTTCCCGTTCGGAGACACGATCCTGTTCCGGAATGTGACGGAAAAAGCCGAAGACTGTCCGACAGAGAAGACGAACAAACACAGGTTCAGATGGAGGAAACCTGTGTGCCTACAGCTGATTCTCACATCTCTCCTCCACAGATGATCGTTACAGGCGGAGGGAATGATGTCCTGAAAGTTGATTTGGGTTTAAAGCTCACTGTCTTTTCTCTGGATCCGACGTTTCCTTAATGGCAGAGTTTAGTCCTTTTTATTCCTGAAAGTATAAAACTTATCAACGCATCATGGGGTGAATCTGAAATCTGGGGAGGATGCTGATCCGGTGATGAAAGAGTATCGTGACAAAACTCCCAGGAGGTAAGTTTCAATTAATATATTACAGTCTTTAAATTTCCCTTCATAACACTAAAGCCTGAAGTGTTTATAAAGAGATTTAAGCTGCGATCAGTTAATCAACACTTCAACCTGACAGCTAGTTTACTGTGGACTCTGTGTCATCTTAATGTGGAGTTTAATTATGTTTGTTGCAGTACTCTGATGTACTTCACTGCATGAATGTGTGTGAATGGTTGTTGCATTTTTCTACAGCTGTGATTTCAAGCCGCAGCGCTTCCTTGTGCTGAATTATAGATCAACTTTATTTCTGTATGTGCACCATGGCAGCTCCCCTGAGAGCCCAGCATGGGCCCTTCATGTAATTATAGACTCAGAGAGTCACATTGTCCCTCTGTTGTTTACTATCTGTTTTCCTTTGGTCGGATGCTTTTACACAAGTCTAAAAAAAGGAAATGATTGTTTAAAAATAACGCTGCTAATTTTGACAGAAGTGTTGCCATAAAACTGATAATTTAATGACATTCATGGCTATGTTGGGTACTTTACATCACTGTGGAGTAGACTGTGTTGAGGAACTAATCTAAATGATATTATATTTCTTTAGATTTTAAAATTTCAATTCCATTATCAAAAGCAAAGGTTCTCAGTATGTACGTACATTTCAAAGGAAGAAATTCAGAGCAGAGCTGTAAGTCAAGACTGCTTTAGTTAAGTCCAAGTCAGTGTGGAGATGAGACTGAGTTGAGATCAAATCAAAAGCCTAAAGAGGTGACAAACATTTTGGAACAGAGTCCAGACCAGTTTTAAGACCAAAATAGCTGCTAATTAGTCTGAAAGTCTGTTTCTGAAAGTCAGAAAAGTTAGGTTAAGGTTGCCTGTGGAGATGTCACTGTAAACAAGTAGTTTTAAGCTTGGAAGTTCATTCTTCACCTGAAGGGAACCTATGAAACAAAATATCTATAAGCCAAAGGTCCACTTACTAACTTTTTGAATGAATGAAGACCACAAAAACCTTTTAGAAGGCACTTTGTGTATACCTAGGCCCAACACACACTATGATAACATTCATAATTCACACAATATTTAAAGAGGTCCATCATAAAAGGTTTCTTAATGTGCAATCTTTACCTCCGCTGTTGATCTTCTTCTACTCTTTGATTGGTGCATTATAACAGTGTCTTTTATCTTGGTTTTCATGCACATTTGCAATAAGGCCTCTATTCATATTTTGCATATTGTTAATGTGAACGCTGCACCACGAGGAGATCTAATCATCATATTTCCCTACAGCTCAATGCAGCACTTTACCTTCACCTGTCAACAAATACACAGATCTTCCTTCAGGAGCTCTGAACTAAACCTTCATCATCTAAATAATTAATGCAGAAGACTTTCACCCTGCAGAAGTTTGAGGCTTCACCTGATAATGTCTGAGATGAGTCCACATCAAAATGGACACTTCAGAGAAAGTTATCAGAAAAGTGTCTGAAAACCAAAAATGATTCTTGACTGAACTTTAAGGTTTATTCTTAAATCTTTTCTTTTGGCTACAACTGGGCATCTTTTAAGTTTATTTGGCAAACTTGTTAGCAAATAGTTGCTTATTTCCACATCCAGCAGTTACGGAGCAACATTATCATTCATTTGAAGTTGTGTTTCTGTCCACCTTCACTCTCTTTTAGCTCTGTTTCTGCTCTCTACCAACTCCTGAGGGAAATATCTGTCTCTTTAGCTGCTAAATGCTCCACTATGTTCACTAGCTAGTCTACAGCTAACTGTGTCTGTTTGTTGTGTTGAAATGTGCCACTACAAATCCTAAAATCTCAAAAAGCCTCTCAGTGAATTGGCAAGTTTCAGTATCATATATAAACTTTATGATCCGGTTTTATTAGTGTTTTTTGCCCTGTGGACAACGACAGACTGTCTGTCTGTGACTCATAAGACAAGTCTGGACTATCCGTGAATTTCGTTTGTACCTAAAAGAAAATTATAAGGACAAGAACACTATAATTCCACAAATTGTCTTAAATCACTCGTATGTGACACTTAGGAACAAATCTGTTGGTGAGAGAGGTTCTTGACTGAGGCCCTGAGAGGAAAAAGACTATAAAGCTCAGTGGAGATGAGGAGAAGAACAGGGTTGGGTGATAATTTTGTGTGAGTTCATCAATACAAGTGACACTTTAATATACAAGTAGTTATGTGAGCCATTGTTAATCTAAAAGTATTGATTATAGCTGCTTTAAAGCCACAGCATTACACACAGATTCAGTGATTCTCAGTCAGGGTGTCTGGGAGAGTGAGCTCAGGCGATAATGTCCGTCATGACTCCATAATTGTCCAAAAAACATAAAAAACACACAAGAGAGCCATACTGTTGTAATTAGTTTGATATATTCCTTCATTAGAATAAACACAGACAGTGTGGTTTCGACAGTCGATTATCTTCTAAGTGCTAAACTGGAATTTCCTCAGATTATGAGAGCTCAAGTAGGAAAATGATGCTGAAATCACAGCTTGTGCTCAGTGGGATCATTTCAGTAAATTAGCCTAATATTAAAGTGTTACAGCTGTCATCCCTCATGGCTCATTTTCCATATTTGTTCTGGTCCAGCCTGTCCTCCCCAAGATTTGTCCCAGCTGAATATCACATTTCAAATGGGGATATATTGACTTGTATAATCAAGATGTCCATGAAATGCTTCTTCCGTATGACTTTGTTTATTTGGAAATCTCAAGACAGACAATTTGCCATCTGGCTCTTTTTTCTGAGTCCAAATTCACATATTTAGGTTTTGGAAAAGTATGTAGGAAGTATTGAGATTGTTTACCGAAGTAAAAGTAGGAATACCTCACTCTAAAAATACTCAATTAGAAGTTAAAGTCCTGCATTTATGATTTTGCTTATGTAGAACAACAGAGGTTTTATCAGCAAAATGTACTTTGAGTATCAAAGGTAAAAGTACTCGTTACTGTTAAAACACTTAACAGCATTAAATGTTTTTGCAGGTTGAGATGGAAATGATTGTAACTACTTTATAGATTAATTGGGTGGTTTAATCTATAATATTTCATCATATTTTAGAAAATGATCCTCAGGGTTTGTACATAAAATTAGAGCTGCAACGATTTGTTGATTAGTCAATTGACAAAAAATTAATTGCCAGCTATTTTGATAATCGAACTGATTTGAGTCATGAATGAGTCAAGAAAAACCACTAAATTTCTCTGTTCCAGCTTCTTAAATGTGAATATTTTCTGTTATTTTTAGTCCTCTATGACAGTACACTGAAGATCTTTGGGTTGTGGACTGTTAGTTGTGACAGAACGAGACATTTGAGGCCATCACCTTGGTCTTTAGGAAAACAGTGATTGACATTTTTGACCATTTTCTGAAATCTTACTGACCAAACAACTAATCAATTATTGAGAAAATAGTCAACAGATTAATCGATAATGAAAATAATTGTTAGTTGTAGCATTACATGAAAAAAATTGATCTTCAAAGTATCTATTGTAGTAACTATGGCTGCCAAATAAATGTAATTGAATTAAAAATACAATATTACCCTCTGAAATGTGGTGGAATGGAAGAATAGTTTCATTAACATAAATATTTAAGTCTTAAGTATCTCAGAACTTAAACACATTAATTGAGTAAATATACTCCACCACTGGCATTTACACATGATAACAGGCTTCCCACAAACACGTCCACGTACTCGCCTCCGAATCTCACACATGCTGCTGACAGACGAAGACGGATTTTTCCACACTTAACTGTATATATGACCATAAATCATTCAGCTGAGGGGAGAAAGAAAAACCTGATTAAATACCAGCAGGAAGAGAGTGAAAGATTCAGAGCCGGATGAAGTCAGACTGCTCTGTTTAAAAAACCATTAAGTCCACATTAGGTTAACACCTATCTGTGATTCCTCAGGCCATTTCCTACACTCTGCAATAAGAGACCATGTAACATTACTGCATTACATTATAGCTACACTTTACCTGAAGGAAGGCACTTACTGCTGCCTCCAAATGGACGGATACCCTCAGTCCTGTTAGAGTGAGCGCTACATGTGCAGCGCTACAGCTGGCGACGATGGGATACTTGCTTGGAGGTATCACTCTGATGAGCAATAAAAAACAAAAGCTGAAAATAAAACTGAGACTTCACTTGTTGCTAAGCAATATTAATCCAATGTTTGCCAACTAAACTGAACTAAATAATGTTTTCTGGCAGTAATATTAGCATTGTGCTGTAAAAAACTATTTAAGGCAACATTGGGATCTGTTGGAGCCTTTGGGCAGAAGAGCGACTCAAAACTTAAAGGACGGGTTCACAATTTTTCAAGTCTGTCTAAAAACAACAGTCAAGAGCCCACATGAACATTAAAACATGTTTTGTTTTTCTTGCTGTAATAATTCCTCCTGTTCATACTGACCATTAGAAGATCCCTTCATAATGATCTTACAATGGAAGTGATGGGGGCCAAAATCTTCAGTGTGTCCACACAGTTATTTTGTGCAAGAATGCATTTAAAAGTCTCTGTGAAGCTTATATGAGGCTTCATCAGTCTGAGTTAGTCATATCAAGTGGATATCTGACACATTTACAGTCTTTTTAGCATCAAATTCCCTCTTTGTGTTTCCTCGGACAGTGTTTCCCTGTTGAGCTGCAGGTGGAAGTATAGTAACAAAAAGAAGGACTTTGGCACTAAAAAGACTGTAATGTTGAAAGATATCTACTTGATTTGACTCATTTGGACGACTGACACTTCATATTAGCTTCAGATAAACTTTTAAATACATTTTTGCACAGAAGGAGGACTGTGGATTTCATCCCCCATCACTTACATTGTAAGTGCATTATGAAGGGATCTTCTAATGGTCAGTATGAACAGGAGGAATGATTACAGCAAGAAAAACATGTTTCACTGTTCATTTGGGATCCTGACTGTTGTTTTTAGACAGACTTGAAAAATTGTGAACTCATCCTTTAACCAATGCACAAAAATCTTTCTTCATTTTTAGAGTATCACTTGAACTTTGTTATTTATTCATCTGTTGAGTGATTTCATAGTGTGGTTTTTATAATGAAAGTGTGTACACTATGTAGGTGTTTGTACTGGAAGTACAGTAGATGAACATGTGTGGGAGTTAGTTTCTGTTTTGGCTGCATATGTATGTGTGTTTTTTTTACTTGACCACATGGAGACAAGTTGCTTGCAACCGTGATTAATGTTGACAAAAAATTAATTGTGATTTAAATGTTTTTAAACAGAATGGTCACTTAACTCATGTTGTTAAAAGCTGTGTTATGACATGGCAACATATTCAAGAAAGGAACATGTTTATACTCAGCCTTCAAATATCTAAAGTCCAGCAAAAGCCTTTTGGCTCTCAACCAGTCCATAATGTGAGCTGTAAAATGTCTGGTACAACAAGCCAGTGTCTGGCCAGCAGGTCTTATAAGTGCATTAGTGGAGCAGATGAAGTTAAAGTGCCTACATCACAACAAAGAAACTCAAACATTTTTTGGGCAGATAATGAAAAGGAGACTCGACTTTGTCAGGAAGTCTTCATAGAGGATTTTGGTGATTGCTGACTCTGCTCGGGAAGAAGAAAAGAGAAGATGGAAAGAGAGAGCGAGATCTGGATCCCATCCAGGCCACGAGTCAAACAGTATGAACCAGCAAAGCTGCACCTTGAATGTCAAGATACTCACAAATAAAATCAGATGTCTGCAGTAAAAATGATGAGGCTGCTGTTATTCTATATGTTTGTTATTGTCACAGAGGAATAACATCTATCAGGCTTTGGACACACACACAATACTTGTCAGTAGATTATATTGAATCACCAGCTTTTAGAGCTGCAGCGATTAGTTGATCAACAGAAAATTAATCGCAAACTGATTAATTAATCGTTTCTGTTATTTTTCAAGCAATAAGAATATTTTCTTGTTTCAGCCTCTCAAATGTGAGGATTTGCTGCTTTTCTTTGTCATATGTGGCAGTAAACTACTAATATTAAGGTTTTGGATTGTTGGCCAAACAAAACAAGAATATAATCGTTAGTTGCCGCCCCAATAAATACTATCTTTACTGAGATAATTTTTCCTCTGATAGTGTTTATTCTAAGGCTGTAAGTCCTTTCTGTTGTTGGTATTGAGTTTCTTATTTTTCCTTTGCATTGTTGTTTTATTGTTGTTCTGTTTGTTCTTGTGAATGTTTGGGACCCCACGATTTCTATAAAGTCAATAAAAACCATTAATTAAGGATCCCTCTTTTGCTTTGTTGCTCATCTCCCTGTGGTCTCGTTAGTTAACCATGGTGAAGGAGAGTCTGCCCAGCTGGGGCCACCAGGACTCAGACGAGGGTCTCGTCCACGTGAACGTTGGAGGTCTGAAGAGGAGTCTCTGTTCCAGCACACTGAAGAAATTCCCAGACACCAGACTGGGAAAACTGCTGGCATGTGACTCAGAGGAAGATATACTTCAGGTTTGTTGTGGGTTTGGGGAGATGAATGGATCGATTGATAGATGATGGATGATCATTTTGTTTCAAGACGATATTTTTGCATCTCTCTCAGGATTTTGATTCCAAAAATAATGAGACTATAAAATGTGTCTCTTTGGCTATTTTCTAAAGCCTCGCTCCGTCATTCTTCCTTCATTCATTTATTTGTTCACATTTCCCCCCTCTCCTCTTCCTCTCCTCTTCTTCGTCCTTGTAGGTGTGTGATGACTATGACGTGCAGCAGAAGGAGTTTTATTTTGACAGGAATCCCGGCTTGTTTCCTTACGTCCTTCACTTCTACCAGACGGGTAAACTTCACATCATGGAGGAGCTGTGCGTCTTCTCCTTCAGGTCTCTGGTCTCTCTACTGTTTTAACACCACAAACTACACTTCAATCACATTTATCAAGTCACAATTTGTCACTTTAGTTTCTGTTTAGAGTGAAAATAAGTGAATAGTTGAGCTGTTTTCATACTGTACAAGCACTGTGACCTATAAATGCTACATGTTTATAATTTGTCATGTTTGAAAAAGATCTTTACTGGTTTCCATATCCGTCTTACACAGCTCCAGTGGGAATAAAAGCGGTCACAATGTCACTAAAAGCACACATAAGATTACTCTAAGAAATAACGTTTTACTGTAAATGCTTTACCAGAGAGATCAATTTGAAGCAGCTAATGTGATTCTGAAGAACCTTTCACGAGCTACAGGAACTACACTACTTTTATAAAAATGACACATTGGACATTTGGTTTGATGGTGAAATTAGAGAAAAGCTTTAGAAAAAATGTACACAATACAAACAAACAAACAAACACATTCACAAACATAAACAATCCCCCATTTTATGCAGTTTGTTGTATGTAAAGGTCCTTTTATTGTTTGAACAGAATGAACCTTTTCCACAATAGAAATATTTGAAAGTTAAAAAGCCAGAAACAGTTAGATGAACCAGTATTATTATTTAATCTGTGTCTAGAGGAGGCTATAAACAGATTCCTTCCATTTATTAAATTTTCTCTTCAACAATTTTGACAGGATTTTGGGTGAAGCTTGGTGAGGTTGATATACTGTCTTTTTTGTTTAAAGTCCAACTTAAATTAAAATGCATTTTTGTTTCCTACAGGTACATATCTGCTCTGTAAATCACTTGTCCTGTTTATCCTTTGAGAAAAAATGAGAAACCAAAAGAGAGAAATTTTTATTGCATATTTTTTGGTTTTATGATGGCGCCCCCTAGTTTTACATTATTTCAATGAAATGCGTTCCATCATTCACTTTCATAGCTAGAGTCCTTATTTTGATACAGGAAATCAAATTTTTGCATAAAGTTCTATCATCGGCAGAGCAGACGGTCACACTGAGCCTGATAGCATCCTGCTCCACAACACAAGAACCACAGACTCTGAACAACACACATTAACTTTCCTGCTAAAGTCTCCTTCATATCTCACAACTCACAAACATGAAGACATGTCTTGTCCTGCAGCTTAGCTTGTTGAACGAACCACCAAACAAATTACCTTATCCAGCTTGTCAGGCTTCAAGTGATGCGCAGTGGTTCGGACGAATCAGTGTCCTATGAGGTTTCTTACTGGATCTCATGATCACATTTCCGAGGAAGACTTCTCAGATGGTTCTGTGTAACAAACCATATGTCGTATCAGGTTACCAAACAAACATTCGCCAGGAAAAAGTGCACCGCTAATGTCAGTTAGCAGCTAGATAGCCAATTAGCTGCTCATTTGCAGCATATAAAACAACATGTAAACATACTTGCAAATGTCCCTTTGGTCCCGTTATATGCTGGTTTGGTCGTTACTCTTCAAAATCCCTGTTAGTGACACACTGTCTGTCCATGACTTGTAGCTACAGCAGTTTGTTTACTTTATTCATACAGTGTAACACCGGTTGCCTGCCAGCTGCTGTCAAACAAAAATAAACACTGACAAGCCGCCTCAGCTGCTGTCAATCAAACACAGCATTTCCTTTTTTCTTCCTTGTATTAATATAAAACTATAAACAATACATTAAAAAAACACTTTTACATTAGTTTTGACTAAATATGATTTCAGTTTAAATTTTAATCATTTAAAGCTCTATTAGACTGCAGCTGTTGTACTAATAAACTTCTGTTTGTCACTTAGTCAGGAGATCGAATACTGGGGCATCAATGAGTTCTTCCTGGACAGTTGCTGTAGTTACCGTTACCACGACCGCAAGCTGGAGAGCAGCCGACATCGCAGCTGGGACGACGAGAGCGAAGTCAGCAGCATAGACACCTCTGTGGACGAGATATCTGACTTGAACAGGTAAAAGACCGTGGAGCCTTTTGATGAGCCCGACTCACATCTCTCTGTCCATCTCTCCGTTGACTCATCGTCTTCCTCCGTCCTCTCAGGGACATGCTGCACTTCCAGGAGGTGCGTTACGGGAACATCAGGAAGTGTCTGTGGCTGACTCTGGAGAACCCTGGATACTCCATCCCCAGCAAGCTCTTCAGTCTGCTTTCCATCGGAGTCGTGCTCACATCCATCGCCACCATGTGCATCAACAGCATCCCAGAGTATCAGGTCGGTACAGAGAGAAACATTCACTCAGTTTTCATCAGAAGATTTTCGTCTGGAACATTTCTGTAGATTAGATGATGATGGGACTCTCTGATCATCACTGAAAAACTCATCATCTATTTACATAAACCATTATAAAAAAGCAGAATCCCTGCCATATTTATCCTGTTTTAAATGTGAAGGGGAAAAAAATATCCAATCAGATGCAGGAAGTGTTCAGTGAAGGAGAATAAAATCATCTATTGGACTTCTTATTGTCCCAAACAAAAACACATCCAGTTGTGCCAGAACACAATGAGAAAAGTTAAATTTGAGAGTGTTGTGAGGCTACAAATGCAATAACAAATGAGCTAACAAACTATCAGGTGTTAAAAGGTAGTGTTTCACAAAGTGTCTGTTTGTTGAGTTTCTCTTGAGTTTTACTCTAAACCTCTTTAAATTTAACCCCAGTCCAGACATAAACTTTGTATATTGTATCTGAATTCCTCATGACTGATTCCATTTTAAAGATAAATGCTATTCAGCCATCTTAAATGTTTTAACACCAGCTGTGAGGGAAGTTCATGAATGTTAGTATATTTAGAAACAGCTCCAAAGACTAACAACATCGATCATGTTTTCATTCTCCAGAGAGTAGTTCTGCGTAAGGAAGACGCTACTGAGCACGTGCAGGAAGGTGGTACTGTTTACAGCTTCATTAGCTTGTGGCTTTGTACTACATTGTACATTTCTCAAAGAACTTCAGTACGGAGGCTGAAAACATGATCACTGTTATTAGTCTTTGGAGCCATTTCTAAACAAACTAACGTGACCAAACTCTTCATAATGAAGGAACATGTCACCCAGTGCAGCAGTGTGGCTCACTGATGTGTTTTTAATAGTTTTTGGACAACGGAGGAATAAGATATATCAGGCTTTGGATACACACACAATACTTGTTAGTAGATCAGTTCATTGTTGGTTTGGATCCAAACATGCGATTTATTGACAATAAGAAAAATATAGAAAAACAGCAGCCATATGCTTTAAGCAAGATGCTGTTGATAAAAGCAAAACAGGGTTCAAAAACTAAATGTATGATTGAAAACATCTGTAAATGTTCATGATGATCAATAATCTTTCTCTTTTTTTCTTTCAGACGTTTGACTCTAACGGGAAGCTGATGGAGGACCCGACCACACAGGCTCTGGAGGTTTTCTGCAGCTGCTGGTTCACCTTCGAGGTGAGCAGATAAAAACAAACTGGAACAATAAGTGGTGTTTATCTGTGTGTTGGTGAATGAACAAAGATATCAGTTGAAGTAGAACACACTTCTTTTTTGTTTAATCTCTTCGAGGTGGTGACGCGGCTGCTGCTCGCACCCAACAGGAGGAAGTTCTTCCGTCACCCTCTGAACATCATTGACTTGGTGTCGGTGGTTCCCATCTACATCACCTTGATCTTTGACATGACTTTGGGTTCAGAGTCTGATCTGGGAAACCTGGGACGACTCATTCAGGTTGGGAAATGTAATTTATCTTAATCTTTGACACTGTCTGTTTTCATCATTGTTTCATATGTGATACATTTAATCACTGAACTCAAGGAGACGTTTTCATTGGTTGCTCTTTGTATTTAAATGTATTCAATTAGACAAACCCAACACTGGTACTGACAATACAAAACAGTCTGCTGGTGCTTTTCAATGTAAAGCTCCAGAGATAATAAAATAATTTGCCAGACTCAGATCCATTACTTCTTTTCATGACTTCAAGACTTCATTGCTTGTTTACCTCAAATGTACTTGTTCTTTTTTTTTGTGACTATATTTACTTTCATCTTTTATTAGTACATATTTTCCCTCTCTGTCTCTTTTTCCTCCTTATTTTACCCCTTTTGGTTTGTGGGTAGACTTAGTGCTTTTGACAGTTTTGTTTGTTGTTTGTTTGTTCTGGCAGTTGCTAACCTCTTGTTGGTCTTGTAACAGAGATGTAGAGGTTTGGGAGTTTTTGAGAGCTTTGTTTGTTTGTGTGTTTTGTTGGTTGTTTTGTGTTATTGATTTAATTATTTTCATAATTATTTGTATTGTTTGTTTGTTGAATTGCCAATTTTCTTTTTTTCTGTGTTGGGGGACCCCTTAAAAACAAGATGGTGCATCTAAAGAGGCTTATCCTCAGCTTAAATTTCAAATAAATGTAATCCATTTGGTCTCTATATTGTCTGGTCCAGACCTTTGAATCCGCCCACTCCACCAAGTTGGCTATTTGCTTGATGAAGAAAAACAAATGGCTGGCAGAGTTGAAATGTTGCTTTTTTTCAGTCAAATAAAAGTTTTTAGGAGCTAAAATTAAAAATTTTAAAGGGTTTTATGAAAACGATGAGGTGACACTCTCTTTCCTCATGTCTCTCTCTCTCAGGTGTTCAGGTTAATGAGGATCTTCAGAGTTTTGAAGTTGGCCCGACACTCGACAGGACTACGTTCACTAGGAGCGACGCTTCGGGTGAGTCAGGACTGTGTCTGCTGCCACAGACGGCATCGTCATGTAACATTTGACTCTCTGACTGGGAGCAGACACACAGTGACGTTAACCAGCCTTAGAAACCTCTAAAGGAAAATAAAAGACAATGAAAACGATATAATTGATTTTTCTTGTTTGTGACATTTTAGTCTGCTGACCTTTCTGTAGACACATCAGATAAAGGTTGATGGGTGGTGCACAGACGTAGATATGTCACACACATTAAAGGGAAACTTCAGGATTTGTCAACCTGGACCCTATTTTCCTGGCACGCTCAATACTGGACCAACTTCAAAAACTGTTGTCCCCATTGGTCATTTAGACACAAAAAGATGGGAAAATAGGGTCAAGGTTGAAAGTTTCCCTTTAAAAGGTAGAAAAGACGTCTTTATGTGTTTCTTTGAGGATGAGGTTTTTATTTTCAGTGAGTTGAAGGTCCACACGTCAGGCAGTCTGAGACCAAACTCACCAAACACTTCAACACTGAGCTGTAGGTTAACAAACCTGACAACTTATACAAAACCAAGGGTAGATATCAGTTTTTCTGTATTTTTATATCTTTTATATACAATATATAGATCAAAATGTTTTCCTTCAGGTCTTACATAACTACCGACAAGTCAGGTTGGTCATTAAGGTGTTCGTATATTAAATGAGGTGAAATTGTAAGACTGTGTGAGAGTTTTCAAAATTTAGGTGTCTGAGATGCACCTTCCAGTTTGCAGCTTCGATTTGGATTAAAACACAGCACAAATATTGTGCTTAAAGCTGCCCTGTGGAGTTTTCTTGTGAACAAACAAAACTTATGTATTACATTCAGATTTGCTGTGTGTATCCTTGAGGTCAGCAAATATCAATGGACACACACACATCCACACATCTCTGCAGGTGCTCGCTAACAAAATACACAGAAGAAACAGAGTATCTGCACACTGCTAATTGTTCCCAAATCTTCTTTAATTCTACATGGACATGACAACATTTAGACGTTTTCAACATTACCTGAAGAAGAACCATAGTGGTGGAAACATTGTCATGTTGGGTTAATGTTTCCATTCACCCCTCCTCCTCTGAACAAGGAAAATTGTCCACATATACGTAGATTATCTGACCTGCACCAGTGCTCCGAGTCATAAATACTGCTGCTAGAATATTATGAAGCATTTTACCTGCATGCTTGAACAACGACCCCTTCATAAAAACATCGCTCTACAGTGCTACTCGTGGTCAAAAGCTCCACTGGTACATTTAAGTTTGTGCTTCTGCTTTTGGTTTGAGTTCTGTTTTTCCCTCCTGCCTGTTATGTTTCTGTGTGCTTTATTTTTCATGCTGTGTTCAGACATGTTGTCAGAGTGAAGCAGGCTCTTTCTCTGTGAAGTCCTTTGAGACAGTGTCTTGGTTTAGAGGGTGATGTAAATAATCTTGACATGGCTCAAAGTAAAAAATATGACAAAATGCAGTTTGATCTGTTGCGGATATCTTCTAAACAGGTGAACAAGCCTTTGAAATATTGATTTAATTAACTTTTGTTGAGATGTAAACTGTGAATGACCTGAACTCTGAAGTGGAGACACTTTTAAGACAACACAGCTGACAAGTTTTGCTTCATTCATTGTGGTCTGACGAGGCTCACAGACTGAGCTGTCTGCTCAGGACGCTGACAGGAAAAAGACTGATTGACATCTCTCTCTTTCACTGAGACATGTGAACGTCTCCTCACTGGGAAATGTGTTTGATTTCCTCTAAACTATCCACAGAGGAAACATGGCCTGAAGGTGCAGAACTTTGCCTGCATGTTTATAACGTCTAGTTTAAGTACTTTTTCATGAGTATGTCATTTCAAGAGTCACCAAACATGATGATCAGTTTAAGTTCTAAATATAGTCAGCTCTTGGCTGTCTCTCAACCTCTGCCCAGACTTCCCCGACTGGTCACAGTGGACACTTTCCAGATTAAAATTGAGAAAATGGAGCTTGTGCAATTTAGGCTTTATTATGATATCTGTCTGTTGAAACCTGTTCAAACTAGTTTCTGAAGCAGGTGATGCTGAGATGATTAGTTTGATCACATGATGTTTATGTCAGTGATAAAGGATTTCTCCTCTGCAAGGATCCATTCTTGATGAAAATACAGCAGGAATTTTGTCCTAAAGCAGCTCAGTCAGATATTTTGTGGTCATTTCTCTGTGTAAACGCATGTGAAGTGAATCAATTACAGCAGCAGAGACTGATGTACAATCAGTTAGGATGATGAGGAGAGGATTCTTTGTGTATTCAAAATCATTATGCATCTTTGAGTTACAAGGTAAATACATAAATTACTGTCTTCAATCATTTGTTGTACTGTTTTTTAAAATGTCCAAGGTTTACTGGGTTAGGATGCATTACATTTACATTTAGATTGCAGTAGTATTTTATTAAAAGCTCCTGACCCGTGACTGGCATTGGGAGTGAAACACTGAGAGCTTTTTTGGTGTCTTTCCTGAATATCAATGTGAAAAAACCCTGAACATAATACATTAGTTCAACTCAGGCTCATGAGTTTAACATCTAGAAACAGTAGCTGGGTTTGAATCGATGCTAATTACCATTATAATGATACAATTTTAATTTAAATTCACAGTAAATCCATTTCTCCAAAAGCAAAATGTCATCTGATAAAGAAAAATAAATAAATTTTACTTTCATGCCAGTTGCTGTTTGCTTTTATTTTATTTTAATGCACAAACAACACAATATTGCAAGTAAAGCTTTGCAAACTGAACTTTAAATAGGAGCTAATGTTCATGCTGCTTTTCTATTAATTGTCATGGTTCACTTTGAAATATTGTACCAGCACAAAATACTTCCATACATCATCTGAAATGTTTAGTATTCAGCTGCCTGCTATTCTGGCATTTCAGGAATATGCAAGTCTGCATTTTATTTTTAGCAGCGATTCAACTGACAATTTATTTTGTTCCTCTCGGGTTTCTTTAGGCTGGATTACAGAACAATTCAGTCACAATACCATCATGTCCTCTCTTCTCTTCTCTTCTCTTCTCTTCTCTTCTCTTCTCTTCTCTTCTCTTCTCTTCTCTTCTCTTCTCTTCTCTTCTCTTCTCTTACTGCATTATTTGAAACAAAATGATTTCCAACCTATTTTTCCTCTCCAGTAAACCGAACTGAATTGTATGACAGGAAACAACAAGAAAAATTGTTAGTTGACAATTTCACAATTTTTCAACTATGTTTTAAAATGACAGTCAGGAGCTCAAATGAACACTGAAACCATTTTATCTTGCTGTAATCATTCCTCCTGTTCATCTCCCAAAGTTACTAGTTGAGATGCAGTGGAGGGATGGTAAGAAGAAAGGGAATTTCTCCCAAACTCCCAAAGACTCTAACTTTGGGAGATCTAACTCAGATTTCTGAAGCCTCATGTTAAATTTAGGAATACAGCAAATCAAACTTGTTTTAATGGTTGTGATGGCCCCTGCCTATCCTACCTTAAATGTATTGATGCTGGTGTGGATATGAGTTCCTGTTATATTCCCTTGTGTCCATAAAGGTATCCGGGGGAACGTGGGTGTGGCAGCCAGCCAGATTCAGAGCACCTGGTCTTAATGGTCCCATAGGATAAACTGGGGCCAACTGGCAGCGTTGTTCAGGCTCTCTCACCTGGACTCATCCCAGCCAGCAGCTGCAGGCTTTTGCTTGTTGTTTGACTTTAGTTTTGTTTTCCCTTCACAACACCTTACACCCCATTCACATTTACATCACTGATGTCACTGACTGACACACTACTTTATTATAATGAATACTTTTTTTTTTTGTTGAGATTTATAGTTTTATTTTCATTTTCAACAATACATCATAAAGACAAACAATACATGAACAGTGAGACAGCCCCGTATGAAATAATGCATCAAATTAACTCAGGCAGGACTAAATGTAACCGAAAAAGGAAAGACACAGAACAAAAACAAAACAGCAGCAATGAAAAAGACAAAAAACAGCGAGAAACATAAAATAAATAAAATAACACTATAATAAATAAGTGTTCTTACAATGGTACACAGTAAGATTGGGGATAAGAGTTATGCATGAGTTGATCCTCCATCCATTTATTCCATTTCAACATATAAAGGTCTACTTTATTCATTAGTCTCCAAAGCTGCCAAGTGACCTGTCTGACAGAGGGTGCCTCTGAGGCTTACCATTCACATAATGAATACTTTTTAATTTTACCACCATCTGTTGTGTCCATTCCTGTATTTGTCATGCCCTAGGAGCCGGTTATGATATGGACATATGGTCACCTGACAGTTGTTTTAAGATACACTTGAAAAATTGTGAACCAGTCCTTTAAGGCTACCAAATATCTCTCCTGGGGCTTCACAGATGTTTTAAGGCTCATAAAAAATACTCTAATTTGAATAATTATTTGTGTCTTATATGGTTTCTCCACAAAATGTTCAGTTAATAACACGTTAAAAACTCTTAAAGTGACATTTCGTCCTCCTCTTCAATCTCTGAATATGTAAAGATTTTTCATTTCTAAAGTTTTCCTGCTGGACACAAGATGTCTCCTCCTTCACTGTAAAGTTCATTCTCAGTGTTTGTTCACTGGAGGTGTAAGTTGCATACTGGACCACGATTGGCTGCATACTATTTGTGATGTCACAAATCCTGCTCGTAGGTAGACGTGTGAAACTGAGATTTAAGGTGAACTCAGAGAAACTTTCCTCCTTCAGCAGCTGAATGTGAAAACAAACTCTGCACAGAGAAGAGAAAAAACATCCAGCTGAAGGAACAAGAAGAGAAACATGATTTTGAGTTAAAACAAGGTTAAAAGACAACACCATAGTTTCTCACAGGTTGTCCTCCATGTTGTTTCTGCAGCACAGTTACCGTGAGGTCGGCATTCTGCTGCTCTACCTGGGTGTCGGCGTGTGCGTCTTCTCTGGTATCGCTTACACGGCTGAATACGAAGAGGTAAAGTCTGAATGATGTTTGGCTGTTAAGGCCTCATGAAGACTCTGTACTTGTTATGTTAAATTATTTATCTTCATCTGTTTTTCCTTCTTTTTCATGATTAATTTTTAATTCTTTCCTCAGCCAGTAAGGTTTTATTATACCAAAAGTTTGTCCTCCTGATGTTTGGTCAACTGAAATGACCCCGATCCAAGAAATAATTGATTAGATATCAGTTGTGATTCAGATTTAGATTCAGAAAATTGCTATTTTCCATCCCAATGTAACAGAATTTTGTCTTTGATTAATAGATAAATGAATCAGAAAATGATAAAACTCAAAAACACATTTACAGACTAATTTTACATCTCTTTGCACGATCAAGAAATCAATTTAAATGCCCAGAAAACATATTTTCTCAATCAGCTTCTTACTGTGAATAATGAGTTCCTACATGGAGACATTATTTTATGCCAAAGTCAGAGCAGTTTTAGTTATTTCTGTACTTTTCTAACTGTTTTTAAGTGAGCAGGTTCTGTTTTAACAACATTTAAATGAGAATCTGATGTCAGTTGATTTGTTTTTCAGTCGCTTTCAATCAAATCTGATCAAACCACATCATGTTTTTTTAACTGTGGTTGTTTCCCATTTAGTCACTAATATTTATTGTTATAGAAAAATTGATTTGAATCCAATATTTTAGTGGCTTTAAATTAAAATACCAATAAAAGTAATGATGTATTTGATTATAAGAGTAAACTGAATTATTGCTCAGCACTGGCAGCTGTTTATACCTTCTAGTTAATCTGTTTCATGTCATTTTAAAACTTGTTTAGAATTAAATTAATTAATCTTCTGACACTATAGCTATGAGCCACTATTTTACTCTGATATGTTTTCATCCATACAAGGTGGCATTTTTAATTTGAATGGGATACATTTATTGACATATTGTTTTTGAGACATACTTGACCATATTTGAGATTCACATAAAGATAAAACTCTCGCTGTCTCCATGCAGGACGTTGGCCTGGACACCATCCCGGCCTGCTGGTGGTGGGGGACGGTGAGCATGACCACGGTGGGTTATGGCGACGTTGTTCCCGTCACGGTGGCCGGCAAGCTGGCCGCCAGCGGCTGCATCCTGGGCGGCACCCTGGTGGTGGCGCTGCCCATCACCATCATCTTCAACAAGTTCTCCCACTTCTACCGCCGGCAGAAAGCCCTGGAGGCTTCAGTGAGGAACAACAACCGCAAGAGGATGAGGTTGAGCTGTGAGAACGTCCCGGAGGAGGACGAGGAGGAGGACGAGGAGGAGGGATCGGACGGAGACAGCAGGTGTCTGGACGATGACGATATTGATGATATTGAGGAGGACGATATAGATTATGAGGATGAAGGAGGTGTAATCAATTACAGCTACGTGGAACATCCGTCCTACACGTACATAGTGAGGAGGAAGGAGCTGCATCAGCTTTGAGGATGAGCTAAACCTCAGATGAAAACTGCTCTTGTTCTTCCTGCAAATCTGATGTTTTTACATCAGCGTTTCCAGCTATGATTTCATGTTCACATTTGATCATGAACGTGACTTCCATCTGACCCAAAGCCACACAAATGTAGTATGAACTGTCAGATCTCCATGACGATCGCTGTCATCAAAACAAACGTGGACGACGAAAACTCAGCGGGGCAGCAGCTTGATGAGAATTTCAGATGCTTCTAATAAATTAAATCTGGAGTAAATTAAAATTGTAATAAACTGTCGTCGGACTATAACTCTGGGGCTTCCATAACAGACTGTTCTGACATGATGTACTGCTTCTCATTCATTTGTGCATGTGGGCTGTTCCAGGATGGAGGTTTGTTGATGCTTATATTGTTTCTCTGTTAAAAATTGATTTAAAGAGTCACAGAAAAAAAACAAACATATCTGACTGAAAAAAAATGGTCAAAATGAACATAAACGCCAACAAAAGAAATCATGAACTGGACTGAAGTGAAATAGCATGCACGCAAATGAAATTAACTGAATAAAAACTGCAATGAAAAACTGTGAAAAGTTCTTTTGTTGAAGAAGTAGAAATAAGAGATGCTTAAAGATCAGCTACACAAAATCTTTTATGAATGAAAAGTATTGCTACGCTGACCTCTGGTAGTTAAAACAGAGTCTGAGACTGTGGGCATCCCCTCAGATACAGCCTTGAAAATAGCGCCTCCTCACTCCTCCTTGGTTTACTTGCTTAGTTCAGCTCAATTCCTGGATGCCACTGGGTTCATGATTGTTATTTGATCCCACAGACACTCAATAATTGATCCAAGACAGCCTGATATTGCTGTTTGACATAACTTCAGATTACACCCAATACATTTTAAAAAAAGTCTGTCTGAAGGCATTTATTAGTTTCTGACTTTGGGAAAGTGGGAAAAAAGGTAAAATTCCCCAAAACTACTGTATCTCTGAACTATCTCTTCAACCAAATCACACACGTTCAGGCTGTTCTACCTGATCTCCTTTTGATAACTAATGTAATATTTTTTTCACTTCCATTCACTGAGCCTCCCCTGAAACTGGGGAGACCCGCCTCTGAGTTAAAAGGTTCATGTCTGTTGCATGTCTGACCCGACCCACCTTCAGGTGTTATCTGCTTTATTTGTGACCTCACCAAACTGTGAGGTGCGTTGTGGCGTGCTGTACTGCAGAAGGAGAGCGGACAGAGAATGTTGCAACTGTTAT
This sequence comes from Thunnus thynnus, assembly GCF_963924715.1. NCBI lineage: Eukaryota > Metazoa > Chordata > Actinopteri > Scombriformes > Scombridae > Thunnus > Thunnus thynnus. Next base: position 4,303,761 of record NC_089520.1, read on the forward strand.
ATGACAGTGCAGGATCATTAGCCTGGGTGTAGTTACTCGACAAATGACTCGATATCGTATTGACCTTTCAAAGCAAAAGTATCGCAGCAAGATGTTTCGATGTCTCGTTTCACTGTGTTAAATATCACGTGACCACCCCAAAGGAGGCCTCGTGACGTCACACTCGTACCAGAGAGGTGTCGCCGTGGTTTTGAATGCAGGATGTGAGACTGCTGCTGTGCTGTAGACTCTGATTAAAAGTGATCAGTTTGAATAGTTTAAACTTTATTGAACAAAATAACAATAATGAAAGCAGTAAGACCTCTTAGACTCCAACTTATTATAATTATAATTTATTTATTCAATGTTTATTTATATAGGAACAATTATATAGCATGACACATACCACAACATGTAAAGCCAAAGCATGTTTCTCAGATTTAATCCATTTTCAACACATTTGCGTCATATTGATTCAACGCTTCAGGAAGCTTTGTTTTCCCCGGGTTTTTTTTCCCCTTTGTTTTTCCTCTCTAATATTTGTGGACAAAACTGAACTTAAATGAACTTTTATCACACAGGTAAATAAATGTATTTATAGTCAATGAATGAGACATACTGTACATGCTGCATCACTACTGCAGAACATTCTTTTATGATGTTTAAAGTACACAAGTTGTAAAGCTTCAGTGTTTTTCAGGAAATTACCAAAAAAATCGCTGAAATAATACAGTGATTTTCCTCTGGAGGAGCATGAAGGCGTAAATGATGCAAATATGCAAAGTAACGACACAAAGAATCTGCAGGGACGCTAGCAGCTCTGTGAGGCTGTGCTAGAAACACAATGGCGTTTTAAGCTAAATGCTAACATCAACAGATGGAGACCATGAATGTACTAAAGCTGCAACCATCAGTCGATTAATTGATTAATTGAACAATTTTAGTCACTTTTCAAGCAAAAACACCAAACAGGATTTGATGCTTCCTTTACACAACAATAAACTGAATATATTTGGGTTTTAGACTGTTGGTTGGATAAAACAAGACATTTAAATACATTTCGTTGGGCTGTGGGAAATTATAACAAGCATTTTTCATCCTTTTTGACACAAAAATACAAGTATTTAAAAGAGTGAAACATGTGAATTTAATCCAAATACATTTTCCACAGTATTTGAGATTTACCCTCCGAGTCCTTGTAGGAAACACTTGGACCGTTTCAGTATAAAGGATGTTTTGGTGGCTTTGTGCCACACAGTTCATTTACAGGATGACTTTGTGAAATGTCCGCTGTGTTTACTGTATAATGGATCACAGCTGTCAAACTGCCATTTAATATCACAGATGAAGCTCCAAACAGAGGATACAGTGTACCACAAGCAGCTGCACTGACTGTTGGTTTAAACATCAACAGACGCCACGTTTGTTTCTTTTACTTCCCTGAATTTATCTTCTTTTTTATTGCTCTTAATCCCTCCACTTTCTCCTCCTCTTTTCCTCTATCTCCGGACAGGTTAATCGTAAAAAAGTCTGGATCCTTTTAGGTTCGTCATAAACAAAACAAACATTTAACAGCAAAATACAAAAGACAAAATGTTCCAAACACAAAGCACAAAGGACACAACTGTATGAGTTAATATAGATTCAGGTCAGCAGTAGCAGCACAAGGAGGCCAGAAAATAATAAAAATAAAAATCAAAGCCACCAGTTAAAGCAAGTGAGACGATACGCTTTTGTAATTTAGATGCAATGACCCTTTAAATGTTAAACGCTTAGTTCAAACGTCTCCTCTTCTGAACCTTTGCTCTGAAAGACGAGCAGGAGGAGGAAAAACTTTCTGTGCTCCTGGACGAGACGGATGACATTACTGACTGTTCTGCAGCTCAGCTTGTGTTTCAGGTAATGGATTCTCGTGTAGGACGAGTCGTCCTGCAGGTTTCCTTCCTAACTGAGAGCATTAAAGAGGAAGCAGAGGAGATAATGCTAACACAGTTTGAAGCTCTGCCATGATGAGTCAAAGCTGGATAATCTACTGGCTCCGTGATGTGTTTATCATACTTTAAGAATAACACACAGCTCAGTATTTGGCTCTTTATCATGAAGTATGTTTAGTCAGTAGACCTTAAAATATGTATTTGTTTAAGCTCCAAAGACACTATTTGCATTTGGGATTTGTTTTCCTGGACAAATGTCTTTTCTCTCTGTGTTTCCTTTGTTGTTGCATCTAATCGGTTGTTTAACTTTGAATTCTGCAGGATGTGACTCGATGTGAGGACATAACTGGCCAACGGCATCAGCTGCTTAGGACCTCATGTTCCTCAGTTTTAATAATTTGTATTACAGAACATTTTGTCTTGCTACAGTAAGGACATTACTGTGGAGTAACATTAAGTTTTCCCAGGTTAGTTCATTCATTTTCTTTTTTCAGCCACCTACTTAAAGGACAAGTTCACAGTTTTTCAAGTGTGTCAGGTGTCCATATGAACAGTGAAAGAGGTTTTCCTCGCTGTAATCATTCCTCCTGTTCATACTGGCTGTTAAAAGATCCTTCAAATGTGCTTTCACTGTAAGTGATTGAGGCCAAAATCCACAATGTATTTAAAAGTCTCTGTGAACCTTATATGAGGCTTCATCAGTCTGAGTTAGTCATATCAAGTGGATATCTGACACATTTACAGTCTTTTTAGCATCAAATTCCCTCTTTGTGTTTCCTCGGACAGTGTTTCCCTGTTGAGCTGCAGGTGGAAGTATAGTAACAGAAAGAGGAACTTTGGCACTAAAAAGACTGTAATGTTGAAATATATCTACTTGATTTGATTCATTTGGACTCTGAAGCTTCATATTAGCTTCATAAAATAAACTTTTAAATACATTTTTGCACAGAAGGAGGACTGTAGATTTTGTCCCCCATCACTTACATCATCAGTGCATTATGAAGGGATCTTCTAACGGTCAGTATGAACAGGAGGAATGATTACAGCAAGAAAAACATGTTTCACTGTTCATTTGGGCTCCTGACTGTTGTTTTAAGACACATTTGGAAACTTTTATTCTTCATAATAACACTGTCTGAGCTGTCAGTGTGTAATGTGTTGGTTGTGGTTCGTAGAGAATTATCAGTGACTCTGCAGCTCCTCTCGATACTTTACGGAGCTTTATAGTGAGTTTCAGCTCATTGTTTAACTGTGCGGCTGCAACTTCACTGTTTTGGTTCACTCTCAGCGCTCTAGTAGCATCATTTTGGCGACAGCAGGCAGCTGTTTTCAGAGAAAAGGCTCTAAAAAGACTAGCTGGTGAACATAGTGGAGCATTTAGCAGCTACAGAGCCAGATATTTCCCTCAGGAGTTGGTAGAGAGCAGAGACAGAGCTAAAAGAGAGTGAATACTGGACTTACATTCACCAGGTGGACAGAAACACGACTCCAAATGAATCATAATGTTGCTCCGTAACTGCTGGATGTGGAAATAAACAACTGTTTGCCAACAAGTGACGTGAACATCCATCCACTGACTCATGCTTGATGACCTTTGACCCTTTCTCAGTCTAGCAGTTTTGATTTGTTGTTCACAGTAAGCAAGTGACAGTAAAGGCTCACTGTTATTGATCCACAAACATTTTAATACCCTGATAATATATTAAAGGACTTTTTCTTTTAGTGGGGCAGGAAAAAAAAATAGTTTACTGCCCCTTTAAATACCTTCATCCATCCTTCTTATTGCTTCAGCTGACATTTCAACTTTTTACTGAATTAAGTCTCAGATGCTTTAAATATTACAATATAAAAGTTTTTATCTGAGAATCAATAGTCATAGCCAAATGAGGAGTTGCTGCCAAATAATATTGTAAAAATGTTTTTTACAAAATACAAACTTTTTTTTGTGAACACATACGAACAGTCACAGTGAAGACAGAGAGATCAGATTCACGGTCGGCTTATTAAAAATTCATTTCTGCTATTTTGGCCGACAGAACTCTCAACATGGAGAAATAAGAAAAAGGGGGACGAGCTGTTCCTGAAAAGTTTGAGTCTTTATGACGGATGTGATGAGACAAGAGAAGGATTTCAGAAAGTCTGAACAGTCAGTCAGTCCGTCCTCAAGTTGAAACTGCTGCTGAAGGCCGACAGAGGAGGAAAAAACAGACTGAAACGCCTCCGTTGTCACTGCTGGTGATCTAACAGCTACGTAACATAGAAATCTACTTTAAGAATGAAATTACCAAATATATAATAATTACATAAACTTTACTGCTGCTGGTCATTTTGAGGGATAAATGCATTACAAGATTTTTTTCTTATTATCAACAAATCTCATGAAAAGATTAAAACCAACATGTCTGTTGGTGACGCTCAGCTCCAAACTGTTGCTACTGAAGACATGATTAAATCTTTAAAAAGGTGTCGCAAATGTATAGTTTCATTTCCTAAAAAGGATAAGTAATTTCCTAAAACAGCTGGTCAGAGTATTTTTTTTTAGCAAAACTTACTAAAACAGGAGGAAATATTTCACTTGTTGGGGACTATTTTCAGTGGCGGATGAATCCACATTTGGTGCTCTGGTGAGTATTTGTGGTAGCAGGATGATGTCTGTTCATGGTGATGAAGGAACATGTCGGACGCAGTGCAGCGATGTGACTCACTGACGTGTTTTTAATAGTTTTTGGACAATAACTTTTTATTGGATTTGTGGACAATAATAAAAATGTATAGATAATATCACCAGACTCATTCTGAAAACACACAAGAACACCAAAGAACATTATCTTCACACCTGCTGCCTGAATTGTGTTTCTTAAAACTTATTTTGCAGTTGAATGTCTGTTTGTCCAACTGGCTGGACCATCATGGTTTCTTCTAACTTCTAACATGGTTTGTGAATGTGTAATAAGGTTTTGCAGCTGTTGATCGTTAATTAACTGTCTGAGGGCACATTTATAAAACTTAAGATTAAAGTGGAGTTTTCCACTTTAATCTTAAGTTTTATAAATGTGCCCTCAGACAGTTAATTAACGATTGATCTTAGAGGTTATGAGAGTCGCTCTTAGACACTGAACTTAACTTCTAAGATTAAATTTCTACATGTTTCTCAAATCAGTACTTAGGAGCACATATGAAAATGAAGTTTAAAGGACGAGTTCACACTTTTTAAAGTGTCTTAAACCAACAGTCAGGATCCCAAATGAACAGTGAAACATGTTTTTCTTGCTGTAATCATTCCTCCTGTTCATACTGACCATTAGGAGATCCCTTCATAATACACTTACAATGGAAGTGATGGAGGCCAAAATGTACAAAAATGTATTTAAAAGTTTATCTGAAGCTAATATGAAGCTTCAGCGTCCAAATGAGTCAAATCAAGTAGATATCTTTCAACGTTACAGTCTTTTTAGTGCCAAAGTCCCTCTTTTTGTTACTATACTTCCACCTGCAGCTCAACAGGGAAACACAAAGAGGGAATTTGATGCTAAAAAGACTGTAAATGTGTCAGATATCCACTTGATATGACTAACTCAGACTGATGAAGCCTCACGTCAACTTTTAAATGTGGATTTTGGCCTCCATCACTTACAATGAAAGCACATTTGAAGGATCTTTTAATATCTAGTATGAACAGGAGGAATGATTACAGCAAGGAAAACCTCTTTCACTGTTCATACGGACACCTGACTGTTGTTTAAAGACACAGTAAACAGTCTACAGTCTTTATAATTCATGTTCCAGGGTAGAAGCTGGTTAAAGAAAGTAAACTGTGATTTATTTAGCGGCTGCTAGAGGCAACCGCTAAATAAATCATCCCCTCTGTGCTAATAAATCATTCCCTCTGTGTGAAATACAGAAACATTTCTTACAAGTAAAAACAGAAAGAAGAGCCTTGATTTTTTCAATTTTATTAACGTCCTTATTAGACAAGCAAACAAAAGCACATGAACCAAACATCAGTGATCTCAAACATATGCATGATTTCCACTGCATACTTTAAGGCAAACATATATACTTCAGACGCTGTGCACCTGAACACATCAGGCGTCATACAGGAAGTGTGCAAAACACGAAGAGGGAGCTCAGAACAGACGAGTTAACGTCAGATCCGCCGTACCGCGCAGGCCTGAAGAGAGTTTGTTTCGCACATAAAAGAGGCAGAAAAACAGGAACAGTGTCGACTTCTGAATCTTCAGATGCCAGAAACGTTTTCACTTATTTTCACTGAAACAGTGAACAATCAGTGAGCTGAAGCTGTCTCGTAAAAAAACAAACAAAAACAAAACATTGTGAGCTCTAGCGGGCGGTGAGAGGTTGTTTCTCCACTTTTCTTTGCTCTGTTTATTCACGGATCACAGTTTAATAAAGTCAATGAGGGTCTGTATTGAACAGTTTTAATACCAGCATTCACACTGAACACTGAGGTATTAAGATTATACGATTTAAACAACTTTAGCTCAAAATAAATGCAAATCTGAGAAGAAAAAAATGGATATCTGAGCTACTGAAGATGTATGAAAATGAATAAATTAAACACTTGAGCAGCCTCAACAGTGGTAACACTTGAAATTATGAATCCATTCACTCCAGATATGTTTCAGTAGGTTTCACACATTAAAACCGATTCACAGAAAATAAATTAGAGCCTCATGATGCAACTAAAATATCGTTTTATCTCAACTAAATGAAATCACAGCACAATTTAAGATAATCCAGATTAGAGCTGTAATGATCAGCTGATTAGTTGCAAACAATTAAATGAATCTGCAACTGTTTTGATAATTGATTAGTCATTTTTTTAAGATTAATGTTTCCAGATTCTCTGATTCCAGCTTCTCAAATGTGAATATTTTCTAGTTTCTTTTGTCCTCTACGATAATAAACTGATTATCTTTGAGTTGTGGACAAAACAACAGTAGAGGAAACAGTGATCAATGTTTTTCACAATTTTCTGTCATTTTATAGACCAAACTAAGATTTATTGATAATGAAAGTTAGTTGCAGCTTTAGTTCAGATAAACTGTTTTTTTAATTTTGCAGAATGACGTAAAGAAATTTTTTTTTTTTTAAAGCACAAACAAACAAAAGTGAAACCGAAGTCAAACATCGCTGCTGATTAAAACAACGAAGGAAACAGTGGAGACAAGTTTCCCTTCATGCTGCTCGTCTGTTTGACTATTAAAAGGCGTAAAAACAAAGCGACAAACAGCTGCAGTAGTTCGTTGTTTCGGCCTCGTTAGTCACCAGTTTATATATAAAAACGTTGAGTTCAAAGTTGAGACAATCACAGAAAGCATTTTGACAAAAGAAAGCAGAAAACAAACAGTGGTTTTTGTGTTAAAACTGATTCCAAAAAGTCAGAAAAGTTTCTGACTCTAAATGTTCTCCAGTGATTACGACTTAATTTCTGCCAGCACCAAACACATCCTGCATTACATTTAATAACAACACAAAACACTTTCATATCTTCCATCAACTCGATCAAAATCAAGTCAGAAAAAACAGTTTCTATATTTTAGATCACTCTTAAAATAAAAAAATAAACAGCAGTACATCCAAAAAAGTTGGCAAGGCAGAAAGAAAAATTCCCTTTTGCTTTGCATGTAACACATAAGTGACAATGACAAATGAACTGTGGTCATAATGAGTCATTATCTTACAGTCTGCAGGTTCATACAGCATTTAGTCATCAGGTTTAGACTAGAACTCGTCCAGCTGGGAGGTTTCTGCTCCAAAAACATCCGACAGCCATGTTTGTCTGTTGATAACCGCTCCGTATTTAAAAGATAATAACTTAATGAGAAATGTCTCCTCTTGGGATTAAACCTCAACTCAGCAGATTAATCACAATATACAAATACAACCCAGTGGTGCAGATATATACAGACATGACTGTGTGTGTGTGAAGGGTCTTTAAACTCTAATCTACAGTAATTTCTCATCATCATCACTACTGTCATTATTTTTACACCCCTGAGGAGTTTTATGACCTGAGAAGAAAACGTTCTCGTAGCCGACCGTGTAACCGCTAAACATACGTAGAAAAATAGAACTCGTCCCTTATGTTTTTGTGCTGGATGGTTCATAAATATGTGTCTGGTGCTCCGAGGAATGTTAGAAGTAAATCAGACCTGGGTCCACGCCAGCTTCGGTCCGCTCGCAGTGCATCATGGGTGCGGCTTCTTGGCACTTTTTTTTTTCGTTGAGTCCTCTGTGCCAGATAAAACTAATGAATCCAGGAAATAAAAGCTTTGTTGAATCTACTCCATAAATCTGTCGACCCAGGCCTTGTTTTTTTTTTTTTTTTTTTGCTTACGCAGGAAGAAAAATACTCACTGAAATATAAAAAAAAAAGAAGGTCAAACAAAGGTCAAACTGTTAGAATCTGATTCAGTTCTCTTACAAACATGTTGTGCAGTTTCGTACATTTTTAACTATCAGAAAGTTTAAAATAAAAACATGAAGTCCAGCTTGAGATAAAAGATATTAAGACATTCAAATGCAGGTGTGTGTCAGGTCAACGGTTCTCAACCTTTCTGGCTTTAAATAAACCAAAAAGTGATTATTTAAGACCTGAAGTGGTTAAAATACCCAGAAATTTAAAAAATAGGAGGAAAATCTGAAAAAATAAATATAATTTTGGGTTAGAAATATTGATTTTTTGTGCTTTCTTATGCTGTTAATCATCTCGTGGCTCCTCAGATTGATCTAAGGAACCACTTTCATCTCAAAGACAATCTGTTAATTCTTCATATTTGTCTTTAACTGGTCCTGTTGTTAATGGGAGCTTAGTCTAATATCCAGTTAAATCCATTAAGAGGAAACATCATCATCATCATCATCTTCCAGGCATTAAGTGTAACTTGAAGAAATGAGGTGATCTTGGAGGAAAACTATCTTATTCTAATGAGTAGCTGCATTTGCTGAACTTTTTAAATAATTATATCCTTCTCTACATCGAGGAGTCCCCGTTTCCCAAGACTCTTTAAAATTTAACTGCCACTTTCCTTTTAGCTGACAGAAAACGTAAGAATCATTCTAGTGACTATCTGGTTGAGACACAAACATGTAGCCTGATATAACAAACTGGATCTATGTAACTTCCTATAGTAACTCATCTGTAGAGCTAGAAGACGGTGAATTATAACAGGGGACTTCACCAACGGCTGTATGTAAAAACAGAAAACTTACCAGCAGGAACCGAATTAAAGAAATTGAGTTTTCAAAGCTCATTTTTGTCAAATGAATAAAATGTAAAAATGTAATAAGCATCTTTAAAAGTTTACAGTGAGGAACCTTCTGCTGGCAAACTGTGTGAAGACGCAGCCAGATTCAAGAGTTCAGGAGGGTAAAAGATTAAAGATGAATCCTTTTAGCCATGAACACAAAGCCAACACAGCTGATTGCAGATAAACGGTTCGTTCATGTTTCATCGTTCTGATAAATGTTTTGAAAGGTTTTGAAAATGTGACTCGTGATCACACTGACCGACGTATTATGACATTAGATGTGCTGAACAAACTAATCATTTGTATCCTGCATTTTTTCTTTTTGTGTATTTTTTCAAGAAGAAGGAATGACTACTCTCATCCAGACTTTCACAGTCCAGAGTTGAACACTGAGAAGCTCAGCAGCAAACAACAACAATGACAGGAAACAATTAAAGAAATTAACTGATGAGTACCTGATGAGCAGTTAAAACGATATTGTACCACATGATAAAAAAAAAACAACAAAAACTCAAAGAGATGCGAGGAGCTTTTACACAATCATCACTGTGTCTTAAGACAACTGAGCAGAAGTTTGAAACAACCAGAAAGATACGTCCAGCTGTGGATGATAAAAAAAATTAAATGTTCTCAATTGTTAAACTGTTGAAACTTGGAGATGTAAAAACTTTCTTGAAGACTCCAGATGATCTCACGAAGGCAGAAAGGAAGGGAAATGGATCCCAAAATCAAACTGTCACAATAAATGTCAATAATAACCAGTCAAACAGAGAAGAAGCTCTTTGGAAGTAACGTACTCAGCAGTTTGACATCCAAAGTGAAGATCATAGTTTTCCAAAATCACACCGTTACATCCAGCTGTCTGTCCGGAAACCGCAGCGCAGTCCGAGTAACGTTTCACAAACTGCTGCAGAGAAAAGTTGAGATGAAACATCCAGTTGTTGCTGTAAGAAGCTCGGCAGGTTCTTCTCAGAAGTTCTGCTGCCGTCGTTTCTTGGCTTCGATGGCGTCCAGGATGGGTTGTCTCTTGGCCTGGTAGCGCTGACGGATCTCCTCGATCTCCTGCTCCATCTGCGGGTCCAGAGAGGCCAGACGCAGCCGCAGCTCCTCCACCGACCAGGTACTCACCTACAGAAAGACACAAACCATGTCAGATATTCTTATATGCCTGAATCTAAACACAGTGACTCATATCGTCTCTTTAATATTGTTTAAATATGAAGCTGGAGTGAGGCTACGATCCTCAGACGAGGACTAGAAGGTCTGACAGCATCAATTTCATGATGTACCTTGAACCAAAAGTAGACACACATTACCATTTTTTAAATTTTAAATCTCTGCACTGGCTGTTCCTCAATTTATACACGTTGCTTACAGAGATTTAGATTTATCTGCTGACCAAAGGGTGGGCAGATAAATCTGAGGGGTCGTGAGATGATTAATGGGAGAGGAAAGAAGAAAAAACAAAGTTCTGATACAAAAATCTGTTTTCAGTTTTTGGACTTTTTCTCTAATCTTTGATTTTTGGTGAAATATTGGATCATTTGAACATTTATTGAAATGAAAGCATGTGAGAAGTTTAGAGGGAAAAATCACTATTTGGTGGAGCTGTTAACAACTCATAGACATGTGAAATGTGACCCCGACTACACACTGCTTTTTGTAAGACGTCAAAAGCCAAAAAGGTTGGAAACCACTGGTTTCATCTTTAACAATGTATTTTAAAAGCTTGTTATATTATCCATTGTGTCAAATCATCTGAAACGTAACTGTCAGAGTTAGATTGTTTTGTCAGCTGCTGTTTGCGAGGTCAAGAATGAACTTTGAAGGGTTTAACAGAAGAATATTCAGTCACACATCTAAACAAACTCTACTGCAAACTGAGTCGACCGCATTTATACTCTGGAGTTTGTTTCTTTGATTCTGCAGCTGAATTCATGTATTTACAAATGCAAAATTCTCAAGTTCACTACCTCGAAGATCCTGCAGTATTTAAAAACAATCATAAAGTCAAAATCTGAGTCTGAATCAGCCAAAAACATTTCCAAATGCAGATAAAAAAGTAGCTTTAAAGGGTTGATACAGCTCCTTAGAACTGGATATAAAACTAGTTACCTTCTGTACTAACGACTTCTCTTCTTTACTGGAGGATCTGAAGACTTCGGATCAATAGGCAGCGAGTCCATTATGTACACTTAAAATCTTTACCACAACCTAGAAATATCTCATGCATGACAGCGATAACCCAGGTGTCCGATAAGTGTATCTATTTTAGTAGCTTTCATCTATTGACATTTATTCAATCCTCCTCTCTCTGTTGTAGGCCTCAGATAGGGACCTAATGCCTGCTTTAGCTGTTCCCCAGGGGATTCCCCCACTCAGCTTTTACCAGCAGCACTCCGCTCTCCGGCTATTTATTACCCTCAATCAATGGAGCTAAAATAACACTGGCGTCCTGGTCCAGTAGACGGATCAACGTGAACAGATAAGGGAAGCTCCTACAACTGGACCACGCAAGGGCTGTCCCCACACTGAAATATCAAAGTTTTTTATATTTGCAAGGTCTCCATCAGGGAAAACCATGTTTCATTGTGGTCAGCCTTTTCCTGTCTTACACCTTTACCCAACAAGGGTTCATGTGCAGACTCTTCACCTTTGTTGGTTTGAAAACAGACACTGGATACATCTCAAGTCTCTTAATTGCGTCTTTTCCTTGCGTCCCTCCAAATGAGGATGCAGGAGAGACGCAAGGAAACCAAGCGAGGAGAGAGGAAACAAGGAAATACGTTTTTTTTAGAGACATGAGACGTGAAGCGACGTCTGTTTCTGATGACGACTGCAGTTGATCACAGCTGGATCAGCTGTCAGTCGGCTTTAACAGCTGTAGAGACGTTCATGTATCTGCACATGTATCACTGACAGAGCAGTTTTGTCTCTGCAGTCTGTATTTATACTGAGTCCTGCTCAGAGGCACAGGAACCATTTCTACTGACAGAATCTGTTTATATTATTTATTAATTAGTTGCGTCTGTATTTATTGATATTCTGATTATAAATTCATTATTTAATAACCCAGAATATGATCAGAGTGTTCTTTGAACACTGGAAATTATTTATTAGGCTAAATGTTTCAGGGAAAAATGAAATTATGTGACTCATATCAAACCTGATTAGCCTCACATGTGACTGAATGGAAATGACGATCAATGATGTAAAATATAAATGTGTTTAAAATGTGTTTCTTGTTGACAGACTCTCTGTTACTTTAATTTCATCCATAATAAAAGTTAATGGGGGATCATTAGAAAGAAAATTCTTTCTAATAAATGAAGAAAGTTGTTTATGGTTCTTTTGTTGATCAGACCGACAATTAACAGATTTTTGACTAGATTGTGAATCAGAAAACAGAAAAGTTTAATGCTAGAGTTTAATCTGTTATCTATAATTGCAGTGATGTTATGATGTATCAGATCAGTCTGATCAGCTGCAGCATCCAATCAATAACTGATATCCAATAAGGGGGCATGTTGGCCTGTAAAAGACTTCCATGAAGGCTCCTCAGACCACAAATCAGAGCTTTGAGATGGACTTCCGGTTCGAGCGAGGAGCGAGGACAGATCAATAAGAGACACCGAGGCAACATTCACCGTTTCATCAGCCAACAAGAGGTGAAAAAGTAAATCCCAATTTATTCAGTTTACCCTCACAGCTCATTGTTAAAACGGATCAAAACAACCACAGAAATTTCTCAAATGACTTCTGCAGGATAATCTCTCTCTCCAGTATTGATCTGTATGTTCAATATGTTTCAAACACACAGTTTCTCCACAACAGAGCTAAATACAATACTTCAAAGCACTCCAAAGAGCATTTTGCAACGTTTTAATGAAGCAAAAACCTTTTTGGAACATACTGTTCTTTGACTGCAAAGCACTTTGTGACTGCTGTCTGTGAAAGGTGCTATAAAAATAATCTTTGCTACTAAACAAATGGATCAACAGTGAAGAGGTGGATTAAGCTGCAGACATCTGTTGGTTATTTTCTTAATTAATTGATTAGTTGTTTGGTCTATATACATGTCAGAAAATGGTGAAATATGTTGATCACTGTTTCCAAAAGCCCAAAGTAACATCCTAAAATGTCTTGTTTTGTCCCGATCAACAGTCCGAACGCCAAAGCTATTCAGTTTACTAGAAGATTTGGGAGCCTCTGAGCAGTGCTGAACTGAAATGAGAGTCAACCTCTGTGTTGTTGCCACGGAAACTCCTGATAACGTAGCTCCTTTAAGGAATAAGGCAGCGCGTAATGTGTGTGCTTGAGCGAGTGGAGAGAGCGAGCGGCAGAAAAGTGATGGTGGATGCGAGCGGAGGAAAAGGTTGGCAGTAAATGTACAGTACAGACTACAGTATATAACTTAATAAATGCTGCATCTTCTCGAGACAAAGGAAAGTCTCATCTGTTGTTTCCCCAACTGCTGGAAAAGTGAAGGGTGTTAGCCCCGAAGTTAGTGACAACAGGTTAGCTTTACATTAAACCTTTAAGTTGGACCTGCCATTCTCATTTTAGAGTCAATCTCAGCTGCTAAGGACAAACGTCTGGCGGCTAAGTGTCTCTCGAGTTTTGCTGTAAAAGGAATGAAAGGAAGAAGCAAGATTGGGGCTTTGAAGGTTTTCCTTAACAGACCTTCTCCCTCGATATGACTCTTTATCCTTTTGCGGACAGATGCAAGAAAATTGAAGCCGATGATACAAGCAAAGACAATATAAGAATACAGAAATAACAAAGAAAGGTTCTTAAGATTCTGAGTATGTTTGCATTTTTCTTACACAAGACAATTGATTTTAAATAAAGCTTTAATTCCTTATATTTGTCCATGTGTTTCCAGGCTACGTTGGGAATAACACTTCTTGGTTTCATTGAGGAATTTGACCACAAAGAAGCAGATGAACTGATGAAAAACTACAACTTCCTTTTACATGATGTGACAAGTATTTGGTAGAGAAACCAGAACCATAAAAGATTGAAAAATAACAATGGATCATGTTAAGGATTTTGGGCTTTAGACAAGTAAGAACATATATCTATAAACTCAATGTGAACTATAAAATCCTCCAATCAAACTGGGGGTAGTGTGGACCACTCTGTACTACACCAGTCTATAAATGTAGCAGCGGATATGGATTCAGCACTTTAAATGTTTCATCTTCGTTCATAACAGTGTTAAAAATGTGTCATACATGTTTTATTTATTAAGACATTAGATCAATCTTGGGTTCATGTCCATTCAACCAAAACTCAAACCAACTTAGTCTCTCGTGCAAATTCTACTCAGGATGTGCAAGTCGATATGAAAACCAGCAGTCTACTGGGAGTTATGGAGGCTAAAACCACCATCAGGATAAATATTAAGCTGTGTGTGTTTGTTACAACAGCTGAAGATGCTATTTAACTACTGACAGAATGAGTGAATGATGATTGGCTCATTAGCTGTTGAAGGGTTTAGGATTTAACCTTCAGTCAGGATCAGTGAGATAAAACTCCTTTAGTCTCCTTGAGGAGACATCTGAGGAGACATCTGAGGAGACATCTGAGGAGAGAGGAAGGATGGAGGCAGAGGAGATGGGAGATGAGGAAAAAAAAGAAAACCAATAAGGGAAGAATAAAAATAGAAAATGGAAGAAAAAAGGACAGAATGGAGCAGTTGGGGGAGAATGGTTGTTGTACCTCTGCTTGTCATGAATAATGTAGGTTAGTGCTTTTTCACCACGTGTTCTGTGTTGCATTGTCACACCGCTCAACTGGTTAGAGCATAAACCACAGATAAAATAATAACTGTTAGACAAGGCAACTGAATATAATAAAAAAAAATACTGCAAGACAGTACAACATGCCATAATTGCTGAATTCTACTATAGTTTTATTTTTAACAACAATGACTGAATGAATGAAAGTTTTATTATTGTGTCATGCATATAACTATAAAAACATAATCCATCTTGAGGCTTTTGAGATAATGTGTTGCATGTAGCTAAATTAAGCTGCCGAGACTCCGTCCATCTCACTTCCTGGTTGCCATCCTAAAGCCCCTGATTGGAGAAGGACCCAGTCCAGGTCCCCAATCCAGTAGGGCTGAACCTGGTTCAGAATTTAGTCAGTTGAATCGGATTTGGCTGTTCCATATGAATATTCGACTATTTGTTCCTTTTTTTTTTTTCATACAGACTATCTGGCAATCAGAAAATCTGTTGGCGTGAGTTTCATTGATAATTTAATTAAAAGCTATTTTGTGTCTCAATTGAATGCTGAGTTTACCAGAAGGATCCTGATTAGCAAAATACTTTCAATTATTCACTACTTGTACATTATATGTGTGGCAACAAGCAACGCTTTATTGAACAGATTTCTGAACGGGGGTCGGCGAGACGTTCAGGGTGACAGCGACGTTCATGTAATATCGTAAACAAGCAAAATTAGCCCTCCGAGCTAACGACATTTTTTTTTACCAACACTAGATATCAAACTAAAGCCAGACACTATATCGTATGAAGTTGCTGTGAGCTGTAAATACACCACTTCTAAGCCTAACGTAGAAGATAATCTCAGAGCCTAACCGGGAGAGGCCTCTCTTCCTCTGGGCAGCTCTCCTCTTGCCTCCGTCTCAGACTAACCCTGGGTCCAGGTCCACAGCCAACAGTACCCGTCGTAGACATCTTCACCGAGCAGATGGGTCGACTTGATGTAGTGGAATGATTTTCCCCCGGAGAGCAGCGTGAAACCGAGGAGCGCTCACTCTGCAGCTACTTCTGGGGACTAAAATGTTCCTTCAAGTATTTTTCACACTATGATGATCGTAGTGTCGTCAAGTATTTTCCTTAAATTCTACTATTAGTGCTAAAATACAGTTAAATTACTTCACACTGTGATCGCTTTTGATTTTATTCGCTGTATATTACAACTTTGTTGGACACTGAGTAAGAAATCACATCAAAAACAGTTTAAACTCTTGGACATGAGGTGTTGAATGCAGGCCGGAGTCGGTGTGGACTGAACGGATATAACACTTTCCTCTTCTTTAGTCGAGTGAGGAGTAGGAGGACAAGATCATCATCACTGGATGTGATGGTGATGATGATCTCCGACTTGCGTTCAGCGTCTCTGTCAACAGAAGCAGCCGTCTGTCAGAGCTGAGAGGACAAACTGCCTTCACCAGGCTGACTGACAGCATGTCGACTCCACGGGAAGAAATCAACAGTGTTTGTATTTATAAATACATGATGATGATGATGATGATGATGATGAATATGATGATACATGAATCAATATGTTGATTCATTGGCTTTATTTCCCTGCCCACTGTAGATACGGTAAGTTCAAAACACATATAGCTGGATGTTTGTGTCTCGTGTCAACACCCAACGTGGGGTGATAAACAGTAATAAACAGTAATAAACAATAATAAACAGTGATCAACAGCTGTCTGTGCAGATTAGGCTTCGTGATTGGTTGATGCCTTTATTTGCTGTGCGAAAGCTCAGAAAAATCGACTTATTACGAAAAATATTGTCACTTTTTTGCTGTAATATTCGTGTTCCGTGTTAAAGTACTCATGACAAAAACAACAGTTCAGAAAATATATTGACGTGTGAATTGATCGCAGGAGAAAAACTACCCCGATGTGTGAAGGTCTTTAGTCTTAGTCTAGTTAAGACTCATCTTCTGGTTGTTTTTATTTATTTGATCTGAGCGGCACCACTGGGCTCCTCTTCCTCTGTAGTTCACCTCTTTTATTTCTGTTATTTGTACAATTAAGTCAATTATGACCGATCATTGTTATAAATAACTCTGTTTTTATGTTGCTTCCTTTTCCCCTGGAGAGCTGGGTCAGAACACAAACTTTGCTAACTTAAACACAAAACAGCCATTTAAATTTTTGATGATCTGTAAACCACAATATTTCAAGCCTTTGTCGAGCCATTTTATTGAAAATGTGCCCTCCAAAGTCATCATAATTTATACAGTACAATAAAAAAATGGAACTCACTTTCCACTTCACCCAAATCACTGTTTTCCTCCTGAATATTTTTTTCTTTACCTGAGAACGCTGATGTGTGACAGAGACAGTTACCCAGGCAACCAAAGACTCTTTATAGACTTAAAGTCTTAACCAGTTAAAAATGTGGAAACTCCAAACTAAGAGTTTTAAACCAGCTGACATGATGATAAGCCGACTGTCTTAACGACTACGTTTAAAAAAAAAGGTGGCAAAACACAAAAATAGCAGAGTAGACAGATCTAAAATTAAACAGTCAGCGTGAATCTGTCAACAAGCTGCTTCCAAGTATTAAAGTTTCCTGGAAGAAATGAGCTTTTTATCTTCACATTTGCAAGTCTAATGGAACAATAAATCCCCCCGAGTGGGATTTCTGTTGTCAGGTAAAGCCTACTTGATTTTACTCTTAACTGCCTGAAACTCTAAACGGTGCAGCAGCAGAGAGTCGAGAGCTTTTCCTGTTTCACTTCTATTATTTGCCATAAAGTCCTGTTGTCTCTGTAGCTTGTATATACTGAGCTACTGTGACAGCTGTCAGTATGTTTCTGCACCAGAACCACAGACGACGACTCATTTTCATCAACTTGCTGCTTTAAAAGTAACAACACAAGACGTGTCAGACTCATCGTCAAACCTATGATCACAATGTCATGTATCAATAATATGAATGAATGTTAATAATAGAAATATATGATGCATTCAGCTTTGCTGTGTATGATGTGTTTTATCCAGACTGCAGGTAGCTGTTGAGCTAACCCGCCACATTTACATTAATGTTGTTAAAATGTCAATTTGATTAAAGAACATGTTCACAATTTTTCAAGTGTGTCTTAAACCAGCAGTCAGGTGTCCATATGAGCAGTGAAAGAGGTTCCTCGCTGTAATCATTCCTCCTGTTCATACTGGATATTAAAAGATCCTTCAAATGTGCTTTAATGGAAGTGATGGAGGCCAAAATCCACATTTAAAATGTTTATCTGAAGCTCAGCAGTCTGAGTTAGTCATATCGAGTGGATATCTGCCATCTGCAATTTGTGTAATTCCAAAATGTTTTGTGACGACAAACATGTGATTTGCTTATGAATTGATCACTGATCATCAGAGGATGATAACTGATTGAGGAAATTGCTTGAAATCAGCATTCCTTAGTCTAACAATTCTGTAAATCAGCTGATTTTGTGAAACAATGCATTACATAAAGAGTCTTTTGTTGTTTTTTGTCATGTTAAGCAAGGCTTGACATAGTAATACAGTAATAATGCATGTTTGAAACTCTTCCCTCCGGCTGTAGATTTAGATTACCCTGGTTCACGTGCAATAGGAGTAATAACCGTGTAATAACCTTGTTTAATTTGCACATGTAATTTAGTATTTCAGAGATTGTCTTATTGTAGTATTGTGTTTTGTATATATTGTATATAGAGGTAGCTTTTTATACTTTTTGTTTCTTTCTTTGTATTTGTGCTTTATTTTGTGCCCCTGACTGCAGGTCAAGTTTCCCATTTGGGATGACAAAGTAACTAAACTGAGCTGAACTATTGCTTATATTTCCTAATCACAGTGATAGCAAATAGATTAGTAGTGTGAATGTAAAACTTCCTCCCTTCAAGATACAAGAAAAACTTTCCATTGACCCAAATCTGTTACCTGACTGACATCACTGTGACATCATCTACTTACTGGAGATGATAATGTGTTGTGTGTGTGTGTGAGACACATATTAAATCTGACAGTGTGTAGGTGTCACAGCAATGTGCGATACACCTATTGAAGATGACGCTGTGTGTGTGTGACAGCATGCATGTTTCATAGTGAAGACTTATAGTATCAAACATCCAGGAGGACAAGAGTGAGAGTCGGGGTCAGCCGGCGGTTAACTGTCACTGTCTGTTAGTGCAACGACACGGAGCTGAGTCTCGATAGATGTATGTAACACACACATACACACACACACACACACACACACACACACACACCAATTCCAGTTATGAAGCCACACATGCACGCGCCTTTGTTCTTTTATAAAACATGACACCAAAAAGAGAAATATACGTTGGTATTTCACAAAATAAAAGCACTATGTCACCATTGATAATTGCTAGAAAAATCAAATTTTGTTGTTTTCAATAAACCAAGAAATGGTTGCCTCGCTGTTTGAGAAACAAAGATTTATTGTGCTAATATCGCCGTTTAGTTTTGCTTTGCACCAGAGGAGAAAGAAGCAGCTTCAGTGCTCTCTGAATATCTAAAGCAGGATCAGCAGCAGGGTGGTCTGGCAAGAGAAACCACCATGAACATAAAGGTCACATATTTAATATTTAATTCCAGCAGCAGCAGCAGCAGCAGCCATTTGTCCTGTTTAAATGTCCTTAAGCAAGACAAACAGTCTCTGCTTTTTCACTAACTGTAATATATTTTCCATAGAAGCATCGGCTCACCATGTTAGATGTAAAGGTGCTCATAAAGGTGAGAACAGGAAGCACCTAAACAGCAGCTCCTCATAATTATATTTCACCAATATTTACATTAACTAACCTTTAACTGAGGGAGTGACCCACTTCCCACACCCCCAGTACCTCCAGGCTTTAAATCTAAATGATTTGAGATTATTTCATAATTCCTTTACAGGCCGATAAGAAGAACAACAACTGAAACTGAACCTCTGAACAGACCTGAGGATAATTAAACCCGATCAAAGCTGTGGTGACTGACCCGAACTGACCCAAAAAGAGAGAAAACTCTAATTCTGCAGCTGTGGTCGCAATGAGCAGCAAAATACTGTGTAAAAGTTTTAGGCACTTAAAATGTTCAGAGAAGCATCTGAGAATGAGAAGAACAAGGAGTCCTGCAACAGATCTCAACATCATGGAGTCAGTCTGGGATTAACATGAAGAGACAGAAGCAGCTGAGACGCCGAAATCCATAGAAGAAGAACTGTGGCAACTTCTCCAAGATGCAGGAACAACCGACCTGCAGAGAACCTGAAACACTGTGAAGGTGAACCGAGGAGAACTACTGCTGTTTTAAAGGCAAAGCTGCTCACAGCAAATATTGATTTACTTTAGGTTTCTTCTGTTTACTCAACTTTGAATCAAATTAATTGATTAATAAAAAACTATTCAGCATCTTCACTTTACTTTTAATGCCTAAAACTTTTGCACAGTTCTGTACTCTTTGTAGTTTTTACTGTATTTCACACATCAAAAAACAAAACCTCCATGATGATTGCAGCTTATAGCGAGTCTGCACGGATCCATGCAGGTATTAGATGTACTGACTTTTGCAGCGACTGAGTAACAACCTACCCGACCCCAATTTAGTTTACAATGTCTGAAAAACACACACACACACACACACACACACACACACACACACACACACACACACACACACACACACACACACACAGCTTGTAACTCACCACTTCCAGATCTCCTTCAGGGGGCAGTTTGCGGTTGTCTGCGTTGTTTTCTCCTCTTCCTCCTCCATCATTGTGACTGTTGGCCTCCTTCTCTTTCTGCTCAAAGTACTCCAGGAAGGACGGCTTGGCTGGCTGCATTGTCTCATCTCTCCCTGCGTAGCACACAATCGACATTTACTTTATCACAGCAGACGCACGGGGATTTGTCTGAGCGATGATGGAACTGAATTATATTCATAGATTAAAACACAAAGGCACAAATACACGAGGAATTTAGTATCAAAAGTGTATATTCTCTTGTTTATCTCACAGTTTCAGTGTTGACACAAAGACACATAGTACTCCTGATGTGTAGCAGCACTGGACAGGAGGATGTAGGCTTGGTTTGAGTATTGGGCCGATTGATTTAAATATTTCTGTGTGAGGAAATAAAGGGATCTCACAGAGCACATGATTTAAAAAAGTAGGGCTCTAAAAAGGTATGTGGACAGGTGTCTAGACCCTTTAGAGGAAGTGGTCTTGGTCTGGTTTTGGTCCTAAACAAATTCTGGAGCGGTTCACTTTTGTGGTGGCAACGTGATCAGACCTCGATCTGATCTAACTACTAGACGTACTGAGTGAAATCAACAGTAGCTAGCAGCTAGCCGGAGACTGAGACAAGATCCGTCCTGGACTAACAATGAAGTGTGTTGTTTTCTTGATATTTGGGCAGACAGGAGCGTGTGTTTACGTTTTCGCTCAAACCCGAGACATATCTAACCAATGAGAGGAGAGAATGTTGATGCATTTTGGTTCTCTTGATTTTTTTCCTTTATGAAAAGAAACTGAACCAAGGGAACGCACCAAGTTTACCGACTTATCCACTGGATTTGAACCAGGTTTAGAAACACCTGTAGAATCGGCATTTAAACAGCGACTATCCTTCAACCAAGAGATCTGAGTGCCATGATGTCAACATGCATCACCAGTTCCTGAATGCCCCACGGTAACTGCACTCTAACATAAGCATGGATGAGTAAGCAAAAAGAAAATTTCCCTTCAGGGATAAATGAAATGTTGCATTATTAAAGCAGCAAGAAGTACAATAGAATAATACATCTTTGCTAACTTGATAGAACAGGTTGATCAATACTAATGAGTCAGTGACTACATGGTCAGATGCTGTCGTTTCTGGTTGTTGCAGTTAAAAATGACATAACATATCACTGGTCTACAAGACATATTGGACCCAGAGAGACAAAGACAGTGGGTCAGATTTTAATGTGTTACTGTGAGTGCACATAAAACCATTAAGATGCACTTTACTATCAGTTTAAGTTGGTTTGGCTTCATCTTGAATCGTTCTAAATGAATAAAATGCAGCAATATTAATAACGGTGACACATTCTTGAAGGCAACATTTATTCATTATGGCCTTCCAGTAAATATTCTATAATCAACAACTATAATAACGGTGCTTCATTTGATTAAATTAACAGGGGTGTCGAAACTCGGGTGTTTCAGCTTGTAGAATCCATCTCTCTCAGCAGTCACATTATTCATAATGTTGTTTTAATTCATTTTAATAATTAAACATATTCAGACTGGCTGCACTTCACCTCTTTTCATATTTCATAATAATTACAAGGGGGATTTAAAAGCATCATTTGAATAATTAACATTTACAGTGTCACATCATTTAGGCTAAATACTGAAATGTTGTTGGCAACATTTCCTCTCCCAAAAAACACAAATAATTTTAAGATGTTAATTAGGGAGGTAAAGACGGACAGTTTGCTCTCTTTAAATGCAGAAGTAACTTTCACTCAAAGAAATTTGATATCGGACAGCGATTTATTCTTGAGATTTTTTTGTGAAATGTAAACGTAACTTTTTGCAATGTTGTATTTTCTCTCTGTGAATGAGTTCAAATGTACTTGGATAATAAAGCTGAGTATTACACTAACTAATTTACAGAATATGATAATATAAGTCAATCAATTAGTCCGTCGTTCGAAAAATCTGCAATTTTAATATTGCATCTTATCATGTTGCATCCTGAGCTTTGAGAAACAGTGATCAACATTTTTCACCATTTTCTGACATTTTATAAAACAACTATTTGATTAATAAAGAAAATAATCATTAGATTAATCGATAATGAAAATTATTGTTCGTAGTAGCCCTACAATATCATTATTAGAAGAGCACAATCAACAATCTGCACAGTTGAAACAAATGTATTAACACAAATGAATGTACCTAAAATTAAACACCAAATTGCAACAGATATCCTGTAAAATACTTGAAAAATAACCTTATTTCATGAACTTGTAGAGAGTGTGAGTATGGTAATGAGTGGGGGCATATACTGTATGTGTGTGAATGTATATGTATGTGTGCATGGAGAAGGCAACAGCTACATAAATAATGAGTGTGCTGAGTGACTGAGACAATACTTGGTTCATTGGACAAATGAGAGCGTCAGTGCAGTTCAGTGTTTGATTCATGGCCTTAATAAGCTGCAGTGGTGTTACAGAGACTGAAGTTTCCACTCCTACAGTGTATACAGACCTCCCTGCTTACATACAGCCGCACCGCTAATGGCCTGAAAAAAAGTTGGTGTTTCTGCCAAGCAGCAACTACCACGGCGAGGATGAAGCCAATGAGGAAGTGCCTTCTACCTCTCTAGAAATACTATCAATCAATGTTTCCAACAAGTCATTATGGTCTCAACCTCTAAATTCAGGCTGTCTAATAAGTATGCTGGTCGTCATTGGGTGGGTGCCGCTCACTGTTCCCAGTAAGCTAGCGTTAGGTTGGGTCTGAGGTAGTGGAGCATGTTTCCAGAGTGTGAAAGGCAACATCCTGCACTCCCTTATCTGGAAGGTCCTGACTCCAATCCAAACCCACAGGTAACGTCACACCTCGCTACGTACATCTTCATATACAGTCTATGGTTTCTGCTACCAATTCACCTTCTTGACTTTCTATTACTGTATATTAAGTTGACCCTTTCACTGTTGTAATATGTAAAAAAGCAAGAATGTGTTCTTCTTAGCCTTGTTTTAATTTGAGAGTTAAGTCCTTTGTTACACCACTGGAAAGGGAAAAATCTGACCTCATACCAAAAGGAAATTAAATATGATTTATGTGTGTGTTTTATGATCACAGACACATTCATCTCTTTTGTTTGCTCCCTCCAAAGTTCAGAGTATAATAAGAATCCAGGACCAGGAAGGATTTCAGTATGTTCCAATATGCCAAATTTAGCAACGTTCAACCCTGGATCTACAGTTCCTCTGCTGGGCCGTGGTAGGTATTTCGGTAAATCTCAAAGTATTGGATTGCACTTAATAGGATCTTTAGATAAATTCCTTGAAATGTAAACGGATGTGAAGATGCATGACAAAGGAACAAACAACATGATACGTCTTAGAAAGTTGCAACGACAGCTCCAGTGCTGCTTTGAATAGATTCCCGAGTCTCTGAAACTATTCTGGAAGAAATATAAACACAAAGTCATCCAAAAGAGATTCTGTCATTGAGTGTTTTGATGATGGTGCTGGTCGTCTTCAGTCAACCCTCCTGTCCTGTATGTACATATTATTTTTCTCCGTGCATGTTTTTTCTTTTGTTACCGAACTATATCATCATTATCTCCTGCTCTGTATTCAGATGTCTAACAAACACACTGTGATCGTGCTGCTGCCTGATGGTCAGTTTGAACAGAAGGGTTATTAGTTGTGGCAGCATTAGTATTCAGCAATAAATAGTATTCAGAATCTGTGCTACAGTAAGTGTTTCTATAAAGTGAAAGGTTGCCATTGCTGCTGATATATTTAAACGTAAACATAAAACCTACCTGGCTTTTGATTAGAACATTTTATGGTCATTATTTCTTGTATTTAAATCATTTGTTTTACTGGATTCATGTTTTCAAGTGTTTTATTTCCTAATATCTATTTTTCATTGTCTTTTATCTGTTCTTATTCTTCTAGTTCTAGTTATTATGGTTCTTATTTTATTTTACATCTATTTTATTGGTTTTATTACATTTGAATCTTTTTCCATTTCTTGGAAAAAAATGTCTCAAATGTTTGTACTTTTTACATTTATTATGTCTTGTTATTTGCTTCTAAGTCACCTGTAAAGCATTTTAAATTGAACTACCCTGTACGGAAAGTGCTGTACAAATAAAGTTTGATTGATTGATGGATTGATGTAATAAAGCTATTGATCTCACTGACAATCAACACCCCGGTCTACTGCTCTATGCAGCTTTCAGTCATTGGGTTTCGATTCATTAATCAATATAGCGGACTCCTTATGTCCACTGACTCTCTCTCATGAGTAATACGACCAATCCAGAGCTAAAACACCAGTGAACACTGGACTAACATGCAACCACATAAAGAAAGACACATGGGTTGGCGATGTCACGTTAGCTATGAACACTTGATGAGTATCGAGGTTATGTTGCCCCCTACACAGAAACTACTTAATGCAACTTTCTCCAAGGAAAGACGATACGTTGTCAAAACCTTATAATTGTAAGAAACAAATAGACATCTGGTGACTATTTATACTATGTGTGCATTCTTAGCTTGGTAATGATATATGAGAAACACTGTGTGGTCTCTCATATTAGCTCACTTTATATTACCCCAAACATCTCATTGCTGATCTTGTGTGTAGCTCAGTTTTTCATTCAAGCACAAAACCAATTAAAGTATAGTATTCTCCTTACTGAAAAAAGAATAAGTGGCTATTTATTCTCCGCTTCGGCTGCCAGGTGCCTCCACACTTGATAAAACTGCCAAGAGCACGGAGCTAAGAAAAGTCAGTGTTTAAAAAAACATACAGCCACGGTTTTCCCAATATGGAGTTTTTTTCCCCCAACATAATCAGATGAAAGACCCATAAAAATCCATGATGTAATGTCTCTTTGATTATAGTTTGTTATCTACTGTTGTTGGGTAACTTGAGCAATTATCTGACTGGTCAAAGACTCTTTCCAACTGTGCTTCATATTCCTCTAAACTGTGACCTGCTGTGCTTTGTTGGTTGCTATGCCAACCCGTGTGGAGAAGAAGGAGCCAGTAATGTTTCTTGTGTCTTCAGTTTTTTATCCTTCTGCATGTATACATTAAGAGAAGAAGAAGTGTGGTATACGTGTATTCATTACTGTAATGATTAGCATGTTAGTTGTATAAATGTTATGCATGTTGCGTAACAGAAAGATGCCCTTGCAGTTATTAAAGGATAAAGCTGCTGATATTCTATATTTCTCTTGGAGTTTGGAGCCAAACCAACAATGAACTGATCTACTAACAAGTGTTGTGTGTGAACCCAAAGCCTGATTTATCTTATTCCTCTGTGGAACATGTCACCCAGTGCAGCGGTTTGGCTCATTGATGTATTTTTAATAGTTTTTGGACAACAATTGAGGTCTACGGCACAGAAGATAAGATATATCAGGCTTTGGATAAACACTCTGCACATGAGATTTGTTGACAATAAGAAAAACATAGAAAATCAGCAGCCATATCCTTTAAAATGAGATGTTCTACGCTGTAAAAATGTGCACACACACAACACAAAGTTCTTCGTTTAAGGTTTTGACAATCTCACTGTTCCTATATTAGGAAAGTTGCTGCATTTCCTTCTTTCTTTCAGCTAATCTCAAAGTTATATAACTCAATTTGAGAAGGCAGCTTCTGCTCAAACAGGCTTCTTTCCAAACACCATACAACCACAACATGAGCAGGTGTTCCACTGGTGAGTATTTAAATGTTCTCACGCGCCTTGTTAGCGTTTTCAAACATGATTTTTCGCTTAAAACTTCAGCCTAAGACATCACTCAGTTGAGCTCTTTGACAAACGTAAGGGACACTTGATCTGCTTGACCTTACATGGTACTGGTTCAATTTTAATGTAGCCTAGTTTAAATGTTTCATAACATCCATCATGAACACTTGAGATACATCAAATTCTTGAGCAGATACTCAAACACATCCTGACCCAAATCATCCACATTTGGTCCGAATCCCATCTGTGTAAACGAGAGACACGCATTTAATGACTGAGAAATAAAAGCTGTACTTGATGAACCAGACTGATAACTAAAACAGCTGGTGACTTCACAGACTACAGAGTGAACTAAAAACAATAAAGAAATAAGAGAAGAGTTGTATGAATACTTTTACCAGCCTGTAAGTGAATATTCTAGTTTTTTCTCACAGCATCTGTTTGAGAGACAAAAACGAGTGGAGGTGAATGACGCAAAAGGGTTCAATCAAATTTGTGACATAATGATTTACCAACTGACCACTGCACCCACACCCAGCTATTCGCCTTTTCATAATCATATTATTAAAATTAGAATTAAAAGCTCTCATTTAGGCTTCTTCCTTTTTCCTCTGTCTGACAACAGATTGTTAACACAGCATGGTGAGGAAATGGAAAACAAAAGGGAGGGGTTTTTTTTCACTGGAAGCAATTAAGATAATTTATTGCAACTGGGTGAATAATTTTAATATCGAATCTATGGCTGCACAGACACTTAAAGATTTGGAAAGGCTGCCTGACTGGAACCACTCTCATCTGCTAATTAGGCCCACGACAAAAAGATTAAAAAAAAGACATCACTGTTTGTCACCCACTGATAAGCTCATTATTTTCTTTTCTTTGTTCTCTCTGTTGTGTCTTCTCTGACCAATCAAAGCAGGTCACAGCAGTCATATCACTGTAGGGAGCAGTCACGGTGGTGTTAACTTTGAGTTAAAAAGTGTAAATGCTGCTTTTCTCTTCTGAAAGTTTCCACGTTTAAAATGGTGAAATGAATCAAGCTGGCTCGTATTTTTCAATAATACAGAATTAAAGAGGACCTATTATGCTCATTTCAGCTCTACTAGAGTAGCTCTGCATGATTCAAAATTCAAAAAACTCCTGGTTTATCTTATACTGGCCCTTAATATACACAGTTTCTCTTACACTCCGTTTTAGCTCCTGTCTCTTTAAGGCCCGCCTCCCGATGAGCCCACTCTGCTCTGATTGGCCAGCTTTATGCATCAGAGTTGTGTAACTTTACCGTCATTGCAAACCAAACACTTCCTGCTTTACTGCTTCAAATTAAAAGCTTTTACATGACTAACTAATGGGAGACTTTTATTGTGAAGAATTAACAGGAAGTAAAAATGTGTTCCTCACTGACTTAGCGGAGCTTTGTTAGTGGCGCTAAAAACTGGTTGAAACAACAACATATGAAAAAACATAAAAGTGGAAAGAGGCTTAAAAATCCTGTTTTTGCTTTTATTACGCATTTAATTTTAGAAAATTAAAGTGTTTATGAATAAACTACCTTACGAAGGAGGTCCCCAAACTGGAGTCTCCCAGATCATAGACGACTGTGCTGACTACTGAGTTAAAACTTTACTCTCACCTCTTTGCAGACAGACCTCTAACTAACAAATATTTAAAAAAATATTTGTATGAAACAAATATTCGTAAAAAACCCCACTATTTGTGCTTTGCTGAATAATGTATTTGTATTCGGGCACACCCCTTGTTCAGTCTGAAGCTGCTGCTTTTTGCTCACAGGGATTACTTCTACATACGTTTACCTCGTCAGTTGACACGTCGACCACTTTTAACATGAACATCCGACATTGTGACATTATATATATGTCTGACAATAAGAAAAAGCATAATACATCCCCTTTAATAATACACAGTAATACAAACACAACTTTGGAGCAGGCTTCAGTAGGATTAGCGTTAATTCAGCCTCTAAACCAGGCTGAACATAAACCACCAGTTCAGAAAAAGGAAGTACATACACAGTTTGAACTTAAAGTGAAGGCTAAAGAGGAGTGGACTCTGGAGAGACTGCCATCTGCTCCTGCAACTTCCCAAAACAAAATTAAACTTTAATAAAGTGAAGAGATTCAAGCGCCGAGCAGGTGCAGAGAGCTATTACATATTTTTAACTAGAATCCCTACAGAGAGAGAGTAATAGAAAATACACTTCTGTATTTATTTTAAGTGAGTACAAAGTTCAGTGTGCTGTTTGTACTTTTTAAGTTTCTACATAAGAACATCTCAATTAAAGACAGTGTAACAGCTAAATGAAGTCTTGAGGAGCAAAGCATTTAAGCATTTTAAGATTAAGGAACATAGTTAAGGCTCAGAGAGATGGGAACCGTTTTAAATAATTCATTTAAGTCAACGTAATGGTTTCCATCTACATGCATCTCAAACAACAAAAGGAAAGTTTGGATAGCTCTCACTTCAGACAGCCAGCTGCTGTTATATAGTATTTATGTGAGATACAGAGCTGGTGATCAACGTCACTGCTTGTCTTGTGATGTTATTTTGTGCCTCTGTGTCTCTAATTGCTGGAGAGAGCGACAGCAAAAGGAACAAACATTTTAAAATAAAAACAACCTAAAAATATATCATAAGCTTAGCTGCTATAAATGTCTGAGACGGTATTTTAAAACAGCATAATACTTATCTCATTAACAGACTTCAGAGGAGATCACAACTGCTTGTTCACGCATCAAAATCACAGCCTGTGACTTAAAATTTGAAAAAAAAAAGAAGCTGCTGTCAAAGTCACAGTATATCATATCTAACTCAGGCGTATTTCAGTTTAAAAAGGAGCATTTCACAGAGTTTCTTGTGATTAAGCTCACTAACTGAGAAGAAACGTATTCATATGTAATATCAGATGAAAGTTGTTGGTAAGCTGACAGCTCTTAGTGGACTCCGCTGTACGAGGGGGGGACCTGAAAATACGCTATCAATAGCACGGGAGTGAGGTGTGATTATCGGATGTGTCACTAGGTGGCGTATGGCTACAGCTTGGTCAAAACTAAAATTGTGAAAGGGAGAAGATTCGCCACCGTGGAAGAAACGCAGGACACGGCATCAAAAGATGACTACAGGAAAAGTTAACAGGAACGAGAGAAGCGCTGGACGAGTACATCGCATCTCTAGGAGAAAACTTTGAAGGGGATTAGAAAGGTACTGCTGAAACATTTATAATAACTGCCTCCACTTGTACATACTTCTATCTCTGATTCATCTACGACTGACCCAAACACAACTGTTGAACATCAGTAAACCAAACAGCAGCTCCATTAAGAAGCCCTTACTTTAAGATTCTGACAGACTAACATCAAAACAGACCTTTAACCTTTTTTTTTTTTTGATAAATCAAACTATTTATCTAAATAAACTCTACTGCAGCTGCTAGAAATACCTACATAAAAAAAATCCTAAAAACTAAACAGGCCAGTAATAACATTTGATTTTCTCCTCCTTGGGCTGCAACTAACAAATATTTTCATTATTAATTATTCTGCCTATTATTTTCTCCATTAATCATTTGTTCTATAAAACATTTCTAAAGCACAAGGTCATCAAGTTGATGCTTGTTTTCTTTGAGCTACTATACAAAACCCGACAATAAATCTTACTGTAAGAAAAGGAAAAGCAGCTAATTCCCCAATTTTAGAAGCTGGAAGCATCAAATAAATATTTAGCTTTTTTTGCTTGATAAATGACTTAAACGATTGACTGATTATCAAAATAGTCGCTGATCCATTTTCTGTCAATCAACTAATCATTGAAGCTCCATCTTTAACAAAGATAAAGAGATTTTTGGGTGGATTCTTAGATTCTTACCCTGATGGTCACATTAGTTTATTAATAAATCCACCCTGATTGTGAATGAGTCACTGTGCACAATGCAGAGGACAATAAGAGACGAGAATGACAGAGAGGTTTCTAGTCAGTGAAGGTTGGTGGCTAATCAGTGTAAATTAAAAGGCTTTTTATTATTCAGTACCGTTTGGGAGGATCAATATCTCATCTAATATCTTATCTCGATCCTCAGGGCCCCTTCAGCATCAGACTGTGGTCATTAGCTTGGGACACACACACACAGACAAATCCTCAAGAGCACAGGCATTAAAGGACACAACAGAGATACACACACTCACACTCACACAAAACACACAACTGAAGGATATTGGGAGTACTAATGTAATTATGAAGTCTAAATGTTCCTGTGTTAATGCGGTTGATCCTGCCAGCAGTGGAGATCTATACTAACTCAATAATAGGACATCAGACCGGAGACAGTGTGTGTGTGTGTATTTATGAGTATGTGTGTCACAGATTTATAAGTTGTCACAAAGTCTGACCCCTAATGTTGAATCATTAGTTAAGAAGTCGAATCACTTTTTTTTTTTTTTTTAGCTGTGTCATTATAGCACGGTAGACTATAAAATTTTACAACCAAGTCTCTAAATCACCAAAATACAAAACTGTAATTAAAATAGAGAAGGTTAACAGAGATTAGAGCAACATAGAGCAACCTGACTGGTTTCTGTTGGCAGCTTTCAGCACTGGTGCTGAAAGTTAGCAAAGTCGGCTAAACGACATTTGAATCTACTGTTCAGCAGCCGACAGGAAAGACACTCTGTGGTTAAAACTGAACTACGACCAGGAAACACACTTTCTGGTTGTCTTACTGCCTATAAATTAGGGCTGTAGTCTGCTGGTCGACTGGTTGATATGCTCTCGTCTGACTGAATTCTCATTGGTCGAATAATCTCCGTGTTATTTTCATAAGGAGAAAAGTGCTACATCAACAGCTTTCCAAGATTAATCCATTATTTCCTGTGGCGGGAGGGACACACTAACAAATTACCTGTGGTTACTTGTGTTTTCACAACTTTGAACTCGCCCAAGCTAATGGAGACTGCTGGGTCTAACTGTACTCAACGTTTACTGAATCAGTGTCTACTATAATTATCACAACAAGAACCCCCGTCAGGGCAAGAAAATATTTTTTGATGCCAAAAATAATAAATAACGCTGCTCCAGTACGCGACTAATCGATTAGTTGAAGATTATGTACGATTTCAGTCGACCAAGATTTTCTTCGGTTGACTACAGCCCTTCTATAAATCAGGGCTGTCCCCGACTCCGGATATTCAGTCGACTCTAGAGTCGGCATGAGAATATGAGGCGTATTCTCATCTGTATTTATATTTATCTTGTTACATATATTTCATTCTTATAGGCCTTCATACTAAATAACATTATACATTTCTGTTTCTTTCTTCAATACAGCCTCCTATGACAAATATTAATGTCTCCCTGCTCTAAACTGATATACCAGTCTACGTGAGTCTCATGTTTTACCTGTAAGACTCGTGTTTTAGTGCCGTTGTTCATCATTTATGATTTGAAGGTGTCAGATTTCCACAGTCAGAGAAATTAAAAAGTGTGCATAATGGTATTAGTTCAGTTAAAATCCAAGTGCAGCATGGAGCGTCTCTCCTGCCGGCTGCTGACAGCGTTGTCAGGTGAAGAGTTAGTCACACTGGATTAGAGGAGGAGACGTAGAGACGCCGGGACACGTCTGTTTAAACAGGAGTTTAGCTGACTTCGCTGCATTTCACACCGGAGCTGAGAGCTTGGAGCAGGAAACAGTCGTCACGCTGTCCTCCGTTTCCGACTTCCCTCTCTCTGTTCTCATCATGTTTATGTATTTTGGTCATTTAGAAATGAGAATCAAATAATAAAAAAATACAAGTTAACAAGTGTATAATGACATGGCTAAAATAAAAAGTTAACGATTCCAGAGTTGAGAGTTTTAGGGGGCAGTCCTACTGTAAATGTGATTTTTTTCACATCACAAATGATGATCAAAGGCATTAAAATGTGAGTCTTACAGGTAAAACATGACACCTGACATGCAGTTGTTCTAGGAGTTTAAGTGTGGGACGGCGGCTTTGCAGGTGTGCAGGACTTTTCTGTAACTGGGTGGAGATCATGAATAATATACTTCTCATTGTAGATAAGGTGTATTGAAGAAAATCATCAGTAATAATAAAACAAAATCTGAAGTTTGTCTGTGCTTAGTGAACAAAAAGTGAAGGTGTTTTCTAAAATCATACTCTGCAGACGAAGGTGTTCTTTGGAATCAAGGGCCACGATGACAGCAAAGCACTCTGAGTTCTGAGGTAAAATAATGAAAAGTCTTATCTTAATATATTTATATTAATATTAAATGGCTCAGACCAACGCGTTTGGCCGGAAGGTGTCATCACTCCATGTTCAATATTCATAAAAATAAATGCATAGCTATAAGAAAAAGTAAGAACCACAAGCACATGACAAGCTATAATAGAGAAGTCGAATGGAACAACTTCAACCCAAGACGTTAAATATTTGACCTCAACTGGTGACTCAGCATGTGTGTGCATGCATCTGTCTGCATGTTCATGTCTACTGTGTTCAGCTTAAAGTCTCATGCTGTGGTTGTATATTAAGTGGGTGTATGTGTGTACATTCTGCTTCTGCTTGTACGCCCTGTGTGTGTATGTTTAAATCAACATCATTAATCAGCCGGTGTTCAGTCCACCTGTACGTTGTTACTCTGCAGGCAGCTCATTACACTGTGTTTTAACTACAATTATCTATGACTGCGTTCAGTCCCCAGTCACCATCCAAATGCTGCCGATTCCTGTAGGTGGATGTTACTGCTACTACACTCCAATGTCCTCAATATAAATCTCATTAGATGTTGTGCAGGAGCTGTAATATTATGACAATAACTTCCACAGTAGCTTTGCTTACATCAGGAAGGTATAACAAGTGTTTAGATGCTCAGGGGTTTGCATTACTGGAGTCACACAGAGCAAACACACACACACATCCAAACTTAATGTGCTCTAGTGTCTCATTGGGGTTAATTCTTTGTGTATAAAAACAAACACATAAAACGCACCCACAGACTGCCAGCACCAGTGAACTGAGTCCAACTCTCATTACGACTCCTTTCCAAGTACCCGATACATCCAACGCTTACAACTCCCACACTGCAATAAAAAAAGAGACTCCAAACAGACTGATACATCGCTAACATTATCTCTCAAAAAATGACTCAAAATCACTCCAGCAGAGGGTAATGCATTCATTGTATTAAGTGGGACCATGACATAATTTTGTTGGATCTGCTGGCCACCAAATTATCAACAGAAGTTGCTCCTCCAGCCTGATATAGTGCCCGTTTGTCCCGGTAATTGCATTCACCTCCAAGGTTTAAATTCATTCACAGCTGTGTCCTTACTCAGGGACAACTCTTCTGATGTCTGCAAACACATCATGACGGGTCTAATGGTTCCTCCGAACACAGCCAGGAAATGTTACAGATGCCTGAAATTTGAGGACACAACAGGTGCGTCCTTTGCAGCCCTCTAAAGCCAAAAATCCACTGTGAGCTGGTCACTCGTTTGCATCGGTCACTGAAAAATACATCAAACTAGACGGATCAATTAAAAGTTACAGCAACATGTAAATCATGAAAAGCAGGCAAAAAACCAGTGTTTGTTCTTGTCAACAGTCTGGATAGATGATATACTACATACACTGTTAATCTAATAACACTGGGATAAAGAATTTTAAGTTATAAATATTTACCATCACAAATTTTCCTTCATTTGTTAAAGGTAAACTTTGCAACTCGTACTGTAAACTCTGCTACCACAGACCTTGCCTGAGTTAACCTCTGGTATTAAACACATCATCAAATGATCGAGGGCAAGTTCCTGGTGGTGCATCATAGCCTCTAAGAGACCCCACCCCCCACCCCAAAATAAAAACTTCTCTATGCAACAGAAAACCAGCAGATTGTTGGTTTTGAGGGCAGGAGTTGAGAAGTGAGAACAGATATATAACACTGTATAATACACATAAACACATGCGAGTGTACACAGATATCCTCCAGTTCACAGGTATGTCAGTGTGATGGTCACGCTGCGCCCTCTAGTGGATACAAAAAGAAACTCTACAGCTGCACCTGTTTGATGATTCTGAGAACATGCAGCTGATTCGTAGAATGATTGTTATTTTTATTAAGTGTTATCCTAAAGAACTTCCAAATCATTTAATGTCAAGGATGTTAAACAGGTATGAACTGTTCAATGTTTCCTCTGGGGGTTTCGGAAGAGTCTCAGCAGCCAGACATCTCTCCATTCTCCGTTCAAGAGCAGCTGAGATTGACACTAACATGAGAGTAGCTGGTCCATCTTAAAGGTCAGTCCACCTTAAGTGAGCCTGGTCAGGTTAGGCTAACCCATTGTTGCTAGCTTCGCGGCTAACACCCTTCACTCTTCCAGCAGTTGGAGAAACAACAGACAAGACTTTTCTTGCTCTTGAGAAGCTGCAGCATTTATTAACTGACACACCGTACATTTACTACTAACTGTTAACCTTCTGCGCCGCTCGCATTCACCGTCACTTTTCTGCCGCTAGCTCAACCACACGCTCACTACGCACACACATTACGCACTGCCCTATTCTTTAACAGAGCTAGGCTACTCTTATAACAGTAGCTTTCACGTAGATGTCCTTTATAGAGTGAATGTGTGAAATTTTAGCAGTGGTGCTGCAGAATGAATAGAGGGGAAACACTGTTGTTAAACTGCTTAAACTCACTGAACTCAAAGTCTTCATCACCTGTTTGATATGACGAGAGCAACTCAGAACAGTGAACGGGTGAATCTTAGTAATTAAGGTGATTAAGTATTAAATCTGAGACATAACCAGTAATTTTTTTCTGACCATAGATTCCAAGAAAGCTTTACACTCCATCAGGAAGGACAAATGTCATGACAATTGGCGTGATAACTCTAGTGTGTGTCAACGGTGTAACTTTTTTTGTTTTACAATAGTGACAGCATGTTCCTCATGAGCTGGTTCCTCTTCCACTGTTTTCAGTAAACTGGGAGCCAATTCCTCATCGTCTTTGTCAGACGTGATGATCCACAGTATCTCTGTTTGTTGATTGATATCTGACTTGACACTTTTTATCGTACATGATTGATCACAGGACAGGGCGAAATGCAAGGAGATTAAAACATGAGACCTGCATCACCTGCAAAAACTACATGTTATCTCATACTGCAATGGACTGTCAGTACCAGATGCTTCAAGTAGAGCTAGCTAGCGTTAGCTACCCGGCAGGCAGGGACAGACTAAACTAAGTAGAATCTGCACACTGTTCATTGGACTCATAACCAGAGATGATACCTCACAAACAAACAAACTGAGAGCTCAGATCAGTGTCTTTTGTCAGTATATCACTCTCGTGGTTGTGACCGATAAATTCACTATGAGTCAGCCGGAGCCAGCTAACCACACAGAGTCACGACACATCTTGTAAAAACAAAAATTCAAATTCCTTTGCTTTAATGCTCAGTCCTAATCCATCACTACTGTATGTGAGTGTTCTTAAAGGGTCTTACTTTTCATAGTACCAGCTTCTTCCTCATCCTCATCCTCAGGGTTGATGACCATGGTGCCGAGCTGTGACTGCAAGGTTCCCGTGTCCTCGTGTTGGATCATGGTCCGTGCCGTACTGCCTCGAGAACTTGAACCAGCGGCCCGGATGGTTCCTGAGTCGCCGGTCCCCGCTCGCACCATGGTCCCCTGGTCAACCTCATCATCATCCTGAAACGCACAGGCAGAAGGGAAGTGAAATAATTGTCCTGTAAACTGCAATATAATTTCATTAAAATGAGTGTTTGTTAAAGTTTCAGTTAAGTTAAGTTTCCCGCCTTTTTAAGTTCTAGTTACTTGTTTTATAAGTTAAATCAGGTAAATGAATGTAATACAGAAGTTGATGATGTTTTAGGGTTGTAGAACATTTGTCATCAATATCAAAGTGCTCAAAGAAAATTTAGCAACCATCTCAAATTCCGTCTTTGAACGCTTCTACAGCCTCGGATAACTTCTCCACTCCCCAGTTGTCTTTGTTTTAAGATTCTTTAAGTCTGTACCGAGTTGTCATCATCTTCTGCATCTTGTTCTCGCTGTTCTGCCTCCTCTTGTCTCTTCAGTTTGATCTCCATGGCATCTGTGATTAAGGCCCTGAGGATGGAACTGGACTTGGCTGACTTGATAAATGGATGCTGAAAGGAGGGAAGACAAAGAAAGAGAGAGAAAGATTAAACTGACAAGAGAAGTCGACAGCTTCCGACACATTTTCTGTTTTCTTTATAAGCTGCTTTTGACTCATTTTAATGGCTCTAAACCATATTAAAAATGCAACTTTTCTCACTACAATTCATGTAAACGTGTTATAGCCAAATTAAGATTATTATAGTGTAATATACAATTAACACAGCTACTGCAGAATACTCAATCCCGTATTTTCCTTGGTAATATAAAGGCTTGATTTCTGACCAAATACAGGCTGCCAAATAGTCAAATCAGTAGCAGCAGCAGGGTTATTACATCGTTACCTGTAGAAGCTGCGTGGCCGTCGCTCTGTTTTCTGGGTTTTTCACTAAACACTGGCTGACAAAGTCTCTGAACGGTTGAGACCACTGATCTGGGTTCCGAAACGTCGGGGGAGGGTTGGTGGGAATCATGAAGATGGCCTGGAAGAGGAAACACAATTCAGTACATTCAAGATGAAGGTGTGCAAGCAGAGACATAAACTTAGCTGATAATACTTTAATTAGTTGATTGCTCACACTCAAAATATTTCATTCAAACACTCTTTCTGTCTTCATAAAGCAAACTGACTCTCTAACACACAGGTTCTCAAAGTCTGACCCTCGGGGCCAATTTCAAACAGTGATAATTTGAGTTTTTTGTCTGTATGTCCAGTGTTGTTCAACATATAGCAAATATCTGTGCATGAATGGAGAGTTGAGAGTGTTGGTGTTCCAGGAATATAAGACTGACAATTAGTGATGTCATAAAGATGATAAAAGTACATATTAATGGATTTTGTCACTCCTGTTATTATCTTTGTTCCTCGTCTTACTTCGATTTGGAGGATATTCATACTCTCAGTTTTAGAACTACAGTTCCCATAATGCTTTGGGGGGATGTTAACATATATAGCGTTGCTATGGATTCAGTGAGTTAGCTGCATGCTACAACTTTTTTTTAAACTTGTTTTTAGCATACATTTGTTTATATTTTGTCAAACTGGCTCCATTAAAAGTATGCTGAGTTAAATATTATCACTTCCTGTTTGTAACATACTCATGGATGTACAGATGGATCACTGCGATACTGAAGAAAACTAAAAAATGTGATGATTCTCATGCCTCGTGAATAAACATCCATAAATCCATAAATCATAGATAAGAGACACTCAGAGCTTGCCTATCAGAGATGATGATATTCTCAGGAGGTGCAAGTCACACTGAATCTAAAAATATGTGTCTTGTTTGTTCAGATTTGACTTCTGATGGAGTTGTGACTCAAAGGAGAACAAGTTTTGATGCAAATTACGGCTCACGGCTCTCTTCTCTCCCCCCTTGGACTCCCTCGTGTCTCCAGAGTTTGAAAACCTCTGCTCTAACGTAACTACACACTCAAACACACAGTACTTCCTCTTTACAAACACTTTATTTCTCACCTTCACACACTCACACACACTCTTTC
Source organism: Thunnus thynnus (assembly GCF_963924715.1). Taxonomy (NCBI): domain Eukaryota; kingdom Metazoa; phylum Chordata; class Actinopteri; order Scombriformes; family Scombridae; genus Thunnus; species Thunnus thynnus. Next base: position 4,341,885 of record NC_089520.1, read on the forward strand.
ACACATACACACAGATACTGTTCACGCTGTCTCACCCTCATGGGATGTATGTCGGCGTAGGGCGGCTTCCCCTCAGCCATCTCTATAGCCGTTATTCCCAGAGACCAGATGTCAGCCACGCAGTTGTAGCCAATCTCCTGTATGACCTCCGGAGCCATCCAGAACGGAGTGCCGATGACTGTGTTCCGCTTCGCCATGGTGTCCTGATGTAGAGGGGTGGAGGGACAGAAAATGATTAACACTGTCAAAGCCAAGGGGACGAAGAGCATCTCAAGAACACAAGGACAGAGAATATCTTTACAGATCTAAATGGGCGTTTGATTTATGTAGCATGAGCAGCTGCACCATACAAATATTTCTAAAACTATTGTGCTATGAAGGTGTGATGTCACTGTTGGAGATACTGAATATCACAGTAAGGACATCATCAGTCATTTTAATTTACTGAAGGAAACCATCCTGATCCAGACTAATTAGCAGAAGTACTGAGCCCACAGTACCCCATCAGCACTGCCACTGGAAGTTTTTATCATTGTTAAGGTGGCTGTTTACTCCTTCAGACATGCTTGTCAGACAATAGAAATTCCCATTAACCCTCCCCCCCTCCCCTCCCCTCCCTCACCATTCTGACTGCAGGGGCTGTGAACGGCCATTTCTGTAACTTTACGAAACAGATCAGCTGATATTTCACACCAACTTCCCGCGGTTATTGGCCAATTGTGGGGAGGTGAGAAAGAAGTCAGGGTTTCAGCCTCTATAGCTCTCCTTTTTCTTTCATTACACAACTGTTTCTGTCACTTAACATATAAACAACAAAGTGCAAAACTATGACTGCACTGAAAATATGTCTGAAAATATGTACCTTTATCTGCGTTCAGAGCCGTTCAGACCAACTATGAACACATCTGATTTCTGACGTGGTCGGACAACATGTTGCAAGAACTTGTTCTAATCTACCTCAAACTGACCTTTACACTCTCTGCTGATATTTCCCAGTAAGATGTCCTTTTAACTATTGAATGCAAACATTTTCTGCTGGAGTGAAAGTGAGCTGATTGGTTGACAGACATATTATCATTTCAGTCAGCCATGTTTTTTTAGTTTAATAGTCTTAATTTCCCCAGAATTCATAGTAAATTAGTTTATCTTAAGATGCTCAAAAACTAGACAGCTCTATCAGGTCTATTAGTTAGATGTAATCCATAAAGAACACTTTGATGTGCCTATTTGCTCTCTCCCATTAGGCTACACAAAAATATAAACATATACATTATATTTTTTTCCTTACTGTGAGTTGTCCAGCAACTCCAAAGTCGGCCAGTTTGGCCTGACCCTCTGAGTTCAGCAGGATGTTGCCTGCTTTGATGTCTCTGTGGATTTTCCTCATGAAGTGAAGATACTCCAGACCCTTTAAGGTAGACTGCACGATGGCAGCTATCTCCTCCTCTGTTAGCTGAATCACACACGTAGAGAAGGAAGAGAGATACATTAGTCACGGCACTCAAAATCATGTAGAGTGTGCTGCGGTTGAGTGTCTGTCTCCCTCTCTTTGTGACTTCATGCATGCAGATACATCAAAACACACTTACAGGAGGTTTACGCTATACAAACTGTGCGTATATGAGTGTGTTTGAGTGTTACGTTACCGTCTTGCTGCGTATTCGGATGATATCTAACACTGATCCGGCTCCACAATATTCCATGACGATCCACAGATCGCTGTTTTTGAAGTAGCTGCCATAGTACCGCACCACATGGGGACTGAACACAGAAATGTTTTTGTCACTTTATTTATTTCAGCCACTTTAAAATTCAAAGTATTTCTGTTGCTGCATCAACTGATAGCAACATTATCATTCATTTGGAGTCATGTTTCTGTCCACCTGGTGAATGTTAGTCCAATATTCACTCTCTTTTAGCTCTGTTTTTGTTCTCCACCAACTCCTGAGGGAAATATCTGGCTCTTTAGCTGCTAAATGCTCCACTATGTTCACCAGCTAGTCTTTTTAGAGCTTCTTCTCTAAAAACAGCTGCCTGCTGTGACTGAAAACGACGCTATGAGAGCGCTGAGAGTGAACCAAAACAGTAAAGTTGCAGCCGGACAGATAAACAATGAGCTGAAACTCACTATAAAGCTCCGTAAAGCTGAGAGGAGCTGCAGAGTGGCTGATAATTCTCTGTAGGTTCATCACTACGAGCCACAACCAACACATTACACTGACAGCTCATACATTGTTATTATAAGAAATATTGATTATAGCCGCTTTCACAACAGAGCGTTCTCAACCTTTCTGCCACCATGTTGTCATTCATGATAATATGAGCTTCTCTATGATGCATTTAAGTGAAATTCACTCTGAATTGGTTCAAATTTAGTTCCTAATGGAGTCAAAATATATTCAAACATAAATTATATTTAACATTTTACTTCTTTCACGAGTCCTTGTATAATAGATATAAATGTTCTGCTGTACATGTCACACGGAACAAAAAACTGAGGCATGTTTAATGTTTCAAGCTTTCAGTTTAACTTTTAAAATCCCCATCAGGAGGAGGAGAAGCTATCAGGAAAACCACCTAACATATAAAAATGTACCAGCTGACTCCTTAGTAAACATGAGTGAAGGTGCTGCCATCACAGACCTACACACAGGTCATTTGTAAGAAATAACATTAAAAACACATGAACACTCACAGCACTATGTGAACACAATGATGACCTCTAAAGTAAAACTGAAAGCTCAGGAAACCAAACTGTCTGTTTGAATATGTCTGCATAACAAATGCAGAAACGTGTAACTCCTACATGAACTCACAGCTGCAGTATCACACTGTAGACTGTAAAAAAAACCAAAACAGTTTCATCACAAATAACTCTGATTCTTTGGTACTTTTACCATATAGCGATGACACTGTTGTACATTTTATGGCAGCAGCAGTTGAGTGTGTTTGTAGCTGATGGGAAACCCCCCCAAAAAAACCTGATACACACTGTTTCTGATTCCAGTTTCCACTAATAATGCACTTATTGTTAGTCAGATGGAAGAAATGATTGTAAAGTGTACTAGATTTCATAAAATAAAGCATACTTTAATAATATAATGTAAAAACTAATGACTGGTAAGCTTTAGGTCACACCAGTAAAGCTGTTTTTATGGGTTTTTGTCAAAATTAAGATCACATACAATACAAGTACCTGTTGCACTGCTGCATGATGGAGATTTCCTTGATAATCTCCTGAAGATCAGACTCCACAGGAACTTGTTTGATGGCTACAATCTCCCCCGTCTCTTTATAATGGGCTTTAAACACACAGCCATAAGACCTGCAGAGACACACAAAGACAGAGCTTTAAACATGCTGTGTTGCCTGTTTGCGTCACATGTGACCAAAAAGGGTTCGGTTATGTTCAAACGGAAGTACAACGTAGTTCCTAACAGGCCACAGACCACCGTAGAGGAGAGGAGAGAGGTGATATTGTTTAAATATACTGCACTGGGTTGTTCATGTTCAAACTGAAAGAAAAAGTTGTGTAAAGAATGAAAAAAAAAGAGAGCTAGAGAGACAAACTCAAACCCCTCGCTTCTCTCTCTTCTCCGCACGTGTGGTTTTTGTCAGTTTTGCAAACTTTTTGCCACTAACTTTCCACTTTCAACAGATGAATGAATGTGAAAACAAACATCCAACCAGTGTAACGAGTAGGAAACACATGTTTGAGTGGACTGAGAGGTCTTTAAGTTGGTCTCAAGTGAACCACATTTACTAAAAAGCAGGTTTGCTACATTTTAATGTCCCCACCTCACTGCATTGACACACATAATTCTAAAAAGAAAAATGCATAACTAAAATTACATTTATTACATTTTCATTCACTAAACTAGGCTTGGATGATTCAAACTGACTCAAACCAATAATTATTCTAATAAAGAGACTTAAAGTAAATCAGGATCAGGAGTCCAAACCTTTATGTCATGTTGAGCTTTTAAAGCATGAGGAACTAAAGGTTATCAGCCGTCAACATCTGTCACTTTAAGTGTCCTTTCCTGTCGCTGGTTTGGATTATTCTCTTGTCATTTTCTCACAAGTTGGCCTTGGTCATTTTCACACGTTTTTTTTTTTGTTTGTTTGTTCTCACCTGCCAAAGTGAACTAAAACGGAAGGAAACGTGCAAAGGCTCCAATAAACAACTTTAACTGATACGTGGATATTAGTGTGATTAACAGCTTAGCTTATGTTGCAGAAAGAAACCATAGAAGAGTTTTACAGAGTATGTTTCTTTAAACTGGAGGGTCATTAAACAGTGTTGAAAAACGACGGTGTCAGCTCTAACACACACACGCACACACACACTCACACACAAATAGCGTCAATCAGCCTCGCTCAGAACAGGAAGTGCGTTGAGAAACAGGATATGAAGAGGCAATGTTTATGTTGATGGGCACCAGAGAAGGGAGGAGTAGCATTGATGGCTCAGGGAGGGTACGGCGAGATGTTTTAACACTGAATCGAAGCACGCCCTTATCATTTGAAATATCTATAATAGCATTTCTCCCAGTCAAAACTGTATTCTCACTAGTCAGAATGGTAATTAATAACATTCTCAGTGGTAGAAATTGTGTTTCAAGATATCTACAACTTTTATTATACTAGTCAAAAACAAATTTAAGATATCTAAAAATCCTTAAAATTATAAATAGCAACTTTAACATTTAATAGACATCCACACTGTCATTCATCCTTGGACAAATGACATCACCTTTGCACCAACTTCAGATGTCCACCATTATATTTTTGGAACTCTTACTAGGAAAAACTCCCATTGAATTAGCTATTAAATGTCATAACGGCCATGGGAGGGAGAGGAGATGAGACAGATGGAGAAATGGGGGGGGGGGGGGGGGGGGGGGGGGGGGTAAGGATTGTGCTTCTGTGTCATCATCTGACTGACTGTGCGACTAAATGACTCACCCTTCACCCAGCTTCTCCAGGACATCAAAGACTTCCTCTGGCTGCTTGGTGAGGCTGTCCTCGCTCAGCTTCTTAAACTGCCTGTAATGACAATCAAGAGACGGATATGAAATGTTGAAGGCGGCGGCGGCATGCAGATGAGAAAAGAAAAAGAGACTGAAAGAGTTAAGGTGAAACTTTTCACTGTAAAAAGTTTCAGATAACCGCTTGTTCCTCTCGTTATCACCTTCCACTATCTGTGTGACATAAACTACTCAAAGGTTTTCAGTCACAAGTGATTCACTTGTTGCTGCACATTTATAATGATTTTGTCCATTACACAGTAGAGCTGCAACAGTTAGTTGAGTAATCTATCAACAGAAAATAAAAGCAATTATTTTGATTTATTGTTTAAGTCATTTTTCAGGCAAATAAATACTTTAACTTCTCAAATGAGAGGATTTTTCTGCTGTTCTTCATCATATACGACAATAAATTGAATGTCTTTAGGTTTAAGACTGTTGGTCAGACAAAAAAGCTAATTAAAGACATCAGCATGTGGTTGAAGATATTGTAAATGGCATTTTTATAGAGTTAACTAAATGATTAACTGATTAAATGATTGGTGCAGGAACTGGTCATGAAAATAATCATCAGTTGCTGCACTGTTGCACAGTAAAAAATGGGGCTGTAGTCAACCAAAGAAAAACTTGGTCGACTGAAATCGTACATAATCTTCAACTAATCGATTAGTTGCGGGCGGGTTGGGGGGGTGTAACGGAACAGAGTGCACAGTGAACTCACAAACTCCGTTTTGCCTCTTCAGGTTAGGCTAACCTATTGTTGCTAAGTCTGTACTGTACATTTATTGCCAGACAGAACTTACCGCTAACCTTTTCCTCTGCCCCACTCGCATCCACCGTCACTTCTCTGCCTCCTTTTCCCGCTCGCTACGCAAACATACTAAGCACTGCCCTATTCCTAAACGGAGTTACGCTACCGATATTTAGCGTTATTTTTGGCATTAAGAACTATCTTTTGGCCTGGCGGGGGTTCGTTAATAATATTATAGGAGAAACGCTCAGTAAACATTCAATACGTTCAGTAAACACTCAGTAAACGTTGAGTACCGTTAGACCCAGCAGTCTCCGTTAGGTTGGGCGAGTTCAAAGTAGTGAAAACAACGGGGGTGTTTTCAATACACCCCCCGTCGTTTTCACAGGTAATTTGTTAGTCTGTCCCTCCCGCCACAGGAAATAATGGATTAATCCTGGAAAGCTGTTGATGTAGCACTTTTCTCCTTATGAAAATAACACAGAGATTATTCGACCAATGAGGACGAGAGCATATCAACCAACTAATCGACCAGGAGACTACAGCCCTAGTAAAAAACATCTAAGAATGTCAATATTTTAGACAGTAATGAGGAGTTAAACAGTATCACCGCCATTTATTTCTACAGAGTCTTCATGCGTTTATTGGGGGACGTGTTAGCTTTAAAAATCAGAACCAGGCAGAATATTTAGTTCATCCTCCTCTTGTGTGTCGCTGATCACCTTTTGTTCCCTCCTACAAAAACTTCTCCAGATGTCTCACAAGCCAAGAGATAAAAATAGTCTCAGCGCACAAGCAAAAATAGATCCAAACATGTCTTGGATGCAGTTTGTGACAAGCCTTTCTAAAGGGAAACTACAAGAAGACAGATGGAAACATCAAATTAAGTTAAATCAAAGACGCACAGCTTTACTGCTGCTCCACTCTCACATATTTGGAGCATCAACTGTCTTGATTTCCATTCAGAAGTCTGTATCACAAAGACTTGCATGTATCTATTGGTGCTTATGTACAATATTTAATCTACTTTATCAATGTTTCTCATACACAGAACTAATTTGGACATTTTTGCCCATTTGGACATTGTGACGAGGACAATAAATCTTTGAATTGTCACATTTCTGTAATCAAGATATTATGATGTCGTCTCACATCACAATATTGATATTAAATCAATATATCCAAGCTTTATTTGGAGAGATGCACTGTGTTAGGTCATGAATGAGTATTAACATGAGGTTGATTTGAATGTTTACATAAGAGCAGGTTTGTTCCAGTGCTGCAGGAGCATTAAAACAGCAGTGACATCTGACCTTTGGGGCAAATAAACTCAATCAATCAATCAATCAATTTCCTGTTGAGTAATAGAAAGAGATGGGAGCTTGTTACAGCTGCCCTTCTGATTCTGACACTTTAATATCTCCAGATGTTAAACATTGTACTCCTGAAGAAATAAAAACTTAAACCACAAAAAACGAGGACAGCGAGTCTTTACTCAGTCCTGCAGGAACAGAAAAATGGTTTAAACTTCTTTTTTTAATCTTCTGAGAGTCTCTGAAACAGACTTTTCTTGTTTGTCACATGGTGAGCTCATAACAGAGCTCATTTGTCAATAAGTCTACAGCTTTCTTTTAAGCCTCTCTGGTTCAATTCAGGCTGCCCAGTGTATAGATAGACTTCAAGCCACAAGCCGCAGAAAACACAGAGAGCGGAGCATTGAAACGGTCATCTAGCGTAGCAGCCCATAATCTGCTTTTCAAGTGGACTCTGTGAACTTCTTCGGTTTCATGTGTGTATCCGCTGCGGCTAGGAGTACAGGACGTGCTAAATGTTTACATTACTAAAATTAAAATGTTCTTTTCCTTGTTTAACTACTTCTATTTTTGATAGGAATGCAGCCTACATTCAGTACTGACTGCTGCTTGTAATGTTCTTCTTCGAAGATAAGACCTCATTTTTAATACGTTTCTAAATGTTCCGGTTGAAGAGCGATTTGTAAGAACGTTCTATATTTTTAGAAGATGATTCTGTGAAACTTACAGGCTTCACTGGAACGCTGCTGCAATAAAAATAACTGGAAACTACATCGACTTCATGAGGAAACGCTGGATGACTGAGAGGACATGATAACAAGAGAGCTGCTGTGTGTTTAACCAGCATCCTCCTGATGAGTGGACAGAATAGGAACTCCTCAGTTCCTACTGTCACACACACACACACACACAGACACACACACACACACACACACACACAGCAGCTCAACTGAACAAACAAATCACTTTCTAAAACAATAAACCAACAGAAAGTGTCCCCGCTCGTCTTTTAGTTTTCTTTTCTTATTTCGAGCGTCATCATTACAACTCTTCATTGGTTTCTGATAGTTTGTAAGCACTGTGTGTGTTTTTTACACCCTTAACCTTTAAGTCTACCAACATGTGTGTTTTATTCTTACTTTTATTGCCAGTTTCAACACATTTGATTTATTTTATTTGTATAACAACTGAGTTTGTTCACAGAGGCCTATTAATAATTGTCATGGTTTTAACAGCACGTTGCCATCGTAAAAAATGTATAAACTTCTCAAGTAAAACATTTACCTTCAGGTTAAAAGAGCAGAGGTGTTATTTCACACATATACATATATAATGAGCATGACTACTGTTTAGTTCTCTACTAACTAAACTGATCATGAGATGACGTGTCAGGGTCTTGCCGCCTCTGCTGAACTATTTCCTGGGGGAATCTCTTAACTTGGGCAGCAACTAATGCTTATTTTATTATTAATTAATATGCTATTTATTAAACTTAACTGATAAATTGTTTTTAGTACTCAATGTCAAATGTCAAATATGGCATTATAATTCATCAGAGCCTCAGCTGACGTCTTCAAATTGCCTCTTTTGTCTGATGAACTCTTTACAACTCAAAGACATCCAGTTTCCTGTCATGTAGAACAGAGATAAGCAGGTGAAGCTCACTTTAGAGAAGCTGCAAGAAGCAAAGCTTTGACAATTAAATGGACTATAAGATCAACTGACTGATTGTTTCTATTCTAATTCTAATTATTTGGATCATAGGTAGAAGTATGAACCTAAACCGCAAGAATTAACACATTTAAACAAACCACTGACAGGATTTTGAAGTCATTATACCACATTTATACTCCTGTCTTGCATTAAACATCTCTAAATTGTACTCAGCTTGTTTGCTTACTACTGAACAACAGAAATACAGTTAGCAATCAGTCACATACAGGAGTACAAAACGATCAATGAATGATTAATTCCATCAATCTATGGACAGAAGATTAATCGGCAACTACTTTGATGAGCGAATAATCGTTTTAGTCATTTTTTTTAAGCAAAAACACTTCAGATTTGCTGGTTGCAGCTTCTTGAATGTGAGGGTTTGAAGTTTTTCTGTGTCAAACATGACAGTAAACAGGATATCTTTAGATTTTGGACAGTTGTAGGTTGCAGCTCTATATTTGATGGTTCAAGGTTCTCAAATGTACTCAAATATAAGAATTTGCTGCACTTCATGGTCTTCAAGTAATTTTAATATTTTGGGGATTTGGACTGGTGTTCATTATTCTTCACCAAAACATCATAAGTCTTTCCAGCAGCTTAATTTTTCTGCTATTATAAACCTGTGCTGATGTCTCTGACTCCTGTCGCCATGGAAACCCACCTCAAAAACCTGAGTGTCTCCCAGCTCTTCTAATAATAATAATAATAATGATGCACTTAATAGGTACTGCACTTACACAGTATTAAAAACATAACATAGAGAAGATGAAAAAACATTCCTGAATAAAAAGGCTTTTAAGCCCGTTTTAAAAGGGTTTCTATAGATACACACACCTGATGACCGATGAGCATGAATTACTGCGTCTGCTCTAATCTGATTTAATCAAACATGTCCAGATTAAAGCAGCTAAACCCAGATTTACAAAGCCAATGAAGGCATTAATTGGATCAGCGGGGCTTTGATAGTGACAAGTCCTGGGATTAAACACAACACAGGCGCTCTGTTAATTCTATAAGGAGGTGGCCGCTGTGGGAAGAACGGCTCTAAGTCATGACGGATGATGACAAGAGTAAATAATGTTTAAACTAAACAAATGTGGCAACATTTTCTGACATACATTAAGAGTGCTACGTCTTAGAGAGGGATTGGGGTGATGGTTAACAGAATATAAAGAAACACTGAAATGCTGGGGTTGTTCTTTTTGACTGCCTTTTGCTTTCTGTTTGCCTGTTTTGTTTGTAGATATAAATGGGAACTGTGTGTTTGTTTGACATTTAGAGGCTACTATTTGTATTTTTGTGTGTGTATATATATATATATATATATATATATATATATCAATTTCTACTTATTTCAGTGTAGGGGATGAATAAGAAGTGGAAACTAGAGCAGTTACCTTTAGTTCAGACATACAGATAGATAGATAGATAGATAGATAAACAGATAGATAGATAAATAGATAGATAGATAGATAGATAGATAGATAGATAGATGCCACAGCAGCTACTTAATATAAATAAAAATATAAAAACAATGAGGTTAAAAGGTAAAAGAAACGAATGCAATTAAATGTAATTACAGAAACATTTTCTTGAGGCTCCGGTTGCCATGGCAAACCTCAACTTCAGATCAGCTGCATTTCACTAATATTGAAACAAACTGCTTCTCATTCAGAGAACCAAGAATTGTGCAAAAAAAAAAAAAAAAAAAAAACGTTAACTGAAGGCGGCTCGAAACAATTTAAATAAGACATCCGGTAACAGAAAGTTGAGATGTTTTACTGTAATTTTCTTTAAAGCCAACTCGTTTCCACTGACAGGCGGTTATGTAATATTATCCCCTCTAAGATATTTGGCAGATTCTCAGCCCATCGACGGGCTGCACAGGTCGAATCAATGAGGATGTCAGGTATCTAAACCCCGTGTGTTTTCATTCTTTAGCATAACGTTACCTGCGAGGGTGACTCCTCATCTGTACTTTGTCCTTGTTCTCCATGTTTGTCCTCTTCTGTGTTTTCTCGGGGGGTACTTTTCTAGTCGTCGGTGGTCAAACTTGACCGAGCAACGTCTCAAACTAGACAGTCGACGCTAACAGTAACAGACCGTTAGCAGCTAGCAGCTAGCCCGCTACCGCCGCCGCGGGAAACATAACGTCTGTTTCTCATTTTGTAAAACGAGCTTGACACACTGATCAGACGTCGCCCGGTTGTCGTGTCCTCGCCGCCGGGTTCATCCTCCTCCAGTGTCGGGACAACTTTGGGCTTGTTTGGCAGACAAACGCTGTGTGACATCCACTTGAACAAACCAGGAAGAGTAGTGAAGAGACGGCAGGAAGGCGGTCCCGAACAAAGACCGCAGAACCGGACCGGCAGGGGGCGACAGATACACCGAGTACTGTAGGCTAGTAACTGAGTACATTTACTCAAGTACTGTACTGTCAAGACAGTTATGAGGTACTTGTACTTTACGTGAGTATTTCCATGTGATACTACTTTATACTTCCACTCCACTACGTTTCAGAAGGAAATATTGTACTTTCTACTCCACTACATTTATTTAACAGCTTTAGTTACTTTTCAGTTGAAGATTTGACACAATGGGTAATATAACAAGCTTTTAAAATACAACACATTGTTAATTAAAGATGAAACCAGTGGTTTCCAACCTTTTCGGCTTTTGACGTCTTACAAAAAGCAGTGTGTAGTCAGGGTCACATTTCACATGTCTATGAGTTGTTAACAGCTCCTCCAAATAGTGATTTTTCCCTCTAAACTTCTCACATGCTTTCATTTCAATAAATGTTCAAATGATCCAATATTTCAGCAAAAATCAAAGATTAGAGAAAAAGTCCAAAAACTGAAAACAGATTTGTGTATCAGAACTTTGTTTTTTCTTCTTTCCTCTCCCATTAATCATCTCACAACGCCTCAGATTTATCTGCTGACCCTTTGGAGGGGCCCGACCCCTAGGTTGGGAACCACTGGACTAAACTAGCTAACTGTATATAAAGTAGTGTAAACTAGCTCCACCTCCAGCAGCTACAACAGTAACATGCTGCTCTAATACTGATGCTTCACTATTAATAATCTAATGATGTCATATATAATAATATATCAGTCAGAGGGACCAAACCACTACTTTTACTGCAATACTTTAACTACATCAAGCTCATAATACTTATGTACTTTTACTGCAATACTTTAACTACATCAAGCTCATAATACTTATGTACTTTTACTGCAATACTTTAACTACATCAAGCTCATAATACTTATGTACTTTTACTAGTTTAGGATTTTTCATGCAGGACATATATTGCTGTATTACTACTTTTCCTGAAGTAAAAGATCTGAGTCTACTTCTTCCACCACTGGTGGTAGGCAAATAGTGGCCGGAGGGCCATATCCGGCCCTCCAACAAAAATATTTGGCCCCATAACGAAAGCTGAAGTTTTCCTCTTATAGATACATCAGATCTTTTACATGAGTCTTCATAAATCTACAGTAGATAATGATGTAAATACAAAGCTCATGCAAATTCCAATAAATATGACCTTGTAACATCTTCTAAATGTACATAATTTGGTCGATCAGAACAGATTTGTGTCAATAACAGTACTTTGAAGTCATGAAGCAGCCCTCTGTTTATTGTGTGCAGATAAGTTATCAATTACATTTCTATTCTTGTAGTGTAACACAGAGGATGTTTGTTTATGAGTCATTTTTTGCCACATCAGAAACAAAATCAGTCTGTTTTATTAGCCATATTCCCCCTATTTAACATTTATAAGCAGCATATAAACAGTTAATTCATGTTCATAACAGGCTATAATGTAGTTGTAAGCATATATGAGTGTTTATTAATGTATTTGTCAATTACTATTATCTCCTCCTGTGGGCATCTTGCTGGTATATAAACAGATAATGAATATATGCTAAAACATTTGTAATAACGTGAAAATATTTCTTAATTGTTAACATGCTGCTTATAAATGCAAAATAAGGGGATTGAAGTTACAGTAAGTGTTTCCTCTCTGAAAAGAAATGCTACTGACAGCTGTCAAAGATTCAAATATTAAAATGTAGATGGTTGTGAAACAGCTCCAGAAAAAACAGATGTTAAAACATTGCTTTCGCTCGTTGTGAGGTTTAGTAGGCAGCGGCTTCTTAAAGCTGCAGTTTGAGTGACAGTCAAAGGTGCATATTGTGTCGTATCATATCCTATTAGGATAAAATATAAAGTATATTGATTGTGAGTGCTGTGTCCCTCTTCCTACAACATGTACTAAACCCAGAAGAGAAAGATTTTAATAATCTTCTTCTCCAGAGATTTTTAGAACTTTGGGTACCTGTCCATATTGTATAATAACATACATGTATAGTAGTGAATTTAATATTACAAGGTTTTTTTTCAGTGCTAACTAGATCAAATTGATGTAAAAAAACCAAAACAAAACACTGTATGTGACAGAGTGAATTATCTCAGCAACACTGTAAAAAAAGACAAAAGGGCTCTCACATTAATAGAATAGTTTATTTCAGAGGAACATAACAGCATAGCGACGTTCACATCTGATCAGTTAATTACATCCAAAGGGGGCAAGAAGGAACGTCATCTTCAGAGCGGGAATGAATGACAGGGAAGAAAATCTGGAACAAGAAAAACAAAATCACAATTAGATATTAAAACATTATTTTTTAAAGAGCTTGTCCTTTCTTGGAGTAACTCTACTTGTATGGTCTGTCTGCACTGCATATGAGGTACTGGTTCTTAATGGTAAACCCTTAAACCCTATGAGTCACTGTGACCAGTTCCAGTATCTAAGATGATAGGTTAACACATAGGTTGTTTGTACCTGCACTGTCTGGTTAAGTTTAGGCACAAAACCCACTTGGTTTGATTAAGGGAAAAGATCAAGGTTTGTGTTAAAATATTCACTTGAAACCTGGTTACTACTTCCTTAAAGTTAGGCAATCTTTGTCTTCATAGCAACGGTAAACACTGCCCAACCTGCCTCCTCCTAATGAGGAAGTCACCTTATATAGACTTCAGCTGAGCTGCATCACTTCTCCAGGTCATAACTACTACGGCCACTAGATGGCGTTTATCACTCAAACATAACTAAAGGTCATCTTTGGCGACTGAATTTATATTTTACTTGGGAGGACGGGCTCCTTTAATGGGACTTAAAGTACCAGTGAAATCAAAATACATTTTCCCAGATTTAATCCTGTGTCCCTGTGTTGATGGTTCATTTATCTCTTGTTATCTGCCAAATGTATGCCAAAAAAATCAGTATCAGACTATTTTTTACATCAAAATAAGTCTTTTCTCTTCCTGTAAATGGTTTAAAATATTTGATGCAGTGTTTCTTTTGTTATTTTAATACAGCTGTGGTGCTTTGGGCAATAATTCAAGCTTTGTCTCATATGTGTCACAGTTTGGGTCCAAGTTATGATTAAAGTTGAGGCTCTAGTGTTTTAAAGTGTTTTTAATAACTGTATAATCAAGTAGTCAGCATCTGGACTACACTTTAGTTTTAGATAACATTAAGGCTAAATTACATTCTTTATTTTGATTGAACATTTTCTGTTGCAGTGGTTGTAATGTTCTTGCACTGCTGCTAAATGAATACAGAGGAAACACTGTGGTGACTCATCCTGCATCACTCACATCCAATCAAATGTGACTTTGGGCGAGTAGCAGCCACATCGGTCATATAAAACCACACGTCAACCTTTGTGGGTCGTAGTAGCTAACAGAGCGATATGGAGAGAGACAGGAAGAGATGTGGGTTTGGATATCAGTGGGCAAAAACTGTGTTTTCATTTCCAAAACACTGTGACTGCTGAGGTCTAATTCATTCATCTCTCCCTCGTCTTCCTCCTGAACTAACAGGTGAGGAAGGTGTGTGTGAAGCCAATAGTCCTCCAACTCTGTAAGACCCAATCAAATGTGAAGGATTTGATTTAAATCCCTCTTGTAACTGTACAACGCTCAAATATTCCATATCACTGGAGCAGAAGCTAAAGACACTCTAACGTCCATTTTATTGGGACTTTAACGGTGCTCTGGTCATGAAGAAATAATGTTTCATCTCAGAAGTATTTGCTAATGCTTGAATGGTTATGGTTATCCATTAATCCAACCCCGTCGCTGGAAGACTCACAGTGGGTTTACTCCCCAGAGGGCCGCACGCTCTCGAAGATGCCGGCTTCCCTCATGGCGTTGAAGTCTTTGACAGCGTCGTACTGCTTGTAGAAGTCAGCGTAGGCCTGTTTCCTGGGCTCCGTCACTCCGTACTGTGGGGAACAAAAGACATGTCTGTTTTATTCACAAGATAAAGATATTACTGACAGTCACAAGAGAAAATGTTAAATAAACTTCAAAGATCCACAACTGGTAGTAGGATACGATTCTGACGAGGTAATTTAAAGAAAAGCAAAGCAGCGTTTCCCTTAGGAAGTTGGTTAGTGCTGATAAGGTGGACAAAAGATTAGCGACATCTTTCTATATAATGTCCAACACAACCATTAATTATGGCCTCAAAAATGACCACTGAGGTTTTTTTTGAAGAACTGTTTCACTGATTGTTTAACAGGACTAATAAACTGGCACGTGGCACAATACCTAATTTTTGTCTTCACAGTACAAACAACTGACATAACATCAAAAATGTGTTATTTTGTTTCTCATGTCCGCTGATGTTTAAAATGGTCAAGACCCTGATCTTAAATATTAATAAAACTGTGAAGTGTTCCCGTCATGTCTGTATCTTTTCAGTCATAACTGCGGCTGTGTGTCTCTGCTCTCACCTTGAACCCGAGTGCAGCCACCAAGGACAGAGTGAAAGCGATGGGCAGGTGAAACCTCAGGCGCTTTCCCAGCAGCCCCCTCATCGCAGGCTTTGCAAGAGACATGTTGGATCACCTGCAGAAACAAGACGTCAAGACAAAAGTCCAGCTGAGTCATACAAACAATTCATTATCAACTAATCTGCCAATTATCTGCTTGATTAATCATTTAGTCTATGAAATGTTAAAAAATAGTGCAAAAAATTGCATTCACGATTTCTCAGAGGCTACAGTGATGTTTTCCATTTGCTTGTTTTGTCTGACTAACAGTCCAAAACCTTCAAATATTCAAGTCACTGTCGTACATGACAAAGAAAAACAGCAAATCTTCACATATAAGAAGTTGGTATCATAAAATGACATTTAATTTTGCAGACTACAGGTAGCGGTGGTTGTGAATGGCTTGAGCTCCTTGTGTAAACACAGATAAAACACAATAGTGAAAGTTTAAGATCAGTCAAGCAAAGTCTTTAAAGTTGTGCCATCTGAGCCAACGATCATTTCTTGAATTACATTCTGATGCAAATTGCAAAATGTAACTTGACTGAATGAATCTAAAGACTAAAATTGAATTCTATATCTGAAGATGACATAAAACTTTGAATTTGGGCAAAACCAAGGTGACAGTGGACCGTCAATTTATGAGTAGTTGCTTTTACAATTTACCAGTATAATCATGGCGCATATTTTTTTTAAAAATTAGAAAATAGAAAGTAGAGTGCTGACAGTAAGGGAGGAGGGAGATACAACGTGAAAGGTCTCCATAGCAACACTGCTTTTAGGTGGTCAGCCTTTAAAAATCCTGTGACATAATCTTCTGAACTCATCAATGAATACGACATTATTGACGATAAGGTCTTGGATGTATCAGGAATTTCAGCCCTATTATCCCAGAAAAAACACCATTAAATAATATATTATAATAAACACCACCAACATATTGACAGGTCAGGTGCTCCACAGACCTGCTGTGTACAAATTACACTTTCTGCTATCAGTGAGATCAAAATTTATGACACAATTTGAGTATTAAAGAGTCACAAGTTTTGGTTAACAACTATTAAAATCTGTGAATCCATTTAATGGACAGGTTCACAATTTTATTTCCGCGCTGTAATCATTCCTTCTGTTCATACTGGCTATTAAAAGATCCCCTTCAAATGTGCTTTCAATGTAAGTGATGGAGGACAAAATCCACAATCATTTAGTGCAAAAATGCATTTAAAAGTAAATGTGAAGCTTATATGAGGCTTCAGCAGTCTGAGTTAGTCATATCAAGTGGATATCTGACACATTTACAGTCTTTTTAGCATCAAATTCCCTTTTTATGTTTCCTTGGACAGTGTTTCCCTGTTGAGCTGCGGTGGAAGTATAGTAACAAAAAGAGGGACTTTGACACTAAAAAGACTGTAACGCTGAAAGATATCTACTTGATTTGACTCATTTGGACGCTGAAGCTTCATATTAGCTTCAGATACACTGGAGGAATGATTACAACAAAAACATGTTTCAATGTTCATTTGGGCTCCTGACTGCTGTTTTAAGACAGATTAAAAAATTGAGACACTACCCTTTAAATACTACTGAGGCTCCATATTTGGTAACAGCTGATAAAATACAGTTTGTGAAAAAGTAGCTTAGATTCTGACCCAAAGGTAAATTAACATCTATGACCTTGAAATGAAATTCTCTCAAAATAGTGACTTTTCTTTTGTTCCACTTCCTTCACACATTTAGAGGATCGTGTAATAGGCATGACTCATGGTTGTGAGAAAATACTGATAACTGCAGGTATGATCATCAGTAGTGGAAAATAACTAAATACATTTATTCAAATACTGTACTTATGTACATTTTGAGGCACTTGTACTTTACTTACTACCAGTGGTTTCCAACCTTTTTTCTTTTAACGTCTTACAAAAAGCAGTGTGTAGTCGGGGTCACATTTCACATGTCTGAGTTGTTAACAGCTCCACCAAATAGTGATTTTCCCTCTAAACTTCTCACATGCTTTCATTTCAATAAATGTTCAAATAATCCAATATTTCACCAAAAATGAAAGATTAGAGAAAACGAATGAATGAATATTTCTTCTCCTCTGTCCGTCATTGTGTCCCTGAAGTCTGGTCGGCTGCCAGAACTGAAACCACCGTGTGACCTTTGCAGGAGCGTAACGTTGTGTGTCCTGGTTTAAACTGAGCTATCTCACATTATTGTATGTAACGTTACACATTATTAAGGATTTTTAGAAGAATACTTGCAAATATTGACAAAAAGGAAATGACACCTCTACGTTATATATAAGATATGGACGTACAGGCTTCCTCTATGCGGATTATGATAGTTTTTCTCTTCTATAAAAACATTAACAAAAGCTTTATATGGAAGATGTTGTTATGTGTAGTTAACGGAACATGTTACACTTATTAGTCAGATACGTGTACCGTGCGCCGGTTAGCATTACAGAGGCATGCTAAGCTAACGTCAGCTAACGGCTGACCAGACAGAGATATTGGAAGAAAATGTCAATTTTCTACGAAATTCGTGAAAACCCAGAAGCTGCTATTCATTTAACAGTTCAAACGCTATAAATTAGTTAACACAGTTCGACGAGCCCGTTTAAACAGTTCAGGATGAGGAAATACTCACGGATTGGACTCACGACCTTCACAGAAAGCGCTAACAGACTGTGCAGCTACCGGAAGAGCTTCTACTGGTGCCTCCGAGGGACAAACCTAAATTCTGACAAAGCGAAGTCAGGGCAGATGAGGTCATAGACTGCAATGAAGCACAGGGGAGGACTGTACCATCAGGAAACTGCGTGGGGCCCCCACGCACTTATTGCAGCATAATATTGCAGTATTTCTTTATATGTATTTAGCATCAGGGGGTCCCAAACAGCTACAGATTGATTATGATGTTTAGATATGGAAAATCGATCAATCAGCCAATCGATCAAACTTCATTTGTACAGCACCATAGTGATAGTAGGAACAGTAAAATAGAGTGATATAAAAGCTAGACTGAAAAACTAGATTAAATAGATTAGAAACAGAGACAAATAAAATCAATAATAGGGATAAAATATATTTGTGAAAATACTGAATTATGTTACGATTCTAACTCATTTTACCCCAAAATAACTTACAAAAGCCCCCAAAGCACTTTAACATTATGCTAATGTACACTTCCACTGAAAACACTGTACCACTACATTTACCTGACACATAAATGTTACTGGTTACGCTGTAGATTCAGATTTTACTCACAATATATAATTAATAAAATATGACGCATTTTTATTTATTAAACTATCCAGCATTATGTAAGAATTAAATGTTCCACCTTTAACAGACGTTAAAATCATTGTGCTGATAAAACCTCTTTTTCACTCTTTACTATATATATGTATAAATATATATACATATGTCTATCTACATCTACTTTACATGAGCTTATTTCTTTTATTTGCATCTTATATGTTTACATATATGGTTATTTCTTTATTTGCATTTTATTGCACTTGTTTATATATGAACTTGCACTTTCATTTGTTTCATATATGGACTCAGTGCTGCCGAATATGTTCTAATGATTTGCTCTAATGTTCCTATTTCCTATATGTCATATTCTGTAAATCATTTTTAATCTGGAAAACGCTTTGAGCTTACGCATGAAAAGTACCAAATTATTATTATTATTATTATTATTATTATTATTATTACATGTTTTGAACCATTTTCAGGGTCCTTGTTGAAACAGTTTAGCCCTGGTCCAGAACCACTATAATACAGGCGACTAGAAATAGATTTGTTGGAGTCGAGAGACCCTCACACATATATTATACACACAAACACACACAGACTCACATATACACACTGTGTAACCACACATCATATTGTAGTTACACAGTCCGACCACCAGAAGGAGGCAGAGCGACACTGAACTGACCTGAGTTGTTCTTCTCTTCCTCAAAGGTTTTTATGGATCTGTTGATGACGTTGCAGTTTTTGTTTGCATGAAAACATTTTAAATTATACCTTATCTTGTCATTTTTTTTAAGGTTGAATGCACCATATGAAGAAAACATAATTACACTAGATATTTGCTTGATTATAATATTTTTCTTATGGCCTTTGTGGTTTTTAAAACAATGACTCAAGATGCACAAATGTGCTTTTAAGATGGAAATCATGTCTGATTTCAACATTCAGTCCTTTCAGCTGATAACCGACACCAATGTGCAGCAATCCGAGTGGAAAAAAGGTTGATTCTCAAAACACTGGAATTTCCCTGCAAACACAAAAAATTTATTTTCTGATTTAAAATTATGCAGTGCTGGCTCCAGCAATGGTCAACATAAAAGAAAAATAAATGAATAAACATAAATAATTACACCGGATCCAAGTGAAATTACTTATTATTGTAATATATCAGTGCATCCCAATTCATTGCATCATTTTCTTTACATCTATTTAGCATTAATGTAGTGTCATTGGATGTAGGAATGGTTTTGGGTTCATATCTATCTTTTTAATTTACTTCCATGCTCCCCTCTCTATTTTTACTAAAATCTATTCATTTATTCATCCGGGATAACACACATGAATTATTTATTAATATTATATAAATGTATCAGATTTTGCCTAAAGGCTCATTTTCATCTGCAGTCCCACCTCTAACTGTCTTCTCTGTGGTTGTTTAAATTGTTGCTTTGAATAATTGCACACATCACCTTAAAGTCCTCTGAGTTGTTAATATTTAATAATATTTTGTTTAGGTATCAGCATCAGTCTGTTAACCAAACCTAAAATGCATTGAAGAGGCTGAAATGTCTTCACATAAAGAACAAATGATAATGAAACAATATTGAATAAGTGTAATTTACTGTAGTTTCAGTGTAATATAATTACATTTAACTTATAAAAATCACATTGGTTCAAAGTTACGTATGAACATAGAAAGACAGTGAATCAAATTATGCAGAAATTTAATACATTTACAATCATTTTTGAAGAGATTATTTTGTTCCAGGTCTTTTTTTAACAGTGGACACATGACATCACTCCTGTTAAAACACCACTCAGAGCGGCTTTATTAACATGTTTTATTGTACAAAATACTGCAGACTGTTTACAATTGAGTGGACAAGCTTTGCTACACATACGCAGTAAAAAAAAATTTAAAAAAGAGTTTAATCCTGAAAGAAAAATGCGTTTATGTTTGCAGTATCATGAAGCAACACAGAACAACATCCAATAAACTGTAACACTGAGAGCAAAGATTAAGACTCACTCACCATTTTCTTTCCATAAAGTGCATTTAACAAGGGTGAAGTACAGACTTCTTCACTTTGACAAAGAAAAACATGGCAACCTCAGTCTTTTTTTAAAAAACAAAACAAAACAGAATTTATTTATAGGCTACATAAACAAAACTGTATCAACAGTTATTGGAAGGATAATCCATCAATCACTGTTATCATATGAAAAACCTCTCTGAACGTCAGCTTCTGAGGAAACTGAGACCACGATGCATGTTGGAGATTATTACATGTTTTTTTTAAGTATTGTAAACCAAAAGCTGGTTTCTGAACCCAAGGAGGAACATTTATGATTCTGTAATACGTCATGTCAGCAGATCATCTAATTTACTTTTTGCAGCATTGTAGTTTTTTCAATCACTGTTTGCTCCATTAAAAAAATCATTTCCACTGAACACCTGATATGTGAGCAGGAGGAGCAACGCTGTGATTGACTTGCACTGTCTGTACGTACAGATGCAGTTTTAATTTCGTTGTTTGCAGTTTATTTTGCGTTTTGAAGTCACTATTGACCACAAAATCTTTAAGAACACGTCATGTACTGTACATTCAAAAACATGTAGGCCTGTCTTTAATGGTAAGAAAACCTACAGCACTGTTGTCATTAACACCTTTAGTGCCGTCAAGAACCCCTAAACTGACACAAATCAGACCACAGACCCCCATCTGATACAATTTTTGCTTTTAGATGTGTTATTACAGAAAGTGTATGAAACCCATGACCAACTTTTTTGGTGGGAACCCCCTCACGGACCCCTGGGGGTCCCCAAACCCCACTTTGAGAGCCACTGTTTAATTCTAATCATGCCTCTACTGGAGCCTTCTCGCTCTCTGCTGCCCACTGACATAATATCACCATTGACATTAATATGGCGACTTTGAATTCAGCAGCTATGGAGCAACATTATCATTCATTTGGAGTCGTGTTTCTCACATTCTGCTGAATTTAAATCCAATATTCACTCTCTTTTAGATGTTTTTGCTCTCTATCAACTCCTGAGGGAAATATCTGTCTCTTTAGCTGCTAAATGCTCTACTATGTTCACCAGCTAGTCTACAGCTAACTGTGTCTGTTTGCTGTTTGGTGCTGAGCAGGTAGTGTACAGTGGCTTTTTAGAGCCTCTTCTCTGAAAACAGCTGCCTGCTGCAGCCGAAAATGACGCTATGAGAGCACTGAGAGTGAACCAAAACAGTAAAGTTGCAGCCAGACAGTCAAACAATGATCTGAAACTCACTATAAAGCTCCGTAAAGCCGAGAGGAGCTGCAGAGTCTGGTAATAATTCTCTGTAGGTTCATCACCATGAGAAATCTTTAACACATACATGTGATCCATTGTTAATATTGATTATCACCACTTTAAAAACAAAAATCAATCAGGCTGAAGTTATTTGTTGCCTTATCATACGGTAAATATCTGAGCTATGCGTTTCTGGCTCTTCAGCTTTTTTTACGATTCAAAGAAAACACATTCTTCTGAAGCAGGTTGATAAATTACACAAACATTTTTTAATCAAAGACTGTCACTCACTTCTTTGACTGTGCAACACACACACACACACACAGTCAGACACTCACACACACACTCCAGTCCAGTTTTCACACTGTGATGCCAAAAAAAAAAAAAATCCTAAACCTTAACTACTAATGAGACATAAGCTCTGACGTGACGTTACCTGACACACAAAAAAGGACACCTCTCTGTAATCTCACTACATGTATGTGAGTGTGAGCGTATAAAAAAAATATATGAGAGACAGAATAACACGGTTCAGATGATAACGATGACAATGCAATCCATTGAAAAATATAGACATGATCTGTAACTCATTTGATGTCTGTATGAGGGCCAGTGAATGAGTGTGTGTGTGTGTGTCTGCCAGGAGAAAGTGTAGACTCCAACGAGAAACAAGAAAATAATCAGGTTGTTTGGATTAGGAGGATAATTAAAGCAACATTTCTCTGTTTTTCTGGAATCTGTTAAATCACAAAGTCCCTCTGCTTTGCTTATTTCTTCTTGTGTTTTCATTCTTTTTCTTTCTTCGGTCCTTGTCCAGATTTTCTACCCGACAAAAAGCGACTGAAAGCTGGACTTTTTTAGTGTGTTATTTTTCTGTCTGTCCGTTTCTTTCTTTTTAAAATCTGTCCTTCTCTCTTTCAATGTTCAGAAATACAGAGTAGAGGCTACAGTATGTTCAAGATTTAAGTGTCGCCATGTCCATCTTCTGGCGTTAGGTATAAAAATCGATTACTTATATGTTAAAAAATTCAGTCTGCATGCTGTTACTGTTCCCTTTCCTTACAAATGACTGAAACCAGGATGTCCAATGTCTCTCTTAATGGCGTCATCATTTTCCATTTATTACACACAAGTTTCATTTGTTAACAATATACACAGTAAGGAGTTTTGTCCTGTGTCCACTTTGTCTTTTCTCAGACGTCCAAAAACCACAATCAACTTTGTGATTCTAAAGTGTCTTTGAGTTTGAACACAGCGTGGTCCTGGGAGGGACATTTGTTTGTCCAGTCGCCTGTTAGCTCCCCTCACCGAGTCCGACCAGTCCTCCCACTGCAACAAAACCAAACGTGGGGAGGGGAACAGGACACCAGAGGAGAGTCACCTCCTGCTGTGGCTCCTGATCTCATTCCAGCTCTCCTACAGCTGTCAGTCTGGATGTTCTGGATGATTTGACACAATACTGTTTCATGATCTCCTGAAGCCACTTTCATGTTCCACTTGTAGAAGAATTAAAATGCACATTTTACACAATCATCCATTTCTTATTCACTTGAACAGTCTAATACTTTCTGATATGTTCATGATAACATGAAACTTTGCTTGATTTTTAACTGTCTGTGATCTGTGTGCATCAGCCTTGCTGCTGGTCAGCCAGTTTATTACCGTAACCTTTATGAAAAAAGCAAAATAAAGTCAACAAGTTAATATAAGCATCCTTAAAAGAGCCTCTAAAACATTATCAGACTCATGATGGACAATAAAAAAAGAGTAAAATTGATGCAGCAAAACCAGAGATATCATCTGTTTTTATTCCAGGCATTCTTCTTCCTTGTCACAACCTGGCGCCTACATTACCCACAATGTAGTGTGACCACCAACAGTTCAGTCAGACATTCGGTTGTGTTATGCTAGTTGTGGCTAATGTAGCCTTCAGCTGAGATGAGGAGCTACAGAGGTCTGCTAACCTCACTTCTTTCTGACTCCACAACCCCAGATTTTCTTCTTTTTTTAAACTTGTAGTCTTCAAACCCCACTGACGCTGAAACAAGTGACATCAATTGAAGCCTAAAACTATTTTTACACATGCTGTAGAGCCTCCCAAACACCTGGAAACAATGAAAATCTATGGAGTTCCTTTTTGACACCATCATCTGTCATATTTGGTTCATATATTTGCGTTTTCATGTCCTTCTCTTTACCAGCTGCCTCTGTAACCCGACAGCAGCTGCAAACGTTGACATCATTGGCCCCTGAATCACTGAACATTATGCACCACTCCTTTCTTTCACAGCCTACATGTTTGTCCAAAAAACTCCCCCAGGGTTTGTGTGCATCATCTCTGATTTGTACAAAGAGTATGATGACGTTAGAAAGACAGTTTTTCATGCAACAGAGGACAGCGTGATATGATCTTCTGCCAACAGAGTGACCAAATTTTACTGAAATCACTCCTGACAAATGAAGTTAAAAAAAAAAAGAAGAATTAGCCTGTAATTATTAGACGTTCTCAACACCATCAGGTGCTGGACAAAACCTACAGGTCAATATGGTCGTATCTACTAACTGCAGAGGTATTTTGAAGTCTATGGAATGAATGTATAACTGAAGAGATGTTCCAGAGTTTCACATCATCAGGAAAGCGTTTTGGAGGGGTGTTTGAAGCCGTAGGGTTGTACCATCATGATACCGGAGGGTCTGGCGGGTGTTGTCAGAAGTCGTAGGGCCGCACCATCATGGAGGTGGACTGCAGGGAGTAGCTGGGACCTCTGAAGTGATGCCACTTGATGCCGTTGAGCTTCCTGATGTTGTGGCCGATGGTGTAGTAGATACCGTTCAGGTTGGAGAAACCACAGGCGTCGAACCACCAACCTGATGGCCAGAGAGATACAGGGAGAGAGGGAGATGAGGAGTAGAGTAAAAAAGAAGGGAGGAAGGAGTTGAAAAGAGGGAAAGATGAATAGATTCATGGATAAAGGTAAGTTAGAGTTCAGAGAGAGGGAAGAGAAGTGAGGGGAGGCAGGATCAGGGAGATGAAAGGATGGAAAGGTGGAATGTGAAATGAAGGAAGTACAAACAACTATAAACGTTCAAAAGACACCTAACCTTCAAAACATGATCCAACTACTCTGTTCCTCTCAATCTGTCTCTTCATCTCTGTGTGTTTCTTTATCTGTTTCTCTCTCGTCACATCTTTTCTTGTCTTTGTCCAGTAGTGGAAAGTCACTAAGTAGTACATTTAGTTAGTTCTCAGTACTTAAGTACTGTACTCACAGTAAGCACAATTTTCAGGGAAATGTTGTACTTTTTGCTCCACTACATTTAAAGTATCTGGCAGCTATGGTTGCTTTGCAGATTCAGATTATTAATATGACCTATAATCAACAAATAAATGATTATCATAGATTAAGATGACCGGCAGAAAATAAAGTAGTTAAAATTAGCTCCACCTTTGCCAGGTGCAACATTAAAGTGATGTAATTATAATCCAATAACATAACATATATGATTCTGAAATGAGTCATTCTGCATTATGAGCACTTTTACTTTTGGTTCTAATACTTACTGTATGTACGTTTAATTAAGTACAACTTTAAATTCATGGCTCTGACTTGCAATTTACTTCTAACTTGTATTTCCAGAGTGTGATATTGCTACTGAAGTGAAATATCTGAGTACTTCTCCCAGTTCTTTGTTTCATTCTGTCTCCTTCTCTTCTCCTATGATTGTACTTTTCTATGATTGTCTCAGTCAGTCTCTGTCTTCATCATCCTCTCACTTTATCTCTTTTTATTCTGTATTCATTCTTTCACTTTCTGAACTCAAACACAGCTTCAACAGAGTTCTCAAACCTTAACGACACAGTGGGTTGTTGCCTTAAAATAATGACTCATGTAAATATTTTCTGGTCTCACCTCTGTGACTAAGATTTGGTAAAGTACAGGCAACTAAAACTATGTAGTTAAATTGAGAGAAATATGATTTTCATGCTTAAAACAAACATTGACATCAACAGTGATCTCAGGTGTTGAACGTTCACTATGTTTTGCAGCTGTATAAAAAATTGTGCTTCTTCCTTTATTATTCACACGACCACAAGAGGAAAATGCAAACATACTTTGTTTTAATCACTCGGACATAAAACCGCTGATTTATTTCTAGTAGGGATTCTTCTGACAGCATAACACGACTATAAAAATCACAGCGAAATGAGGCAATAAAATGACTTTTACATAAACAAGCGCATCTCAGTAGACAGCTTGTTGAGTTCATGACACAATTAAAAGACATGTGGCAATGCATTTTTAAATCAATATGATTTTTTCGCAAGATTTCTCATTATTGGCAAATTTGAGCGCAATTTTCATACTTAGACGTCAATTTCTTCCTCGGGGAAATGCTGTGAATCAGTATGCGGCTGCTTTTTGTTCCTATCTTTTGTTTTTGTTAATTACACAACTATTTTTCTCCTTTATTTTTGTCCTCCCACTCTGTCTCCAGATCTTTTCTTCATTCCCACTTTGTCCATTTCTCTCTCTCTCTCTCTTTCTTTTTCTCCCTTTTCATCTATGTCACTCTTCCTTTGTGGGTTTTTTTTTTATTCCCTGTAAATTGCAGTAATTTTAACTGACTCACTGACTAATGGTGACTATCGGAGTCTTTTCCTCAGAGAGCTCGAGGTTTTGCCGGAACGATTAACGTAATCGGCGATCACAACCCATCGAGGGGGGAGAGGAGGCTGCGGAGAACTAAAGAGCTGTTTGTTTTGGCTCTTCGGGAAAATACCACATAAAAATTTTTTAGAATTATGATTCCGCATGACGTATTTGCTGATTTTGTGAGATTTATGACAGAGAAATATTGTTTAATGAGTATTTAATAAACTCTCATTTAGAGCTGTGACAACAAGAAACTATTTTGATCAATTCTTTCACTAATCTTTTAAGCAGAAACACAAAAAAAACTGCCAGCTGCAGCTTCTCGAATGTGAGGATTTGAAGCTTTTCTGTGTCATACATGACAGTAAACTGAATATTGTTTGATTTTAGGCTGTTGATCAGATAAAACAAGACATTTGAAGACGTCACCATGAGGTCTAAGAAATTGTAACAGACATTTTTCACTATTTCCTGACAGATTTCGTCATAGACACAATGGTTAAACTGTGAATTTTCCTCCAAGGAAACATTGTTATCATTTTTGTGGATCCAGCCTGTGAAATAATATTTTAATGGAAAAATGTTTCTTACCATTCTGTGAATTAGAACACTGGTTTATCTTAGATATATTGATACTATATTGATCTCAGGGGGAAATTCAAGCATCAATGCAACAAGATACAGAAGATTTCACACTAAAAGTCAGTAGTAAAAATAAAATACAGAATAATGTCAGAGACAAAATTGATGTGTCTTTTCTGGGAACAGTACACTTCCACCTATTGTACATTTAAGATGTATTTGACATGAAGACGCTGTAAAGGAGAGACGTTACCTCCGGTGAGCATCAGGGCACATTTGCAGTGATCACAGTTGTCGTTGTCCTGGTCTCGGGTGCTGAAGCCGGTCCCGTGGGTGGCCAGGCTGCTCTGCCTCCCCGCTGTCCCGCTGTAACCTCTCAGATACAACCTGAGATAGAGGAAACAGCTGGATAATAAACTGTACTGTACTGCGGGTGAGAAGTTATACATGTGCAGTTTATGTACATGTGTGTTGAAAGTGTATCATTATGTGTAAGTGTATGCACAGACACTCACCAGCCACTTTATTAGGAACAGCTGTGTGATCTAATTCAATCCAATACAGCTCTGCCATAAATTCTCCTTTATGTTTATTATTGAGGAGGTGATGCTGTACTGGAGGGTGTTATATTGAAAAGTGCTCCTAATATTTTTCTCCCTACATGCATATAAATGGAGTAGACAAACATATTTCATAGAATGTACTTTTATATAATTCTTATTCATTTCCCAAAGCACGAAACATAATTGCTGCCTGAATTATAATCACAAGCAACTTTTTTTTTTTGAGGAAGTACAACAGTTTTGTACTTCGTTTGAGGGGGAGGAGGAGGAGGTGGTTGCATACAAAGTGAAGGAGTGTGACACTGAACACATCCTGAGTCCTGCGTGTAGTTTCCCAGATAGCAAATTTACTGTGGACCAGATCCGGCCCTCATATCGCGTGGAGTGATGGGCGATCTGCTCCTGTTTCCCAGATCTGGGCCACAAGCAAGCCGCACGTCAACCAAGAACAAACTAGATAAACCAGAACTGGCCCACATCCAGAATACACATACCTGAGAGCACCGCATCTTTACCAAAAAAAGGCTCACATTTGATTTTGGGATATTTGCTGCTTTACATGTGGGCCATTTCAGACTCACATCCAGAAGAAGACCAGCAGTGCTACATCATTGCCTGAAGGTTGGTTTAGGCAACAGGTTTAAGTTCAGAGAGAGATAGAGACAACAACCTTTCCCTTATCTTGAAGGCGTCCTGCACTGATTTAACATTGCACTACCTGTGTGTGTATATGATAGGGATGTGCAGAGATCCCAGTATTTGTATTTGTATCTGTATTTGTTGAGGCAGCAAAATTATTTGTATTAGTATTCGAATAAAAGTGGAAAGAGGCTTAAAAATCCTGTTTTTGTTTTTATTACACTTTTAATTTTAGAAAATGAAAGTGTTACAATAAGTGTTCATGAATAAACTACCTTATGAAGGAGGTCCCCACACTGGGTCTTGAACTGGAGTCTCCCAGATCATAGACGACTGCGCTGACTACTGAACTAAAACTTTACTCATCGCCTCATTGCAGACAGACCTCTACCTAACAAATATGTTTTAAAATATTTGTATGAAAAAAATATTCATAAGAAACCCATTATCTGTGCTTTGCCGAATAATGTATTTGTATTCGGGCACACCCCTAGTATATATATTACATACATTATGTACAGTATGTTGCTGTATGTGTATATAACAGTTACCTGTACTGCTGTTTCTCATTGGCCAGTGTAAATCTGTCGTAATGGGAGTGGGCGGGGTTTCCCTCCCAGTCCCTCAGCTCCACTCTCAGAGAGTACTGGCCCTGACTGGTCAGCAGATACAAAACTTCATTCCCCAACCAGTGCTCCCCGAACACGTCCCCGAAACCCTACAGGAGGGGAGGAGGAGAGGTATTGTTATAGTTTGATATTATTCTTTTTCTAACCTTTATTTCGATCGACGGCTCTCATCGGACGCACTGACCATTTTGTACTCCCTCCAGCTCCTCTGGAAGTCCACGCTGCCGTTAAACCGCCTCTGGAAGACCGTCCAGCCTCCGCCACTCGTCTCCATGTCACAGTACACCTTCAGGAGAAGAAAAGAAAAGAAAGAAAAGTCTGTCATTTTTACAAACAGCAGCCTCCTGTATCCAAATCAGCCTTAAATCAACTTAAAACTGATTCAAACCAACAGGCACAATATTAATTGGGAAATAAATCCGCTTCTTGTAATAATCCTTAATTATCTAAGTAATTTCATAAGGTGACTGAAATGATTTATGTTAATTATAAAGACAAATAAATGTAAGAATAAACTGCAGCTTGTTCTGACTTTTCTGTTTGGTATTTTCAGACGTTTTATAAATAGTTTTTGAACTGAAAAGCTCAAACACATCAGTGTCTTTAACACACTGAGCCACTGTGGACTCCACCTACCAAATACATTTTAAAATGTACAATAATTGAGTTTAATTTGTTCTCATCATTTTAGGACAGGGGTCACTTGAAAAACTGGATGCCTTTACTGTACACTGATTCAAATCATTTCTCCTCAGTTTCACAGTGTTGTGACTCTGCTGAATGTAGAATGTAAAAACTGAATTAGCTTTTTGTTTTCTTATGAAACTGGCACCAAACAAAACACTTTTTGTGGAGCAATTTGTGTCAAAAATATAGTGATGTATTTATTTTTTTGTCAGTATATCTCAGTTCTTGAGAGACTAATTTCTTACTTTTTAGGCGATTCAGTTCAGTCTTTATCGGGTCGACAGATTCTCCAACGTTAAAAACACATAATGTGTCTCTTCTATAAATCAGTAAATGAAAATGATATAAAGACAAGCTTTGTTTCGTACAATAATTACAGTTATCAGGTTATGATTTAGTGTTGAATGTGTGTTTGTTTGGATAATGTAGTGTTTTGCATTCATTCAAAATTCAGCAGCAAGAATTTTAACCAAAACTAGGAAAAGGGAACATATTACACCAGTATTAGCGTCATTGCACTGGCTAACTGTGTTTTTAAAGCCCAAAAAGGTCTCGAGCACCGTCATACCTTCTAAGATTGCTTGTAAGAATATGTTCCAAACCGTTCGCTTAGGTCGCTTAACGCTGGCTCGTTAAATGTGCCACAAACAAAATGCAAAAAGTTAAAAGTTTGACTTCATGTGTAAAAACATGGCTGCAGGTCAGATTTACCTGCACAGGTTCAGTCTTGTTGCCGATGTAGATGTGATACAGACCACTGACAGAGTGACCGGCCTTGTAAGCATCTGCACAGTCTCTCCACATCTGGTTCCTGGGGGGTGAGCCTGCACACACACACACACACACACACACACACACACACACACACACACACACACACACACACACACACACACACACACACACACAGAACGCATTTAAGTCTTATTTTCATGTAGGCTGTGGATACATGCGGTTGTACAGTATGTAGGTGTGTGTACCTGTAGTGCTGGACACCATGGTGATGAGTGTGTGGACAGACTCCATCAGCTGAGCCTGCTGCCTCTGCAGAGCCGTGTTGTTGCTGCTGGCGACTCTCAGCTGCTTCTCTAAAGACTCGATGGCCGCCATCTGAGTCCTGATGACGGACTGGGAGGGAAAGATTTACTGCTTACTCACTTTTTAACAACAATCTACCTCTGTTTTGTTAAAGCAGCTATAATCAATATTTTGTAATAATAATATATGAGCTGTCAGTGTTTAATGTGTCGGTTGAGGCTCGTAGTGATGAACCTACAGAGAATTATCAGAGACCTTAGAGAGCTTTATAGCAAGTTTTAGCTCATTGTTAATCTGTCCAGCTGCAACTTTACTGTTTTGGTTCACTCTCAGCGCTCTAAAATAGTCTCTCTGCACACTTTGATTTGTAGAAACATTTATGAGGTCAGTGACTCTCATAAATGTAAAATACATGCTGATTAAATTGTCATAAAAACGTCCTGACATAATAAAATGAGTGGACACACAGACACCTGCTGGGCTTGACGACGTGTTTTATTAATTGTACCTGCAGTCTATTTTTCTCCTCCTTCATGTCCTCCATCTCTCCTCTCTGCTGAGACTCCAACATCTTAACTTTACTCTCCAAACGACTGAAAGACACACAAAGAGAAAAAGGACAGAACATTAAACACTTGATCCACAGCAGATTCAGACACATTCAGACTTTGTGTGTGAAACTGCCCAGAGTGCACTCTTCTTCTTCTTCTTCTTCTTCTTCTTCTTATAGGTAGCTGCTTAATGTAAATAACATGATATGACAGAGAGATATTTCCAGATGAGCTACAGTGGAATTTGATGTCTTACTGATCTACAATATCAGCAGTAATTAATCAGTTCATGATAGAAACAGCAGGAACATCGACTTCTGCAGTCCCAGAAATCAAAATGCAAAGCTGTGATCATTTAAACATCAGTCTCTCTGTCCACGCTGACATTTTCTCACCTTGTTAAACTTTATTTCTACTTTACTTTACGTTGCTTCTCCACCTGCATACATGCAGCTCAAACAACGGCTTGTTAGCATCTGGCTGAAGGCATTCTGTGTTATGCAGGAAATCACTAAATTACGAAGAGGAAGAGGAGGCAGGTTGAAGGAAAGTGGGTGAACCAAAAAGTAAACAACTCCTGGAATGTGTCATCTTGTTTAACATGAAGACTGTGTGCATTGCCAGAGGGAGGACACAAATCTAAATTATTTGTACAACAAATCTGTGTGTAATGGACCAGAGGTTGAACTCCTGAGTTACTCCCTCTCGTTAGAGAAGCCGTAAAACAGTGAAATATAGATTAATAACCCGACCATTATTCTTTCTGCCAGAGCAGACTGCAGTCTAACGTTATCTGTGCAGCTGAACCAGCAGCACAGCTGCTGAAAATAGACTCCAGTCCACAGTTAGATCAACAACGTAGGAGCCAAATTAATGAAACCCGATGAAGGAGTGGCAGCGGCTTCAGAGGAAAATATAGGACACTGAAAGTGGCTGAATGTCCAGTTCACACTCACTTTTCTGGCTGAGTGCAGCAGCGGACAGTGTGCGGTGGGGGGTCTGCATGAGTCAGGTGGGAAAATGTGTCTTAACCTCTGTTTGCCAGAATAAGTCACAGTCTCTAACCCTTTTCATCAAGTAAATGGCCGACATGTCAAAAAGCTAGATATATAGACATCACACTGGTTACATCATGCTGACGTTATTATATGTTCAGTTCATGGTGATAAACGGGAGGAGTTTGCTGTCGTTACTTCTCCAACCAACGAGCTGCTCAAGTAACAAAGGAACACGTGTGAAAAAACAACTCTGCAACATTAAGCTGAATTCTGGAAGAATCTTTATCTCACAGACGTCTTCTGGCAGCTTCATCAGTCTGATTTACAGAATGTGTTACAGCTTATATACACTGTACAAGGAATCCTCACCAGTCATCCAGTCAGAGCTCGACAGCCTCCAGAAGACGAAGCAAACCAGCAATCAGCAAATCTTTCTGGAATTTATGCTTAACGAATGACTAAAATGACTAATCGATTATTAAAATGTTTGATTTTTCTGTCGATAAACTAATAGATGAATCATTGCGGCTCTACTTTTTTGTTGTGGACCACGTGGAAATCTGACATTTTGATATATTTTTCCAGCATAATTTAAAACCTGAGTAGATGTTTAAAGCTGTTATATATTTAAAAAACAGCAAAACCTTTGTTATATAATCAAGACGACACTTGTTTTTCACACATATTTTATGTCCTCATGCATCCAAAAAATTGTCGTTTCCTGCAGCAAAATTACACTAATTCTAGATGTAAAGGTCTCGATGCAACAAGCTCAGATGAGAAAATGTTTCCTGTTACAGAAAGTGAAGAGAAAAATGTTGTGAAAATGGAACTGTTCACACATATAAATATATATTCTCTTTTTTAAAAATAAAAACTGAAATTGATTTTTCCTACATCTAAATATTTATTAACCTTTATCAGTTATTATACTGTACAATAAAATATTTACTTCATAAATACCAGACCAAAGATTTCTGATCAGTCTTAGTCTGAGTTTAGATGGTATAAGACTCTCTTACAGCACGTTAAGACCCAGAGATGTAATATAATATCTCTTAATATAATATCTGTAGCTTTTTTTAACCTGCAGTCCAGTTTCAGCTGAAGTGTAGCTGACAAGAGTCAGACACGACCCTCCATCATTCTCATATATGCTGCTGTATCGTGTAGCTCTTTTACACTTGCGGGTGATATTATTTTACATTAGTAGGTGAGACTTTGGTCAAATTAAAAGCTGAAACACATTATCAGCTCCTGGTTTTGATCACTTCAATATGCTGACCTGCACGTGAACGAGGGAACCTAATTTAATGTGATGTAGACGGATGAGGAGTCACTGATTGTTGTGGTGCTGCGGTTTGTACCGCGTGTGTGTGTGTGTGTGTGTAGATATAAGAGTTTGCACATGTCCCCGACCACATGCAGACAGTGTGTATATGTATGTGTGTACATTTTACTGTTTGCACTCTAATTACAGCTGGAAATGTGTGTGTTCTTCATGTTATTGGGATTTTAAAAACATATATTTTAAAGCATAAGTCTGGTGATTTTCTATATTTTTCCAACAAATCTCATGTTTGGAGTCAAACCAACAATGAACTGATCTACTATCAAGTATTGTGTGTGTATCCAAAGCTTGATATATCTTCCTCTGTGCCGTTGACCTTTGTTGTTGTCCAGAAACTATTAAAAACACATCACTGAGTCACATCGCTGCACTGAGTGACATGTTCCTTCATTATGAAGAGTTTGGACACGTTAGTTTGTTTAGAAATGACTCAAAAGACAAATGACAGCGATCAAATTTTCAATCTCCAGAGAGTAGTTCTGTGTAAGACGGACGCCATTGAGCTTTTTATAGCTGTTTATAGCTTCACTAGATTGTTGTGCTACAAATCACAACCTCAGGACTTTGTACTATAATGTACATTGTAAATTTACTAAAAAACTTACAACTTTTTTCAAGAAATTACAACAGCATTAGATTTAGTGATAAAACTGATCAAATAAATTCAAGTACATAAAGTAGGATAAAATTAAATTAAATTAAAAAACAATAAAAACATGGATACAAGATAAAAGTATTTTTTAAGATGAGATTTAAAAGATGTTACTGACTCAGCCAACCTGATTATTACTGCCTTACCTCACAACCACAATGTTTCTTTCTTTTGTTTGTTTATTTACTGTCATGTTTCTGCATTTGTAAGATCATTTTCACAAACTGCTGTAAGCAAATTAAAAGAAATAATACGTTAAAAGAACAATAAACCAGAATTTGAAAAACTAAGCCGTCAAAGTTTTTTTTTCCAAACAGCCTATTTCTGTTTAAATGCAATTAATGAAAGTTACGACACTATAAAGCTGCACTGTAAAAACCAGTAAACCAAGAAATGAAGAATTTTGAGGGTCATGAAATCCAGTTTTTTAGACATCACCTGACTTAATGGAACACGATTTCCAGTCATTTAATGATGTTTTAGTAGTTTTGTGAGGCCATAAATGTATTTTAGACTCTGAGTTCTGCACACAGTTGTGTAAACGAGACACAGAAACTCAGCAGTGGAGCTGCAAACTGGTAACCTTTGTCTTTGTTTATCTGGACAGACGACTGCTGGTGAGAAACTCATCTGTTCATACATGTTTCATAACAAAACTGGCAATGTTGAAACTATTCATATCAAGCTAAGTAGTCTTTTGGATTCTACAGACATATTTATTTATTTTGATGCTTTTATTTTGGTGTGTTGATGCAACATTTCTAACAGAAACTGTATCACGTAGTGGATCATCGGCACATCGGCTTGATCTTCATCCAGAGACAGTAAATCCAACTTGTTCCAATGAATTAATTCACTCTGGTGTGTTCAGAA
The DNA here is from genome assembly GCF_963924715.1 of Thunnus thynnus. Lineage (NCBI taxonomy): Eukaryota > Metazoa > Chordata > Actinopteri > Scombriformes > Scombridae > Thunnus > Thunnus thynnus. The sequence goes on from NC_089520.1 coordinate 4,377,328, forward strand.
AATAATCAGAGCCAACGTTCTACACAGCAGCACCAAGATATCCAGAATTTTAAGTCTCGAGTTCAATAAAAAATTAAAATTAAATGACCTTTCAAAACCCTTTAGATTATCTCAAGTGTCCAATGTCACCAAAGCATGTGGCTGTTTGACAAGTGGAAAAAAAACACACACACACACACACACACACGCTTACACTCAGTTTCAGCGTCTCTGTTTGTATTATATCTGTTACTGTAAACAGAGAACACGCTTGATAATTACTCTGCATGTTTCAGCACACACTGCACCGTCCAAGTTCACCTCACAATGAAGAATAGTAAAAATATTGTGATTCCAAATATTAGTCGGTCTCGCAGCAACAGCTGTGGACGTATTTCCATCTTCTGTAATGACTTGCTTGTATTTCAAATACTCTCACTGTCAAGTTGTGAAATCACTGATAAGCCTCCGCTCAGGGTCGACTGATATTTGGGTCAGGGGATTATAACAAAACGTGTTTTTATGGAAAATCACAGAAATGTTACTGTTAATGAGGTTGACTATAAACATAATAAACAGAGCTGCAGTCAAGACACTTGAGTTGTTTCCAAGATCAACTTCACACAAGTTTGATTTAAAAACAGGGAACCAAATTTATCAAACTGCTCAAAGTGAAATTTTGGATTTACGTTAAATTTTTCACTTTTACCTGCAAATTTAACGATTTCTCGAATTTCTTTGGACTTAAAAATGCTCTTAAATTTAAGACGCCTTGTCTTACATGGCTGCAATAGAGAGACAGAGGAGAGGACAGATCATACAATGTATTGATGAACAATATGTTATCTGAAGCAATATTCAATCAGTTCAGATTAGAGTCATTTTATCTCATTATTTACTGCAAAATGCACATTTGATGGAAAATCCTCATGAATGCAAACAACAAAAATAAAGCTTAGATTTGTTTTTGCACTTGTAAATGTGGCACTAAACTCTCCTTATTATTTGTTTTCTCTGATATTATTATGATCATGATCATATTCCATCCATATGTATATATTCATGTATATTAAATTGTTAATTACAGGTGTTAATTGCTACTGGAGAAAGTGAAGATTTCACACAAAGGCATAAAAAATTAGAAACAAATTAAAGTCATTTGCTTTTGCAGAATAACATGTCGCTGGATCGATGATATAGACACAAGTAAATAATTCAGACTGTAGCTGCAGTAATTATTACAGGGGCAAAGGAGGAAATCAGGTGATGTTATTACAGAGCGATAAAGTCTCAAAGTGGCAGGATGAGTCAACAGATCATCAGATTTTAACACGCTAGATCACCCTCCATTTCCTGTTTACAACATTTCTTAAAGGTTACTCCTACTCTTCACTTGATGAATGTGTTTTATCAAGATGCCTTTTAGACAGTGTGACATCAGCGATCGTGTAAGTTTACTCACATTGTGCCACACGGCTCTACTAAGATCTTTGTCACAATCTGTCAGACCGCACAACATCCGTCTGCAGCTCTGATGTTTTGAAAATGCAGCAAAAGTCACATTAACTCCTTTTTTGTTTCACCTCCATCGTTTTAATTTTTGTGGATGTATTAAAGAGAATAGGTGTGTTTTTTCCCCATAACTTTATTTAAATAACTTCACGTACAGCCTGTCTATTCTGTGAGATTTCATGTCGTATTCTGATTGGTTTGCTTGTCATGAGTCGTATTAGCAGTCAATCTGTGAGAATTTGGTCTTAAATTTCTGACTCAGGCCGTTTTTGGTCTCCAAAGACTCAAATCTGTCGACACAAGTCTCACAGTGAGATCCAGGAGCAGTGTTTTGGATTGACGACCAAAGGTTTCACCACTTTTCTTTCACAGCCCAGAATCACACAGTGTAAAGGGGCCTTAAATTGGCTCTTTGAGCATCATTGAGAGTCCCAAATCAAATAAGTGTAGCCTTGCATATTCCAACAATTATTTTTCTACCTGTTCTTGTCTCGTAGCCGGCTGATCTCGGTCGTCTGCAGTAACAGCTCTTTCTCCAGCTTGTTGGTGGACAGAGAATTCTCTAGAAGCTGAATCTCAATCCGAGACGTGTGGTTCAACACCTGGTGGAATGAATCGCATTAAACCCACAAAATGAGCTTCAAGTGACAAAATCAGCAAATGAGACTGAATCCGTCCACACATCAGTTTCATGCACTGTAAAACACTCGTCACCTTCGCTTCGACCACGTTGATTTTACGTGTCTGCTCCGCTGTGTGCGTGAGGAGGTTCGTTCCGATCTCCAGCATGGTGGCCGTCTGGTTGTGAACAAAGTGTGACGGTATGTTCGCGGTGTCCGACTTTATGCTCCTCTGAATGAAGCTCTCCAACTGCAGAAAAGATACAAACAGTAGAAAGTATATGATGTGATAAGATAGGAGAAGACAGATACAGTGATTTATTCCTTCATTAATAAAATAACTGTCACATGTGTTTCGAGTCTTTCCAGTCTAATTCTGAGCTCTGAAACCACCCACTCAGTGCATCAAGTTCCCCAAATCAAACATGTCAGGATGTCTGGTATATAAAGACGCAGGTCTCTCCATCTCTGGGAATATCGGCCGATGCCAGCTCGCACTGCCATGCCGTGACCTTCAACCCCTGACAAATAAATAATCCATCCATCCAGCCATCCATCCGTCCCTCAGACTCCACGTCCCCAGGATATCACTGCCACTGAGAAGCACAGGCAGTTGATAAATATACCACTGGACCAACAAACAGATTGGCCCCAGTGGGACGACCAGTGAGGCTGTTTGATGGGTCACCGGGAGGGAAGTTCAGGCCACAATGACAGATCACATTTGAATCACTTTTCTCAAATGGATTTCATCACAAAACTTTATTTGTGCTCTTAATCAGGACATTTTAAAACATCTTTAAACCTGACGAAGATCAGATTTAGGTTGTGTATCTAAAATGTTGTGCTTTAAAGTCAGTCTGCAGGTGTTTCGTTCTCATCTAGTTATCATTTTCACTTTAAATACACATTTCTCGGATAATCTGTAGCTTTATCTATCAGGTGATCAGCGTAAAGATGCCAAAAACATCACTGTGTCCTCATTATAGTTTGTTCACTCTGTGTTTACATACATTTATTAAGTGGCAGCAGGCAGGTAGCACAGTCTGAAGATGAGAATATATAAACTATGTAACTACACACTCAAATTTTGCTAGCTCCTCCATCCCTGCATATCTAAAAAACGCAACGTGGCCTCGTGACCATGCAGAGTGTGACGCGGTGTTTAGGGGACACCGCTCAGTGTAGCATGAACAGCAGTACAGTGCTGGTAGTCAGAACTAACCAGCCACGAGCCGCTGCTGTCAGACTCTCGCTACCAGCAGCTCTGTGTGAGATGACGACATGGCAGCTGATATATTCAGCTAAACTGAATTTTCAAATCCAAGCAGACAGAAATAAGCACAAACACAATATGTCTATAGTGGAAAAAAATCACCTGTATTAACATCATATGGGTGGGTTAGGGTTAAGGGTTAGGGTAAGGGTTAGGGTTAGGGTTAGGGTTAGGTTAGGGTTAGGGTTAGGGTAGGGTTAGGGGTTAGGGGTTAGGGGTTAGGGTTAGGGTAGGGTTAGGGGTTAGGGTTAGGGTAGGGTTAGGGGTTAGGGTTAGGGTTAGGGTTAGGGTTAGGGTAGGGTTAGGGTTAGGGTTAGGGGTTAGGGGTTAGGGGTTAGGGTAGGGTTAGGGGTTAGGGTTAGGGTTAGGGTTAGGGTTAGGGTAGGGTTAGGGTTAGGGTTAGGGTAGGGTTAGGGGTTAGGGGTTAGGGGTTAGGGGTTAGGGTTAGGGTTAGGGTAGGGTTAGGGTTAGGGGTTAGGGTTAGGGGTTAGGGTTAGGGTTAGGGTTAGGGTTAGGGTTAGGGTAGGGTTAGGGGTTAGGGGTTAGGGTTAGGGGTTAGGGTTAGGGTAGGGTTAGGGTTAGGGTAGGGTTAGGGGTTAGGGTTAGGGTTAGGGTTAGGGTTAGGGTAGGGTTAGGGTTAGGGTAGGGTTAGGGGTTAGGGTTAGGGGTTAGGGTTAAGATAGGGTTAGGGGTTAGGGTTAGGGTAGGGTTAGGGTTAGGGTTAGGGTTAGGGTAGGGTTAGGGGTTAGGGTTAGGGTAGGGTTAGGGTTAGGGTAGGGTTAGGGTTAGGGGTTAGGGTTAGGGTTAGGGTTAGGGGTTAGGGTTAGGGTTAGGGTAGGGTTAGGGGTTAGGGTTAGGGTAGGGTTAGGATAGGGTTAGGGTTTGTGATTATGTGTACAGTGTAAAAAAGACCTTTACCCCCTCCAGACATGCATTAAGACATATAAAAATACTCAGCTTTGAACAATATGTGTGTCTGATGTCCTTCTTCCTCATTAAAGTCTCCCTCCACTCACTTTCTTTTTTTTTTTTTTTAAATAAGCTGAATACATTTGGATCTAAAATGGTTTTTAATTAGTTTTGATCCTGTATGTATGGGTGTTTATGTATGTATGATGTCTTTATTTATTTATTTTCCACTGTTCTATCACTCTGTAAAGCACTTTGAATTGTTTTTGTATGATATTGTGTTTCACAAATAAACTTGAACTTGAGTCTAGGTTTGACACTCGATGAAGGTTTTCTGCTTCTTTGATAAAGTATACAAATCCTTTCTCTCTCAGGAAAACCTTCCTGGATCTGCATCAGAATGAATCACTCATTCCTCAGCTTAACTTTTCACCAAATATCAATGAAATCTGTTGACTAATTCTTGGCGTTCACTGTTCATCCTGCAAGCTAGGAAACAAACTGACAAACATACAGGAGGTGGTGAAACGCAAAATGTCGGAGAACGCTCCTGAAAGCCGGCCTGCAGCCTGATGCTAAAGACTGTTTGGCTGAAAGGTATTTGTTATGACTGCTGATTCATTTTTCATTATCTTCCACTTTCACCAGTGTTATGTTTTTATGGTTTTATTTCTTTCAACCACTGATGTTATCCACATTGACTGACTTTATCATATTCATCATTCTTCATGCATGCTGACAGCACTATTACTCATTTTCACTACCCAATTAAGCTTATTCAAGTGTTATTATGTTTAGTCTGCTTCAATTCAGATTCAGATTAAACAAGCATCGCTCTGTTCAATCAGAAAATGATTTTACGAGAGGCGAGATACAAATCAGTGGCATCAGATCCAAGTGGCTTTTTGGAGTGTGAGTAAGTAAAATGGGCTAACCTGGAACAAAGAGCGAAGAAAAAAACAAAACAAAACAGATGTTGTGACGCAGCGAGAAGTTAATCAAATAATCAAACAGAGAGAAAATAGCTGGAACGAGCTGATTTGTTTCTCCCTCCTGCTCAGCTTCCTGTGATGCTGCACAGATAAACTCTGATGAAAGCCAGAAACTCCACCTGGCTGACGCACAGTCAAACCAGTAGAGACAGAAATAGAAACATAAAATAGCTGTTGGACTGACAGTATGAACAAATATATTTTATGTGTGTGTGTGTGAGAGAGAGAGAGAGAAAGTGGGAGGTAAAGGAGAAAATAAGAGAAAAGAGAATTGAGATTAATTGAAACAAGAAAATCAAAGTTCAGCAGGTTCTTTTTTTGGACTTTTTTTGTTATTTTTTGTTGAGTCTCCGGAGACACAATGTGCTGACTTTTTAATTGACCCTTACTTCCTGCTGTAGAATTACAACTACACACACCCACATGCACGCACGCACATGCACGCACACACACACACACACACACACACACACACACACACACACACACACACACACACACTACATGAAACCTCTTCATACAAACCAGACACACACAGAAACTGGCATTCACTCATACACAAACACAATTAGCCGTACGCACACACACTCACAATTATAAACTATACAAGCCGAGCTTGACCAGCGAGCTCTGGGAGAACGCGGTCAACCCCACGTATGGAGGGCTTGTTTCTGAGATGCTAACTCAAACCACATGTTGGCTTCGCTGTGATCTGGCCCTCTGGGTGACTTCACAGAGAGAGGGGAGGGGGGGAAACCGGGTGACCAAACAGCCCCGATAACAAGACTGACGCACAGGCAAGTAGCACCGATAGAGATCTGGGGTAACAAGTGCACTGTGTGTCGCTGGAGTGTGTCGGGATCTGAGCTGGCAGCTCTGGACTTGAAGGGGACACTGAGTGAGTGTGTGAGGCTGAACTCACCATAAAAGTGACAGAAGTGGTCGTTTGGGCAAAAAGTTAAAAACCAGAGACAGAGCCGTGATACTGCAGGGAAAAGTGAAGTTGTGGAGTGTTAACGGGAATATAAGCTGCTTTTTGTGATTTTCTGTTATTACTGTTATGATGTTGGATGTTAAACACGTTCAAACTTCCAAGACTTCCGCCTTCTCGTTAAAAAGCCAGAGCTTCAGCCTGCTTTTAACGTTCAGTTCCCCACCGAACCAAGACGGTCCAACCGCAGATCTCACATGTGGGGACCTCAGGTCTCCGAGCCAATGGGAAGAGAGTAGCGTCCCCAGATGTGAGGTGCGTCACTTCCTTAAGCTGTCTTTTTTTTTTGTAAGTTTTATTTTACTAGATTTGCAAACAGTCACATTTCTCTGCTCAACAGAGTTATAATAATGTTTTTGTCATGTAAAAAAGTAGCTAAATATTTGTTCTTGTTGTGTGTTTGGTGTTTATATCTGCCCAGTAAAACCTAAACATTTACCTGAAGATTCTGTTACCTTCCCATTCTGAGTGAAAAAGAGTTAATTTATCTGTAAAAAAATAAATTTGCTCATGTACTTTTGTGGCAGAAAAGGAAGTGATGGACCTCACGTATGACCCTACTGTCTTCCCATTGGCTCGCAGGCCTGGGGTTCCCAGATGTGAGGTTTGCAGATGGACCCTTCTCTACTGGACTGACGTCAGATTGTTCACGCATGTCCACCGATGGTTGTCTATTCTGTAGCCTTTGTTGCTGACGTTGTTCCATGTGTTGATCGGGTTCTCATATTTCGGATCAGAATGGGCTCAAAGACGTATGGATGTATTTGAGAAGTTGACATTTGGAGTAAAGAACAGGACATCCTATAGCGCTACGTTACTATTGTTACTATTGTTTTTGCTGTGGATGTAGCTACAGCTGGCTGGCAATGTAGAAAAATGACGTCCACATTCTTAACCCTCCTCTGACTGTTTCTCTAAGTGGTGAAAACAACAAGCAGAACATGAGACCTACAAGAATCACCAGGCGAATACGAGATGTAGAGGTCTGGAAACAGGTTATGTCTTCATCTCACTGAGGTCGCTAGAAACATTTGCAGGTCATTTTTGGGACGCACTAACTTATGTTGTCAATTAGGTATGAGGACGTTTTGATCAGTGTGCGTCCTTGACCAACTGGAAACCTGGAAATCATGTCAGAGTGTATCAATTCATCAGTGCTGGAAGAGGTGAAAAGGCAAGTTCACTTTCATATTTCATAAAATGACTAACAAGGAATGGGAAAAATGCAGTACATACAGTACTGTGCAAAAGTTTTAGGCACTAAAAGTAAAGTGAGAATGCTTACAAAAATATTGCTATAAATTGTTTTAATTTATCAATTAACTTCTTACAAAGTTGAGTAAACAGCAAAAACCTAAATGAAATCAATATTTGCGGGGAGCAGCTTCTCCTCGGTACACTTTTACAGTTTTTCATGGTAACTTGCAGAAAGGTTGTTATAACCATCCTGGAGAAAGAATGATCTCCTGTGGATTTATTGTTTAGGCCGTCTCAGGTGCTTCTTCATGTAATCCCAGATTGACTCCATGATGTTGAGATCAGGGCTCTGTGGGGGCCAAACCATACCATCTGTTGCAGGACTCAATTGTTCTTTATGACTTTAGCTGTATGCTTGGGGTCGTTGTCATGTCATGAATAAATTGGGGACCGATCAGACACCTCCCTGATGGTATTGCGTAATGGATAAGAATCTAAACATCTCGGGTGCCTAAAACTTTTGCACAGTTCTGTATATAAGTATATAATATATCAGTATAAAATGTGTGATTTTTAATATCCTCTCTTGTGAAAGAATACCCTAAATAAATAAAGCTTAACTAACTAACTAATAGGTTTACAGATTTAAAATTGCAAAGTACTTAAATGATCCTTCGAGCTCAATACTGAGCAATTCAACATTCCCTCGACATTGAGACACACACCACACACGCACACATTGCTGAACCATTTATTGTGGGTTTGTCTGTTTGTTTGTTTGTGCCCCCACACAAGTCATCATCATCATTATTTAAAAACTGAACCAGAAGTCCCTGAGTGACAGTAAACCACCAGATCCTGCTTCTGTTGCATAACAAATTCTATTCATTTGATTACATTTCTTGATTCCACTGAAGCCTTCAGTTTATGCAATGATATAATTTGACTTGGAAAAAACATCATGACTCGGTCAATTTGAACAGAAGATTCAAGAAGAAAATGCACATGCATACTTGCAGAGCTTGTTATTTTCTCTAAGTATCAGAGAGCCCAGATGTTTTGGCTGAATCTCAGAGTGTTATGAACCAGCACAACGAGCCAACGGCCTCAGGCTCCGTTTCAGATCACCGCTCCACTTGACACACTGTAGGGAAATATCGCTCTGCACGGTGCCTGACCTGAACTCTCTCTTTATCTCCTCCTCAATACCCTCATCAACTTTCATTCACTCTCGCTTTATCTTTTGTGTCCCTCATGTATAAACCTTCTTTTTAACATTTTATTCAGAAGAATAATAGTAGAGATACAAGACTTGGTGATACTGCTTAAAGGGGACAAGCACATTTCCAGATCTATATTTTCAATCTGGAGCTCTACTGGAATATCTTTGTATGATTTCCAGTTAAAAACTCCTTATTTATCTTAGACTGGTCCTTTATGCAGCCCCTCAGTTCAGCCTCTGTCTGAAACAGGCCGTTTTAGCTCCTGTCTCGTTAAGGCCTCCCTCTGTTCTGATTGGCCAACTTCAAGAAGCTTTCTCCGGCTCCAGAAGCAACGTCAGCAAACCATGAAACATGAAACTACTTTTTCTCGTTCTTTACTTAAAATTTCAGCTTCTCAAATACATCTGTACAAGTTCAAGCAGAAATCCGAGAGTGGACAACGTGAGCAACACACAGAAAAACCTCAGCGAGGTAGGCAAGGTAGAAAAAAAATGTAGCAAATGAAGCTTTAAGAGCAGGTTGAAGCCCTGACTTTTGACTTACAAGGAACGTCTGACATCAGAATAGTATATAAATAACAGAAAAACACAAAAAACACAACATGTCCAACATGAGTGACAGATGCCATCTAGCAGCTGTAATATTTATGACCTGGAGCAGTTCAGATGATATATATATACATACAGTATGTGGACAGATTTCCTCATTCAGAGGAAGTTGGTGGTTGGAGGAATTAAACCAACAGCGGACTTTGCCACAGGAGACCACTGTTCACTTCCTGTTTCCAACCGCAAGTCGGGACGTTTTTTTTAAAAACTGTAACTACTATTGTTCCCTATCCTTAACACCATTGTTATTATTGTTGCCATGACAATAAAGATGGCTCAACTTTAAGGGAATAGTAACTTTAACCCACACCACATGTTCCTCAACAAAGTGATCATTGTAACCCAAACCATGATCTTTCCCTGAACCTAACCACGTGGTTTTTGTGCCTAAAACTAACCAGACTTTAACCACAGCATTGTCACATCATAAAACCTCATTATTGTTCAACAGTTATGTGTAACGGTTTTAGAAAGCACAGACAAATGATGTCTGTACTTGGTTGTTTAATTTGGAGGACTTGTTGATTATCTGACATTAGCCCTTTCTGGAAGAAACAGATTTATGGACTAAATTCATCTACAATCCACTGAGATTTAGACAAGAGGCAGCAACAAAACAGCTGGATAAACTGTGAAAACATGCAGGCAGCATGGCCACATTTATAAAAAAGGCAAGCTAACGTAACATTATCACATTAACATTACTTTCAGTCGGCTATCTTTGCTGTTGCTATCAGAAGGAACGAGTCAGTTCCAGGATTCATGTTGGCAATCAGCCATCTAAATCTTTCTCTAGATGTTTGCTCTGCAGCTGTGATGTCCATCTTCGCTGACAGTTAGTTGATAAGTTGTTTAAAACCTGTCTATTCAGTGATGTTATGAAGCTCTGTGCATGTCTCTGCACTAAAGCGTGAGTGAAACTGTCTCTCTGCCTCTGGGCCTAAGGTGCAACACCTGTTGAACTTCTTCCCGCCTTTCTGACGCAGACACGAATCCCTAAAGGTCGCCTGGACTGATGAAGAGAGATTTCAACATTTCATTTCCTCATTAAGCTCTGTGAGTTTCGTCAGTGTGGTTTGGGCTTCCTTACAGAGCTCAGGTTCATCAGGATAAGAAATGCCACAATGTGGACAAGGAAGAAACTTTTAGTATATTTTATATTCAGATTAGGACTGATTTAGAGGCAAAATTAAAGAAAACAGAACTGTGATGAAGTAAGAATATATAATTGCTGTCAAGTGAAAACCACGTTTCTCTAAAATGTTTTGTTTTCAGGTCGTATGTCGGGCAGACACACAGTCCAGAATTTCATTTCTTTGAAAATGACTGTTAATATTTTATTCCTGCAACAAAAACAAATCTTTTACTGTGACAGAGTTGCAAAAATGATTTGATAAATTGCTTTGTTGACTGATAGAAAATTGGCAACTATTTCGATAATCAATTAATCATTTCAGTCATTTTTCAAGCAAATGTTCTTTGGTTCCAGCTTCTGAAATGTGATGATTTTCTGTTTTTCTTTGTCATACATGACAGTGAATTGAATATCTTACAGTTTTGGAAAGTTAGTCAAATAAAAAAAAAACTGAAAACATCACATTAGGCTGTGAGAAATTATGATTTTTTTCACTATTTTTTTAACGTTTCAAAGACTAAAAGAGAGTCATATTTGAATCAACAGCTACAGGATCTCTGTGAGGTTGTACTTGAGCTAAACGCTAACATCAACATGCTAACCTGCTCAACATGCTGATGTCAGCAGGTATAATGTTTACCACGTTCACCATCTTAGTTTAGCGTGTTCGCATGCTAACATTTGACAGTTAGTAATAAAGGCTGATGGGAATGTCTTTAGTTTCGCAGGTGTCTGAGTTTTGAAATCTTGACCTGATGGTGGAGCTAGAGAGCGATCAGGAAAGTCATTACAGTTGATCCTCAGGGGAAGGTGAATATCTGAACCAAATTTAATAGAAATCCATCAAATAGTTTAGAGTTATTGAAAAGATTTGGGGCACTCAAGAGGGCAATAAATATCAAAAAGCCTTTAATACGTCATGGCATGCATGTTTTTAACTATGACTAAGTAGCCATGAAGTATTAATAGCTTTTTAAATTTATTATCCTCTAGAGTGCCTCAGATCTTTTCAATAACTCTAAACTATTAGGATCCCCAAACCGAGGAGGACCAGAGGGATTCCTTTCTACACCCAAGCAGCACTCCATGCATCTGGTTTCTGACTGTCCATCAAATAGTTGCTGAGACATTGAACTAAAAGCCAAAAATGTCAAACACATGGTGCTACTGGAGGAAAAGTCAGAAGATCCGCTAATGCGAAGGTCAGACTACACAATATTTTTGTCTGATAAGATGTCACTGTGTCAAATTAGGTGATTATAGTCATAAATTCTTAACGTGACTCGGCCAAGAGACGTGACAGACGACGCCTTGGTAACCGACCAATCATAGCTTGCCGTCTTTTAAGACCTGTGTGATGTCATCGGAAGGAAGTGCCAGGTACCGACTTCCAGGAACGAGAATATAAAGAAACAATGGCGTCCGAAGCATGAACCTTTCCTCTGTTTCACAGCTCCACCTCACAGTTCGAGCAGCACCAACAACAACGTTCCTCTTCCGCTTCGGTAAGTTTACTGTTCTGCGTTCTGTGCTCCTATTGGTCAACGTCACAGAACACGTGGAAGTTCTTGTTTTTAAGATGCGGCATCAGTTGTTGTCCGCTATGAAGCATTACATGGGATAAAATGATCAACTGTAACGCCTGATTTTGATGCCATTTTCAGTCCAACACTCAACATCTGTCAGGCTGTTACTGAGCTGATGTCGCGTAGTCTGAACCTGGCATGAATCAGTAGGATTTATCTTCTAGTTACCACAAATATCTGACAATCCATCCAATGGCTGTTGAGATATTTTAATCTATGTTAGAACCAGAAAATGATACAAATCAAATTCCTTACCGCTATCTTGTAATATCTAGAAATGTTAGTTTCATAAGATTCTGAGCTTTGTTGTTTCTTGTTCTGACTGTGAAAACCTGGAAACCATCAGACTCACTTCATACCACATTAATTTTATTTCCTTTTAATCTATATATCTCACATAAAACATTCCTGACGCCATGTCTATCATACAGGGCAGATACTGATCATATGTAAGTGTTCCTGTGTTTTTTCACCTGTCTGCGTTTTTTGTGGACGTTCCTTTTTTTAGCTTACATCGTAAAACTGACCTGCTGTTTTCATTCCCCACGCCTCATATGCTCCATCTTTAGCACATCTCCTGACAGGTGTTTTCTAAAACACCAAACCACTGCGGAGATGCTTAACACATGTTCCTCTGGGGAGATATTTGAGAACAACGCCACGACTATGCCCAGGCTGCTTTTTATACTTTTTTATAGGATTGTGTAATTTAAAGAACTCAAGTGGCAGGAGATGAAGTATAAGAGCAGTACTCTGTCAGTCAGGATCAGGGTCACTCTGGTGTCTTTTAAATCCTTCGTGGACTTCACAGTTTATTGTTTTGGTACCATGCAGCGAGTGTGATGGAAAAATCTCCAGAGGATGACGTTCATTTTAGCCCTCTTTAACAAACCCTAATATGTTTATTTTGGCCGTCTGCAAACACTGTCACGCCTTCAAAAATCTCTCTCCGAGAATGTGTGCAGCCCACAACTGTGTAAATGTTATTGATATGAGTGTAATGACCAAGATGATGAAATTTGAAACTTTTTGAACATATTACTCAATTTATTCAAAGCCTTTCTTCATGAGTTTAACCCTTAATCTAAATTAAAGTAAAGTTATGCTGGATACTTTCCTTAAATACCTCTCAGGTCAATCAATAAAACTTTTATTATTATCTTTATTAGAGTAGATATTTATGCATCTGTTTGAACAGTAAGCACATGTTCCAGTGTTTATTTCCAGCTTGCATTTATAAAGCGCCTTTCCAGTCATCTGACCACTCAAAGCTCTTTACACTACATGCAAACATTCACTCATTCACACACATTCATACACTGATGATGGAGGCTGCTGTGCAAGGTACCAACATGCTCATCAGGAGGAATTTCTAATGCTAATGCTAATGCTAAATAACACACTGATGGCACAGCCTTTGGGAGCAGTTTGGGGTTCAGTATCTTGCCTGAGGACACTTCAACATGCGGATCAAACCTCCGATCTTCCAATTAGTCTTCCTCTTAGCCACAGCTGCCCCCGAGAGGAGAATCAAACAAGAAACAGATGCAATTTTAACTCTCACTTTATCAGTTTTGGTTTTAATGCTCTTTATGGGAAAGCTCATTTTGTGAAAGAGGTAGGAGTGGGAAAATAGTGAGGAGAACCCAAGTTAGTCCTGTTATTTTGAATCTTGTTCCCACAGGAGCACTCCTCATCAGACGTGGGCCAAATACAAACAAAGCATTTCCTACAAAAATTTTTACCGAGATCCGACAAGTAGGATCAAATCAAATCCTCCCTGTTATGTTCTCGACAATCTACGGTCAGCTAAGTTGATGGTTGACTCATCTGTGGTCACTAGAGATATGATTTCCCAAACATGAACACTCATGATTGTGGACCAAAGCACAAACAAACTCCTTGAAACCAGTAGCCAACTTATGTGAAGCCACTCTGTGTTGAATTAATTTGTCCCCCAGTGGTGGTACGGGTCATGTGACATCTTGGTATCCGGATAGATTTTGTCATATTGGGCTTTTCCACCAGAGGAACTTTCCCAGAAGACCAAAAACCTTTTGAGGAACTCAGAAACAAAATCTAAACAAAATCTAGTTCCAGTTGATAAAAGGTCCCTGCTGCTCTGAGGAAGCAGTACTTTCTAATAGTTCAGGACCTTAAAGGTTTGCAGGGCTGATCGTCGCTGATTGGTCAAACAGTTCTTAGTAGTTCCTCTGGTCTCATAGTGAAACTTTTGGGTCAAAAAGTGCTAAAAAGGCTAGAAAAAAGTAAACAGGTAACACTTTATGCATTAAAGCATTTATAGCGTTTATACACAGTATATAAACAGTTAATAAATGGTTTATAACACACTATAATGCAGTTGTAAGCAGAATTAAGTGATTATTAATGTAATGATCAACATTTCTGACGTCTTCTGTCAGCAAACATAACTGGTTGCTGCTGTAGAAACAGATAATGAATGACAATATAGTAAAAAAACAGTTGTAATAATATGAAATATGTCTTCATAAGAAAAGTTATATTTGTCGACTAATACTGTACATTAATAAACATACAACAATCTGCTTACAACTACATTATAGTGTGTTATAAATCATTTATTACATGTTTGTATACTGCTTATAAATGTAAAACAGGGTGTTACAGCTGTATGTGTTGCCTGTGTTTTTTGTTTCCTTCCTCTCCTGTTTGTTGCTCAGCCCAGGTCATCTACAATCAGTCCACAATGAGGTACACCTGGCCCAGGGAGGAAGAGCTTAAATGTGTGGCAATCAGAGGCTTTTTGATTGTGGACTGCTGGTCTTGCCTCTCTGCCTTGGATTTTGTTATTTTAGTTTTTCTGTTGTATTTTGATTGTTTATTGCACTTATTTAGTGTTCTTGTTGTTTTGTATCTTTTTGTTAATGAATCCTATGGCTTGGGTGTTTTTAATAAGGTGTTGGACTTTTAAATTGGGCAAATGGGGGATTGTTGTTCGTCCCATAGGGCCGACCAGGGGTGGGGCGTAACAAATGGGGGCTCGTCCAGGATTGAGTCTACCAAGGGCGGGGCGTAACAAATGGGGGCTCGTCCAGGATTGAATCTACCAAGGGCGGGACGTAACAAATGGGGGCTTGTCCAGGATTTAGTCTACCAAGGATGGGGCGTAACAAATGGGGGCTCATCCAGGATTGAGTCTACCAAGGGTGGGGTGTAACAAAAGGGGGGCTCGTCCAGGATTGAGTCTACCAAGGGTGGGGCGTAACAAATGGGGGCTCATCCAGGATTGAGTCCACCAAGGGTGGGGCGTAACAGGGGAACTTAAAGTAAAATGTTACCCCTGAGGCGACCAATCACACTTCAGTTGTGCCACCTGTTTCCACACTAAGACATGAAAGAAATTTACAGACAAGATTTCTGAATCTCCATTTAAGGTTCACTTCCTTGGTTGTTCTGGAGCTTTGGTTATATTGTCATTTTTAGTGTGATACAGTCTAAACCTCCAGAACAAGTGAGTAAGTGGACCTTGAGTGGACGTTGTTTTGTCAACTGCTGTTTCCAAGGTCCAGAATGAACGATCAAGCTCAACATTTCAGCTTGTCTGCAGCCACTTCTGAATTTTTGAACTGATCTGCAATTAGATTTTACAACTTGTCAAACTAATCATGCCGGGACCGCATCATTATGTATTTAAGTAATCCACATACAGAAACTTGTCAATCTTGTCTGAGGGAGTTTAAGTTGTTTCAGCCAAATCAGATTTTCACTTTTTACATCATAATTCACGTAAAATTACTGTTATTAACGATGAAGTCACTGCGGTGATAGGCCTTCTATTCCCACCAGGGACACCAGTTCTAAAAATATATTTACTTAACAATATGAAACAAACAGAAAAGACTTCCTGTGTCTGTAATATATATATCACAGCTTTATGTGTCCGTCTAACAGAGTTCTCTGTTGTGTCACTAACCTAAATATTACAGTCTAATGACCCTGTAACCGTCTGTGTGTGTTAGACAGTAAGTATGTTGAGGAGTCACAGCTCTGTGCGTGTGTGTGTGTGTGTGTCTCAGTTGGACTGCAGGGTCACCGCTACACCCCCGCAAACGAGCCACGACAAATATCTCAATCATCTCACCACAATCAGGACCAGATGGGCTAAGTCAACACAGCGGTGTGTGTGTGTGTGTGTATGTGTGTGTGTGTGTGTGGATACAGACATCCAAGACTGCAAGTGTGAGTGCACATGAATGCATATACGTGAAGGAGTGTGTGTTCTGCAACTTACTGTTGAACTAACAGTGTGTCTGTGTGTACATACGTTTTTCTTATCTGCTGCACTTATTTTAAATCTGCATTAACTGATGTTTTGTCCACCAGTTTTCAGCAGCAACATGTAGTGAACAAAACACTGACATCATATTGTCACCTTTTAAGTTGATGTGTTGAACTTGTCAGCAAACAGTTTCTTATTTCCACATCTAGCAGTTACGCAGAAACATTATGATTCATCTGGAGTCGTGTTTCTGAGTCCAGTATTCACTCTCTTTTAGCTCTGTTTTTGCTCTCTACCAACTCCTGAGGGAAATATCTGGCTTTGTAGCTGCTAAATACTCCACTATGTTCACCAGCTAGTCTACAGCTAACTTTGTCTGTTTGCCATTTGGTGCTGAGCAGGTAGTGTACAGTGGCTTTTTAGAGGTTTTTCTCTGAAAACAGCTGCCTGCTGCCGCACAGAATGACGCTATGAGAGTGCTGAGAGTGAACCAAGACAGTAAAGTTGCAGCTGTCCAGATAAACAATGAGCTGAAACTCACTATAAAGCTCCATAAAGCCGAGAGGAGCTGCAGAGATGCTGAGGTTCATCACTACGAGCCACACCCAACACATTCTCACACACTCTCGACTCATACATGAAAAATATAGCCTCTTAATAGGCGAGTAAAACTACTTGCTTAATGTCAGGCAAAGATCTGTTTCATATTCATAAAAGGAACCAATGTTTCTTTTAATGGAATCTTGAACTCAATCCATTTTGTGTCTCAACTGGAAAATTAAACTCCTTTTACACCCATTCATTCATCCACCATGACCTCCACATCATTTTGAGAGAAATGGATTCAAAGAACACAAAACATCTGAGAAATTAATCAGAGCATGTAATAACAAATCTAAAAAGTTACAACAAACAAATCCAAGGCTCACTGAGTTTTGTTTAACTGGATTTGGTCAGAAAAGCAGGTTGATTTAAACAGATTTTTACTCAAATTTTAAGTTCCCTCACATCCCAGTTTTTACTTTTCACTGAGTTTACAGTTAACTACTTCCTGTTCCAACAAGGGCAGAAAAATGGAAAGAAAATGTTACTCAAGGAAACAAAAAAATGTGCCTGTAGTTTTGTTTTATTGTTGCTTTAAAGTCTCTAGTTTTATGAAACACTGATTAATGGGTACATTTAAATAATAGTGAAACCAGGAAGATGATTGATATATATTTTCATACATTCATTTAACCCTCACATACTGTTCGCTCATTATCAGTCTCTATTCCAAACTTTTGAACCACAGATCTATTTTTCATTAATAAATACCTTATCAGTCATTAATAAATGGGTGATTAATCCTTAATTAGGCTTCCAGAGAGCAGAGTGTGTATTCTTTATTTGTTTATGGAGAAAAAAACATTTACAGCCACTATATTATGGTCCAATGTAATTAAAACAGGAGAACATAACAGCCGTCATGATTTAAATGAATGTTACTGAATGTAAAGAATGCAACTATGTTTGTGGTTGGTGATTGTTGATTTTTTTAATAAAAGCAGAGCATGTAAGGGTTAAGAGGATTGGTATTAAAACAACATTTGTCATTTTTCCGTTATTAATTTCACTTGAGACAGTAAAAATTAGCTTTCTATAGTCCAACAATTTCACATTTGTTCAGAAACATTGACCAGATCCTCTTAACCTGCTCCTTGGAAGACTTCTACAAAAATACTCCCAGAGTAAACCTCCTCAGAGGGTTAATATTGTGCAAAATGGATCCTTGGTGAAAAATATTCATTAAGTTGTTTTTCCTTGTGTCTGGCTGATGCATAAAAGGGCAAAGACACAGCAGGAAGAGAAACGTCTGGTTGGGAAAGAAGTTTTTAGTGAATTACTGCAACAGGTCAAGGCCACAACCGGGTCCTGCTGTGTGACGTCTGGTTGAAGGAATATGGTCTGAAAATGGCCCCATAGGAGGTTAATGCTCTTATGTAAAAAAGAAGGTTTCAAAACCATCAAAAGAATGCAAACAGAGAAGAAGTTTGATTGGATACCGTGATACTGTGTTAGCTGCAGGAAAGGTGTTGGATAAATAAATGAAGCTCAGCGGCGTACAGATATCTAAATCTCTGTTGAGAGACAAGTCTGTAACATTACCTGTATGTCCTAATCTATTTACTATAACAATAAACAAAGCCGGTGTTTAATGAAGTATTAATGGCTGGTGTTGTCATAGCGCTCCTCTGTCTGCGTGTTTGAACAGATGGCGTTGGATGGACGCCACTCGACGATGGAGTCATTTTACCGGATGATAGACAGTTTGTTTGAAATGAGTTTAATAAACAAGAAGAAAAAGTGACTGCGTGGTTGTGGATGTTTGGTAAAAAAAAAGAACCAAAATGACCGCCTCGTCCTCTTATCAGTGCTAAAACATTTATCGAACACTGATGAGCTTTCATTCCTTCGCCATGACGAGTCAAACATTCAAAGTGTCGCCCATCCCCACCCACACACCTCGAATCTAATTTTCCAGTCAGTGCACGCATCTCCAAAGATAAAGGAGTTGGTCTTTAATGTGAGAAGTTGTGAGGATGTATTGTCACCACAGATATTTAGTCTTTATATCCCAGTGTTCACTACAGAAATCATGTAAGGTTACGACTAAAACTTTACCACGAAGAAGAAGCAGACAGGAAAACTAAACACTAAATTGTAATTTTATCTACCTTTACTGTTTGTTGTACAACCCAAATTTCCTGCCCTGGATTTGTTTTTACTGTTATTAAAGTTATTGCCATTTCACAAGAGCTTATAGAGGAAGACAAACAACTTCCATCTCCAGCAGCAGGAACATCAATTTGTTTAGAAGAAATGGGTAAAGTTATCACGCTGACACCTATCAATTTACAATCTATATTTACAATCAAATGACCTCTGGTGCCTGTTTGGATGCCTCTTTTTTTGGCCAGTTTCTACCTGTTTGTCATTAGTCCAGACATATAAGATTTAATTGTAACAGTATTAACTAATAATGCATAATCGATTAATTCTTCTTGAGCTCTTTTAAAACAGAGAGGATGAATACAGGTGGCTTACAGGTGTAGTAAAGTGCTGCTGTCAATCACCAGATTAGATTTTCAACCTGATGGTTGTAAACAATTTCCCAGTGAATCCATATTATATGATCCTCTAATTCTACAGGTGTCATATTCTGGTGTTTTTGTGATTTTCTGTCATTTATTGACTGTTCTGATATCAGATGTTCCAAAACTTGAGGTGAATGTCTGTAGAAAAGCTGCCTGTTAGACAAGACCCAGGTTTCAGATGCCCTGAACGCTTCGTTTCCAATGTTTGTTTGTTTTTTTAACTTTCCTGACGAGATGACTTCAACTTATCAAGCTCATAAACAGCTGTCCGTTCTGTAGCCTTGGTTGCTATGGTTGTTGCTAAGGTGTTTCCATGTGTTTTTCATGTTGTCCACTCTCATATCAGATCTGATTTCAACTCCAACATGTACAGATGGATTTGAGATGTAGCCTCCGGAGCCAGAGGAAGCTTCCTGAAGCTGACCAATTAGAAGAGAGTTGGCTCATCAGGAGGCGGGCCTTAAAGAGACAGGACCTAAAACGGCCTGTTACAGACAGAGGCTGAACTGAGGGGCTGCATAAATGGCCAATATAAGATAAATAAGGAGTTTTTAACTGGAAATCATGCAAAGATATTCTAGCAGAGCCCCAGAATATAAACATAGAGCTAAACATGTGTAGAATATGTCCCCGTTAAGGTGAAACTAAAGTAAGCGCATCTGCAGTGTAGCTATAAGTCATTGCATTAAAAACTCTAATGTCTGCACATCTGTAGAAATCATTTTGATAAAAGTTGAACCAGAACAAACAGACTGAGTGAACTTGTTTTCTCCTCCAAATTTGGTTTGTTAAAACCTGTTTTCCTGCCTCAGTGTTGTCAGCATCTCATAAAAACGTCCTCATGAAGTTTTAAGACCTGAATAGTTGAAGTTTATATTGGACTCATTTGTTGTAAAGTTGTGTTTTATCAAATTACACACAGAAAACTGAGGACAAGGTTATATTACTCCATCATAGGAGAACTATAAAGCTGCAACCAACTATTATTTTCATTATCAGCAGGTCTGCCAATTACTTTCTTTAAAAATCGATTGATTGTTTAGTGTATAAAATGTCAGAAAGTAGTGAAAAGTGACAATCCTCATTCCCTGAAGCACCAATTAACATATTCAGATGACTTGTTTTGTCTAACCAACAGTTGAAAACCTGCTGACTGCTGCTATTACTTTGCATATTTTCAGTATATTATTCCCATATTGATTTGATTTCAATGTGTGATGTTTTTTGTTTTTTTTAATATCCGATTGCACTTGAAACTTTACTATCATGGGAAACTGGAAAAGTTAGCAAATACTCACATTTCAAAAGCTGCTCCCAATTTGTCATGGTTAAAAAGGACTTTAAGGATTAATCAGTTATCAAATTTTCTGTGAATCAAGTAATCCATTCTGGAGTACTACCATGTATAAAGAGGGTCAATAGGGGCCCAACCACAAACTTTAGTCCCAGGGATCCATTGGTTGTTAATCGGGCTATGAATCTTTCCCATCTGTCCTTCTTCTCCTTGTACTCAAACTATTTTAGCCAAATATGCCCCCAACAGTGATTAAAATATGAAAAAGCTAAAAAAAAAAAAAAAAAGAAGATTTTAATATGTCTGAGTCCTATCAGGGTTTTGGTTTTGACTACCGGCTGTCCCCAAAGAGCCGAGGACAGAGAGATGAGAGCGGAGAAAGAAAGTTTTGAATTCACTCGTTTTAGGGGCGATAAAAAGGGAATGTTTGAGCCCCTCAGTGGCTGTAGTGCTTGGCCTCACGCCAGGATGTGTGTGTGTGTACAGTGTGTGTGTGTGTGTGTTTGTGTACAGTGTGTGTGTGTGTACAGTGAGAATCAGAGAGAGAGAGAGAGAGAGAGAGAGGAGAATGTGAAAGAACAAGAAGAGGTTTTCCAAGAAGCTCTGCATGTTCGTGGTCTGTTTGGCACTCGGCCACAAGTCACTGGGAATCTCTCCCTCCTCTTCCTCCTCCTCCTCCGCTCCTCCCTTCCACCACTCTCACCCCCTTTTAACTTTCATCTGTTATTCATCTAAAATCTCTCCCACCATCATCACATTCATTCACACATCTACTAACCAATCTGTCCTCGTTCCCTCCATCGTCTTCTTTCCATCTCCTAAAATATCATTCAGGAGCTAAAACGGCCTGTTTCAGACGGAGGCTGAACTGAGAGGCTGCATCACGAGCCAGAATAAGATAAATAAGGAGATTTTCACTGTAAATCATACAGTGCATCTGCAAAGATATTCCAGCAGAGCCCCAGAATATAAACATAGACCTGCAAATGTGCAGAATACGTCTCCTTTAAGGAAATAACTTAATTCATAAACATTTACTTTATATCTCAAAGTTATTTTTTTTCTATACAATCTGTCACATTTTTAACCCAGACATAAATATTTAGCTTATCACTTTTTTTTTGAGATTCTTTTTTTAAAAATTATTATTTTCTACTCAAATATGTACCCAGGCATTCAACAATACAATCTATTTATATTTAATATTAATATTTAATAATATATAATATAGTTGTATATAAAAATTAATGTTGGTACAATCTATAGGTACGTATATATATACCTATATACCTATATAATACCTATATAATATCTATAATTGTACATTCTTTTGCTCTAAAAATCCAGTGGATATGTGAAATAAAAATACCTGAAAATACAGTTTTTGACATCACATTAATAACTTTTGCCCAAGTCTTGTATTTTTGTACCTTCACGAACAATAAATATGAATACCTTGAGATTCTTTACATTTTCAAAAATATTGTCATATTTAGAGTCTTTTTCTCTTTCTTGTCGTCCTTCTTCACGTCTTTTTGCCTTTTTATGACTCAGTCCTCACTTTACCTTCAGCTGCCATGGTAACTAAAATCTCCCACAATGCCAACTCACAGCTGTACAATGATGAATGATTCTTTAAACTGGGATTTGAAAACAAAATGAGCCACCATTTACTCTCTCAGTCACACACACACACACACACACACACACACACACTGAGGAGTAGTATTTTATCACCGTCCAGCTGATAACAGCCTGTCTGCTCTGCTGACAAATTCTGTGGCCTTTTGAACAGAAGATAAATCTCACTTACAGTCTCTCTGCGTTTCCTCCTCTTGGCGTTTTGTCATCTAATGTGTCTCAATGTCTGGCTCGGGGCCACAAACTTGGCTCCTAGATACACTGAACAGGGGTCTTTACTTCACCAGTTGAGGCGTTCGGACTCACAGCTCGAATGTGTTTCATTAAAAGCAGAAATCTGTGAGTTTGTTTCTATATTTTTGATGTGAAGTGTTTCTTGTTTTGGTCTTTCAAGATCATCTGTACATCAAACAACGAGGGAAGAACTGTAAGATGTCTTTCTGCCTGGATTTCCTGATGATGATGTTTGACTTTTCACTTTTTTTTGTTTCCTCAGTCATAGTAAATACGCAGTTCTTCTTCTGTTGCTGCCAAATAAACTTTAAATGCATAAAATCTGTACGCATCGCTACCAGCTGTCAGGTGTTTTTTAAAAGCTTAGAATAAAGAAAAATATCATGGTGTCTGTCTGTGTTGTCTATTCTAAAATAATAATAATAATAATAATAATACTTGATATAAAATGTATTGTGCTTCACAAAACATAAAAAGACAGATGCAAGAGACAGGAAAATTAAAAACAAAGTATTTTAAAAAGAGATTAATCAAAGACAAAATTAATAGTAAATAAAATGACAATTAATACTGTAGGTGAGGTTAAATATAGTAAAGGTTTCTAGGTAAAAGCAATTTTAAAACAATGATTTTTAAGTTTTGTTTCAAAGGTTGTAGGTGACATTCACGTTCTCAGACCTTCAGGGACTGTTCCAGAGTTCAGGGGGTGAACTATGAGCTAAATAAAGCATCTTGTAGGAGTCCTGAATCGGGGACAGGACTAACAGGTGGGTTTTTTCCCAATTTGCTCATAAAAAAGTGGAAAGAGTGGAAATGCTATAAATTTGAAAAAAAAAAAAAGGTCATCGCAAAAAACGTTTTTACGCTTGGATGAGGTGGAAAATTTGAAGTATAAATAAAAGCTAAATGTGACAAAGTGCCATGGAAACAGATGACGTACAGGAAGCATATGACTTAAATGTCACTAAGCTCTTCATTTCTGAGCAGCGTTCAATAGTGTCTGTATATCTGACACACGGCTGTTATTAAAACGCTTCCAAAAGAAAGAAGCTGTGATGTTAAAGATTCTCCATTTCCATCATGTCCATCTCTCTCTCATTTCCATCGCTTCAGCTTTGACTGTCGCTCTTCTCATTACATCTTCTTCTTATTGTGGTTCTTTCTTTTATTGATTATCTGAAATTTTGGTTAAAATTTGTGCTACATTTGGATGGAAACCTGACTAATGTGAGAGTCAGCAGAATGCTTTCATCTGTCTGGGGGTCAGAGCGAGGTCCATGAAGTGATAATGAGAAAGACCCTTAAAATAAAAGTTTTATAGCTTACAGCCAGCTGGTTTTGGTGAGGATCCTGGCTGCAGGATCCTGGCTGCAGCGTTTTGAACCAGTTGAAGATGTTCTGAAGTGATTGAGACCATAAACAAAAACATGAATACGTTTTTCACAGTTGTCCCACAAGAGAAATGCATATATGAGTGCAATTATTCTCTTTATATTGGAGCAACAATACAGCATGCGGGCATGTAAAATGTAAGACTTTAACTAGTTGACAAAGGTAACTAGTAGGAGGTGAAAAGGTTTATCATCAACAAAAATTTGCATATTTTACATGACATCAAAAAAAAAAAAGTTCAGGAAAACATATTTAGATTTGTTTCTTTTAAAATAACTCTACAAATTTGCTTCTGAATACATATTTGACGAGCTAGAAAGAGAAAAGTTTGTGCGTCTAATGCATTTTTCAGTTTTATATTTATAGTTACTGCTGGTTTTGGTGAGGATCCTGGCTGCAGGATCCTGGCTGCAGCGTTTTGAACCAGTTGAAGATGTTCTGAAGTGATCGAGACCATAAATACGTTGTCCCACGAGAGAAATGGTGTGACTTTAAAACCTTACAATGCATATATGCGTGCAATTATTCTCTTTATGTTGGAGTAATAATACAGCAAGCAGGCATGTAAAATGTAAGAGTTTAACTAGTGGATAAAGGTAACTGCTAAGAGGTGAAAAGGTTTATCATCAACAAAAAATTGCATATTTTACATGACAAAAAAACATATTTAGATTAGTTTCTTTTTAAATAACTCTACAAATTTGCCTCTGAATACATATCTGACGAGCTAGAAAGAGAAAAGTTTGTGCATCTAAAGCATTTTTCAGTTTTATATTTATAGTTACCGATTGGTAACACTGGTAAACACCACACAGGTCCAACAGTACACTGAGCTCTGGCACCGTTTACATCAGCGTTGGTCAGGGAGGAAAATGTTAAATGATATCGGAGAGTAATGGAGGGGAAGGTAAATGTTTGTTCGGGCCACACAGTGATGTGATCACTGATGGGTTTGTCATCTGTTGAACTCCTGCTGTGTCAGATTTCCTTAACAGAGCTGTGGAAATAAAACAATAAAACCAGAGATCTGACCCAGAAACGTAACATATAACTTTACTGCTTCTGGGATTGTGTGTGTTATTTGAGGGATTTCTTTTTTTTAATTATAATTTTTTTATGACATTTCTAAATCCGCAGAGCTCCATGTTAAATATTTGTGTAGTGTAAACTGTTAGTGTCTAATTTACCGCCATAAAACTCACTCATCAAACTCTCTATGAGAAATGTTGAGGAAAAGCAGATTTACACACAGTTTGGGAGCTGATGTTGTGTGTGTGTGTGTGTGTATCTTTAAATGTTGGACATATGTTGATCCACTCTGGATGTTAAACAGAAGTCATGTTTTCACGATGCACAGCATGAAGAATGCTTCTCTGCAGGATAGATTAGGTGAGACTGTGATGAATTTGATTTTAGGGCAGCGGGAGTTTAGCGGAGGGCAGATCTGTCCTCCAGAGGAGACGCTGCCTACAAAAATACAAAAATGTAGGAGCTTTATTATTTAGCTTTATTATTATCTGACACTATACCATGTACACAGCACCTCTAAGTAATTAACCACTGTTTAACAAGAACATCGAGGTGTAGATGCAGGCTGCTGTATCATTCCAGCACTACTGGGAGTAACACTGTGTCTGCACCTGAGGCTTTCAGGTTGAGTGTAGTTCCTGCATTTTTGGAAGCGCCCACACAATCGCTGTAGTTAGAGGGAAACTTGAAGTGTAAATACATAATAATACATGTCAGGTTACAGATGTATAGTACGAGCCGTTACGTGGTCTTTGTAAACAGCTTTGTTGATTAAAATTTTAGTGTATCTTTCCTGTCAGAAGTGTGAAACCGACGACGCAGCTGAAATGCTTTCCGTGTAGATGTGATGTATGGGAGAGTAAATGTGTAAACGGATGCATGGGAGCGCTGGCTGGAAAACCTGCTTTACAAAAACAGTCCTCTCCCTGGAAAATGCATTACACTCATTTCCACCAAACATATCAACCTCCACTTTGGAGCTCTGAATAGATCACAGCGATTGGGTCTGCATATTGTGTTTACCGTCACAGAAAAGGTATAAATCTTCTGTTTAATGTACAACATTGGCTCTCTGCGTCTCTCCTGTGAAAGGCTCGCTAACATTAGCAGCTGTTAGGAGTGAGAAACGCAAACAACGATCAGTCAGTGCTGTGGCTGCTCATTATCCAAACAAAATACACCTCAGCGTCTTGGCTATTTCGCCACGGTTGAAGAGGAATCACAGAAGTTTGAAATCCAAGCAGACACATACAAGCTAGTTTTTAGCTGTTTCTACTCAAAATATTCACCTGTATTAACATAATATACCAACAGTGCAAAATCAATCAATAAATAAATAAAAATCAGTGTGGACTTCATCTTTGAAGTCTCACTACTCTCAGCATTGGCACAGAGTGGTTTTCTTTAATCACGTCCTGCAGAACTGTCAAATATGAAAACAATTAACTGGGAGACTGGACTGAGAACAATGGGTAGTAAACTGGATATAACTGTAAAATTGACTATTTTCTGCCAAAAAATCTCTTAAAGGATTAAGTGTTAGTGATTTTTATCTGTTTTTTATAGGTTTTGAAGTTATAATTTGAGTAAGGATGGAAAGAGTTTGCTCACTGTAGAGGGACATGATTAGAAGCAAGTGTCTGTCATTTAGAAATAACAGATCTCAGCAAATCTTCACTGGCCTCTGAGTTCTCAATACAGAACAAACAACTGCTCTGTGAGATCTAGACAAAGATGGTGAGTATGACATCTAAATAATCACGTATCCCTTTGTAGCTGTTATCACTTATACTTGTTTATTCTGAAGCATCTTGTTTATTCCTTGTTTCCTTTGTTGGATGTTGGTGGTCTGTTAGTCAGAGAGATGACTGTTTGCTTTACCGCTGCAGCCGGCGAAAAGTCATCAAATCTACGGGAAGGAAGATGTTTGTTGAAATACACCTGTCAGCCCAAATTACAGAGTTGAACTGCAGTGAACTGAGACACAGTCAGTTTACTAAACCTTTACTAACCTTCATCTCGGTTACGTAGACTTCTGTGTCCACAAGATAAAGTAACTAAAATTTAAGTTTGAATTCCAAACCATTTCCACTTCCATCTGCTTTGGTTAGACAGCAATGGCTGGCCACACTGGCTTGATAGGCAGTATCTTCTTGAGCTTTTTTTTCTCCATTTTTTCTCTGTTAAAGAGGATGTATCATACACATTTCAAGATCTATATTTACAATCTGGGGCTCTACTGGAATATATTTGCATGATTTACCATTAAAAACTCATTATTTATCTTCTACTGGTCCTTTATACAGCCCCTCAGTTCAGCCTCTGTCTGAAACAGGCCGTTTTGGCTCCTGTCTCTTTAAGGCCTGCCTCCTGATGAGCCCACTCTGTTCTGATTGGTCAGCTCCAGCAACTACAATAGTAGTTAGATTTCTCCAAGCAGCAACCTCCGGGGCTGTAAAATGAAGCCAATGTGGAAGTGCCAAAAACTGCAGTTCCTTGAATGGCCACTTGAGGCTCCAAAAGCGAGTCAATCCCCACAGACCCCCATGTTAAAATGCCCAACTTTACAGCAGAAATAAACATGTTTACAGCTTGGTCTCTAAAGCTAATTTCCCTTTTCATGACAACTGTACGGGGGGTGAATTTTTTTATAACTCACCCATTTAAATTTTATTAAACCGTAAAGTTATGCATAATGACGGGCATGGCTGCTTTGAGTGACAGGTCCGCCAGCCGCTAGGTGGCTTGTTTCGGCCATTCGGCTCGCCTCTTTGCCCATTTTTGATTGACTGGGAGTTAGGCAGAGTCACGTACTGCCAAGATGGCGACGGCCAGAGTGGCTCACTTTGAGCTTCAAAACTGCTCTTCAGAAACCAACGGGTGACGTCACGGTAACTACGTCCATATTTTTATACAGTCTATGGATTTCACTTATTTTTCCGGTTCTTTACTTAAAATGGAAACTTCTCAAATACATCCGTACATGCCTGAATCTGATCTGAACCATGCAAATCGACAGCACGAACAACAGAATCAACCACAAATCTACCAGCAAAGACTACAGAAAGGACGGCTGCTAGTGGGTCTGCATGAATGATCTCACGTTGGTTTGATGAAGATAACTTTGCAAATAAATCATTCAGAGCAGGTTGACGCCCTGATTTTCGACTTGCAGGCAGCATTTTACATATGTTCATCAAATTTTGTAACTATCTTGTTTAACATCATCACAGGATATAAATGACAGAAATAAAAAAAAAGGCTACGTCCCTTTTAAAAGGTTTTTTGAATCGAGGGTTGAAGGATAGAGGATTTATGTACAGATCGTAGAGCCCTCTGAGGCTACAATCTACATGTGCTCAGGCTAAACTACAGCAGCTGGTCCAACTGGCTTGATAGGCAGCTTCATCTGAATTCTGTGGCTCAGTTGTTCAACCACCATCACCGTATAACTGCTTCCACTAGTCTTACCAATAACCACAAATTAACAACCCCTCTGGTATGAAAAACTCCTCCAATTACATCCCTTAACCTGTTTTACCATTATTCATTAACTTGTATTGATTGTGATGGTGGTGATGATGACGCCTCAAGTAAATTTTTGTTTCCTGAGAACTGGACATTGTTCCTGCAAAAGCAAGGTACTATTGAGTTTTTCCATTTTTTTAAGTTTTGTTTTGGTAATTTTAATAACTTTATTCCTAAGTGGACAGTAGAGAGGTGACAGGAAATGAGGGGAGACAGAGGAGGAGTAATGTGCTACGAAACTGGGGACATTGTGATCAGTTTATAGGATATAAAGACGACCAAGTTTTTACATTTTTGAAACCATTGAGCACCACAAACAAACTTCTATTTACTTCTGTTGCACTGGGGTCACGGCAGAAGTTTCAGAGGCTGATATATTAAAACCTCTGCACATAAAACCAAAATCAGCATGGTTGGCAGTGGAAGTATTTTCTCACTTACTTCTATGACTAAACATGCAGATACATTTGGTCTTTCTGTGATTAGGGTGAACTGAGCCTTTAAGCCTGCAGTGGAGGCGACGCTGTGGGCCGAACATCCACTTGATACCGACACTTACTGTCCAGACACGACCTCCCCTGAGATACTCAGAATGTGAAACACAGATACCAAACCTCTCTGCAGTGTTTGTTTCCCCCATCAAGAGAAGAAACACTTCCATTATAGAAAGTGCCACAAGCAAATCAACAAACCAAGCATCCTGCAATACACAGAAAAATTCAGTGCACAAAACATGTCAACATCTTCTGCCCAGACATGCTGTAAACACTTCCCCTCAGTTGTTTGTTCATATGGAGCAACAATTTCCCCCCAAAGCACACTTCATATTCTCTGTCCTTAACTTGTAATTACATGGAGGTGCGGGGTTAAGGCTACATTTGATTGCGCCAGCAGATTCCAGCCGATTAATTACGTGTTATCATAAAGTTAGGACTGAGCCTGAAGTGGATTTTCTGTTTTCTTTGCAATTCAGATGGTGCTGGCTTCCCCCAAACTGGGCCTGAGTGCTTTGACCCGGCTGCTCAGAGGGAAAGAGCAGCGCCGGGCCAAAAGGAGAGATTCCTCTCTCAGGCTCACATAAACAAACTCAGAATGGCCAACGGCAGGACTAAGAAGAGAGTTGAAATACTGAAATACAGTCAGAAGTAATGTCACCTAAGTTAAAACCTACTCAAGTCTGAGTAACAGGACTTATCCTGCAAAATACACTCAGCTTCTCTCAAAAATACTTGTTATAATTGATGATTAATATTCAATTTGGAGAATTTTTAAAAATATTTCTCAAAAAATGTAAAGATTAGGGTTAGGGTTAGGGTTAGGGTTAGTTTTAAGGTTGGTACGTATGTTCTCAGTACTTATAATTGAGTGGACGTTGCATTGATTTAGGGTTTGAGGATTATAAAAGAAGAACTGTGTGAGTACTTTTGTTCTTTTAGGTACTCTTTGTTACTCAGCACCTGCTGACTTATAACAGCCACATGCTGCACATCTAATGGTGTAAAATGTTCCTTTAAGAGTAAAATCAAACATAATCAGGTGACAGTAGCATTTATTAAGAAACAGAACTTAGTTATATTACTCTACAAGTCCAGTAACTAGTGATGGATAATTTTATCATTTAGCACCACAGTCTGTCAGCAAAATAAAGCTGCAACAATGAATTGATTAGTTGATCAACAGCTTTATCATTAATGCCAACTGTTCTCTGTTTCCAGCTTCTCAAATGTGACGATTTCACGATTTTCTTTGTTATATATGATCACATTTGGCTATAACAGGCATGTTTTTTTTACTATTTTCTGACATTTTATAGACAACCTGATTAATAGAGGAAATAAGATTAACCAATAATGAAATTAATGTTGCAGCCGTACAGCACAACATCCCTGAATCTATCACAGCAAAGAGTTTCGACTAATATTTAATGATATTTGTCTAATAAACGAGTTCCAGGTCTCTTCAGTCCTACGTCAGTATCCAAAATGAGTTGAATATTAATGTTGAATAACAGAAGTTTAACCCAAACTCTTCCTCAGACATGGGTGCGATAAACGTAACGTTTGATCGTGCAGAGGAACAAAAGTGTTTCTCACCTCTGATTGGTTTGAAGTTTTCTCCTGATGATGTTGTGATTGACGCTGCTCAGATTTACTGACTAATAGGTGAATCTTGCTATTGGTTTACATTGAACCAGATGTTATATGATTGAAAAAAATGTTGACATTATTCTCAACAATGTTGTGTTTGTTATATCTAAAAAACAAAAAAGTTGCATAATTGTGTATCAGCTGTGTGATCGTTTCTCTGACAGAAATGCTTCACTCAGTGTGAATCCTGAGTCCTGCTCGGTCGTTGGGTGCCACAGCGCTTATTTGTGACGCTCTAAAGGTCTCAGTGTGTTAAACTGTACAAATAAACATCTCTGAGCTGATGATGTGCCGTCTCACATGTTGGTACAGTGAACTGACCTTCAGCGATGAGAAAGAAAGCAACTCTATGAGGATGAAGGTCTTTGTTCAACCTCTCAACTGTTCTCCCGTCACCTGCTAATAAGAAACAGGAAGCTTTCAAAATAACAACATAAAATCAGTTTGCTGGCTGCTGAGATTACTGACTTTCAAAACTTGTTCTTAAAACAAACTCACACATAAATGATCCAGCTGTGTGAATTTTAGAAAAGATACGAGCAAACACATTCCAGTCCAAAACTGTACTGATAAACCAGTGACCACTTTTCATGGTGATATATTACTTCTTCATTGGACGTCTCTATTGGATTCCTGCAATGTTTAGCTAGCTTAATTGTAAATTGGCTGCGTTTATATCGTGGATTTCTACCTTATCGGACAAAGCGTTCACACACAGATGGCTGTGGAGCTGCTATGAAAGGTGTCGCGGGTTCAGTGTTTTGCTGGAAGACACTTCGACATGTGGACTCAGCCACTGCGGATCAGACGCCATCAGACGTTGTTAGTTGTTGTTGTGTTGAGGAAATTACAGTCAGATAAGCGAAACGCCCTCCCACACAAGTGGGTCAAATAATGTCATTCAATACCAATGGATCCAGAAGCCATAAAAGTGTTTATTTTATATTGTTCATACAAACAGTATCTAGTAAGCGCTTATGCACTGCTGCGATTTCACTTGATCTTATACATACTATGTACTTACTATTTCTTAACTTTATTTTTATTCTATTTTATTCATATTATTATTATGTATTCTGTGCATTCTATTTTCACTTTTATTTTACTTTCATTTTTATTATTATTATCAAGTTGTTTTCTGATTTTCTGGAAATTCGGTAAAAATTTGCGCTACGGTTGGATGGAAACATAGCTAGTGCAGTGGGTGAAAAAAATCAATTCAGATAAGAACTGCGATTCTTATCTTCTACAATTCACAAATGCCAAAACTTGATTTTCTGCTTGTTAGTTAATAACGTGATGTTGAGGAAGGAAAAAGGCAGAACCGAATTGTGAGGGCATTGCAGCACCCGAACCGTCTACAGCGCGCACACGCTAGAGTTATCTTCTAGTTCTAGTTCGAGAAAGGCAGCTTTTGGGCGCATTTTTTGATTTAATGACTAAATAATTACCTTTGCAAGACAAACATTAAGTATATTGTGAACTTTCTACACTAACATTATTAGCAGGGCAGAGCAGTGAAGTCCAGCAGTAACAAACCGTCTGACCAGCGCACACTGCTGCACTTAAACCACTTAAACGAGCTCTGCAGTTGCTATGGAGGCGTGCCAGTAGGGGTTGCTATAGCAATCGAATGTTCAACCGAAACTAACCACCGGGGCAGAACGGTCCACAGTGAATCCTTCAAAGCCTCTGAAAACCAAAACTAGAGGGATTTACTACCAGATAAATATACTGTATGTGCCACCGTGGCAGTGAAACTCTGCACTAAGACAACATCAGTGAGGTAATTGGATGTGGTGGGGCGGAGGCACATCAAAGTAAAGGATGCTAAATCCAAACGCACAGAGTTTGTACTGGAATAAACACGCCCGTCTCACTGCGAATATGTCTCTGATTAAACTCTGATTAGTGTCACACGTGTTAGCTGGAGCTGTTCCTGGAAGGATTACACGGCATAAAATAAACATCTGCAAAACTATTTTATCCACTTCTGCAACAGTCATTAGGCCTAACACCTAATTCACTGTTTAATGTATATATATGAAATATAAAGATCCAAACCGAAGAGTGTTACTATTTTCTTCATGAAGGTTTAAAACGTCCCCATAATCCATTAAAACAAACTATTTATTTATTTGTTCTCTTGACACTTTTACTAATACATATTTAAACGTGATGAAGTGATATTTTTGTAGTTTTCTCTCTGTCTATTGTCAACCCGACACAACATTTTCTTTGGATCAGAGAGGCGAAGACAGTTTGAAAGCAGTGAATGTTTATGACAAGACCTACTGAGAGAACCAGAGTAATGAAATAATGGTTTTTCTAATCCCACTGGAGTGTGTGTGTGTGTTTATGGATGGCTGTGTGTTTATGGGTGGGTGGGTGGGTTTGCCTGTGCATGTATTATTTAAAGCATGTGTGTGTGCACGCTCATCATTACTGAGCAAACTGCAAGAATCTATTCTATCCCATTGTACTGTACGCTATTCTGCATCCGCTGATATTCACAACCATGCAAACCAAATCGCAACAGATCTCAACCAAGACATTGGTGGTACGGACACTACAGCCTCATGTCACATTAACACATTCGCTCCCACAGCTGGCACATTGCGGATACTGAAGCCCGACTACTTCTTCTGTCTGTTTGCTTTGGGGCGTCAAGTGAATTTGTTGTGTCACTCCATCCTCCATCATCAAAACTCCAAATCAGGGAATATCTTTTGGAAGAATCATGTTCATCCCTCCAGTAGAGCTCTACAGATGTTCTATATCTATGACAAAGACATATTGAAGCTGTTCTGACTTCAGAGGCTCCATCTGGTCAAGGTCAAGATTACTTTTATTGTCTTCCGTAGGAGAAAACTGTCTTAGATTAATTGCTGCAACATGAAACATTACTATTATCTGTATTATCTTATTATCTAAGCTCCGTAGAAACATCTTTTCATCCTGCTATATGTATGAATGTGTGGTCTGAATGACAATAAACTTGAACCTGAACTTGTACAATTAAAAACACATTAAATAAGAGAGCACATGCAGATGCTGGCCTGAGATAAAATATAAGTCAGTACAAAGACATTCACTCTGTTGAAAACTACAAAACCACTAAAGACAAAACATCTCAAAGCAAACACACTTCAGTAAATAAACTACAAACAGACACGTCTCACTTACAAACAAACACACAATCTGTGAAACCCTCTAACATTAATCTAGTGTTGACAGTGACGCTGCGGAGGCTCTACAACACGCTTGTCTTGTTTATATTTTAAATTACAGCCTTTACTCATTTTTACTCGTTATTCAGCCTCCTCCTCTGCCGTAATCACCCAGGTTGCCTCTTGAGAATCAATTAAATGAGTTTTATCTTCTCCGTATTATCTACTACTTACATAATTGGACCTAATGAAGGCTGAATAAAAGCAGAGCTCGCTGCTGCTGGCATTGTCATACAGCACGTAGCGCTAAGTGGTCTGAATTAATGGCAGTAGCTTAAGCACTCGATGACAGGTTGAATAATCATTACAAACACAAACGGCACGTACTGTATTACTCTCCAAAAGACGTCAGTGATGAAATATCAGTATCCATCTTGGGAACTGGCAGGCTGTGTGTACGTATGTGTGCACATGTGTATGAGTGTGTGTTTGATAGCGTTTAATTTGTACATTGTTACATGTGGTGATTGATTTTCACTCATTTAAGCACATATTTGGCCTGGGGCATCAAATACAATCACTTACTGCTCATAATCATGATTAAATAACATCATGTCCTTGTTTGATTTGGCCACCTGTCTTGGCAGCAGAGAGAGATTTCATCAAAACTCTGCTTCTTTATCCAGTTTGAAATTAACTTGAACAATTTAATGCCGTCTTCAAATCAGTCGAAACAATGACGAGATACAGCGCTGAGGGATGTTTTCGCAGCAGTTGGTGTTGAAATGCGAAAGAGTTTCCAAAGTTGTTTATATGATATTCTGCTGTTGAGAATATTTCCGTCATCCACAGAATGTGAAATATCCCACAAGACGAGTTGTAGTTGTAAACAAATACATTAATAAACACTTCTGTCTGTTTACAGCTACATTATAGTGTCCTATAAACCATTTATTAGATGCAAAATTATAAGAGCTACAAATGAAAAACTTGTGCCGAAAGGCGACTTTTTTGTTTTTAGAGAAACTTTACACTAAACCTACTTTTTTGAGTTAGTAAATTATACACAGTCACTTTTAAGAATTGATCCTGGTCCCAGTTAATATAGTTTTACAGCAGCAGTAATCATAAATGGGCAGTTTATGCACCAATGTGAAGTTATGACTGAACTACCCTTCAGCTACTGCATCACAAGAGCCAGGGAGCTCAGACTGAGCAGGATAAACGTTAAAGTAAAGTCCATAATTTGTGTACAAATTCTTGAGTTATAGCGAAAAACGTGTTTTGTGAGGTCAGTGACTTTGACCTTTGACCGCCAAATTCTAATCAGTTCATCATTGAGTCCAAGTGGATGTTTGTGCCAAATTTGAAGAAATTCCCTCCAGGCGTTCCTGAGATATCGTGTTCACGAGAATAAGACAGATAGACGGACGGACAACCTGACGACATAAAGCCTCCGGCCGCGGCTGTCGCTGGCGCCTAAGAATAAAAATACAACTTGTCAACAAATCATCCAAATTAAATGACAGAATATGTTGTTTGTTCCTGCACTGGTTTAGTGAAAGATCATGGTTTGGGTTCAATTAAGAACTTAAAAAGGTTAGGAAAATATTACAGTTTGGATTAAAATGACAACTTCCCTAAGGTTAGATGACTGTTGTTGTCTGGTTACAATAACAACCATGTGATTAACGTTCAGGGATGATTGTGGTCATTCATGGTTTTGAAAAAAAAAAAAACAGGGTTGATTTGCAGCTGGAAAAGGGAAATGAGCAGCAGTCTCCCACGTTCAAGTCAAGTGTTTTGTTGAACCATCCATCCACCTCAAACTCCTCTCTACATGACCTTTTTCACTTTATATTCACGTCATTTGACTTCCTCCTTTAATGTTATTTATGACTGATCCTGTCAATTTTCTTGGGAGGACATTGAGTCAGCAGTCAACAGTCACCAATTTAATTATTGTTGGTTAATAAAATCACTCTGTGCCTCACACACACACACACACACACACACACACACACACACACACACACACAGATTACATGCTCTATTAACAGCTAATCAATCTAATTTCTGCACAAACACATCCTTTCATTTCTCTTACAAACACACAGCATACACATATACTGTACATGAGCAAGGACCCTCATTGACATAATGCACGCTGTAGCCACTAACGTTAACCTTAACAATCACAAAAAAAATGCTTCACCCCACACGTTACCTTAAACTGAACCTAAACCCGGTTCAAACTTTAACCTCAACACCAAGTCTGAACCTTCAAACAGTCCTTTGAAGTTGTGAGGAATCACTGAAACGTCCTCAGAATGCAGAAATGTCCCCACTACGATGGTTTAAAACTGAAATGGTTTAAAACAATTACATGCTCCATTAGCAGCTAATCCATCTGCTATTTTATGTATAAACACACACACTGTCCTTCCTCTTCTCTTGCAAACACACACATACATATACTGTACATATGCACATACACAAGCAAATATTTCCTTATGTACACACACACACACACACACACACACACACACACACACACACTGTGTAGAGGCAGCTGTCAGAGCTTTACTGGGAAAGTTGCTGACTGTGGGTTTGTTTCTGTTCCAGCTGTTCTGCTGACAGCAGCGTTTCTCTGGGAAAAGCTAATTGACAAATGGACCCAGTAAATATGGACATCCAAAGGGAATCACTACAGCTGATTACAGAGGGACTCTAATAATGTGTGTGTGTGTGTGTGTGTTTGTTATTGAATATGCG
The DNA here is from genome assembly GCF_963924715.1 of Thunnus thynnus. Lineage (NCBI taxonomy): Eukaryota > Metazoa > Chordata > Actinopteri > Scombriformes > Scombridae > Thunnus > Thunnus thynnus. The sequence continues at coordinate 4,413,961 of NC_089520.1, forward strand.
ATCAGTAGACTGTGTGTGTTTTTTACATATGTATTTATACTTAGTGTGTCTGTAACTGAGACTGTAACAAAGTGTTTAACTGTGTTTTTATACATGCATGTAATCACGGTCACTCAATGTGCAATAGATCAGCTGATTAGAAGTGTCTGTGTGTGTGTGTCTGTGAGTGTGTGTTTATGTAACCTATCTCAGTATCTGGGTTTAATTAAGTGCCATTAAAAGGTCTCAAAGATTTTGGAAAAATCAGTGAGACGAAAAGCAGCTGCAGAACATAACATGAGAAAATTATCAGAAATTATGTTATGGATTTGTTTATGAACTCACTTGTGTTTAAGTAAAGTATTTGCACACTGTTAACAGAAGTGAGACAAAACGTTTGCTGGCTAATTTGCTTTTGTTAAATTGGATTTAAAGAGGAATTTCACTGCTGTCTGGGTCACGTATGTGTGCAATTATTTTTGAAATTGGTGCCCTATGATTAGATAAAACTGAGTAAAAGGCTGTAGATTCCCCAAATGCTCTGAGAGGGAAAATCCTACAACCAGAATGCATTGAACACTGTCTCATCCAATATAATATTCTGTGAGAAAACAAAGTCTGAAAGTCTGTCATTCCTATATCAACTTGAAAATCGATAAAGTCGCCCCTTTAACAGTACTTCTTTGCTCAAAGAAGTCATCTAGATGGTGACACAGGGAGAAGGGAGAGACTGTGTGTGTGTGTGTGTGACAGCTGTGATGTTAAGCAGCTGGTGTAGAGGCAGATGAAGAGGCTGCGGTCGATGTGACGTCCTGCAGCAAAGCGCTGCTATCACCGTCTGACTGTCAGACAAACTGATAGAGAGAAACACTGGCCACCAGTATGTGGACAACCAAACATAACCGTGATAGCTGAATGTCAATCTCAGTTGTTGAACATCAACTCATTCCAAAACCCTTGTCGTTCATCTGCAGCTCTAACAGCCTGCACTGCTCTTGGAAGACAAGATGTTGGAACACGGCTGCAGCCACAAGAGCATTAGTGACGTCCAGCAGTGATGTTGGGTGATAAAGTCAGACTCACAGTTGGTGTTGGATGGGGTTGAGGTCAAGGCTCTGTGCGGGCCAGAACAGTCAAGTTCTTCCAAACTGGAAACCATTTCTTTATGGAGCTTTCTTTGTGTTCATCATTGTATGTTGTGGAATAAAGATTTCCCTGAATGGAAATAAGGGGCCTAGAAAAACAGCTTCATTTAAGGTTTAACTAAAAACACAATTCCACGTCTTCAGCTAGAACGAAACACAGACGCTTGACTTTTAACCAAACGTTACTGGTTACCACTAACTTTTGGAGCTGATTTTAAAATTTTACTTATTACATTTAAAGTGCTTCAAGGGCTGGCTTCGAGTGACATTGCTGAATTTATTGCTCCTCTACGAGCCAGAGTGTCAGATCTGCCCTTCTGGTTGTTCCTTAGTCCTGGTTTAAGACTAAAGGGGCCGCTATATTCCTACAGACGTGTCTGTCAGATGGTCCAACAGCTTTGGAAACCCCCTTCTTTGGATCTGTTCGGAGGTGAAGAAGGAGCCAGGAGTTTGAACTTCTCTCTCTAGCTCTCCTTCTTCATTCTTAACACAACTATTTCTGTCACTTTTCATATGAACAACCGAGTGTAACGCTACGATGCCTTCCAGGAGAGACTGTCTGAAAATTTGCGCAGTCATCCCGGTTTTTACACGATATCGCAGCCCCCTCCCCTCTCTCTGACGGTCAGCTTTTCACTTCGCCTTCAAGTGAAACTGTTCAGAACGACTATATACACATTTTATTTCTGACGTGGTCGGACAACACGTTGTAAGAACCAGTTCTGAGTGACCATAAACCAACACTAAAGGTGACAGAGAAGATCTGAGGCTGCAAAATAAGTGACATCTTTTAAACTACTCCTTAAAACTTACCTTTCTAAAAAAAAAAAAAGCTTTGTTAGACCAAAGTTTCCATTTCCACTATTTAATCTGTTTTATTTATTGTACTGTTGTTATCTGGTTTTATAATATTTGGGGTATTTTATTCTCTATACCTTTATTTACTGGATTTTATTTAACTGTGGTGCTAAATAGTCTTATGAGGGTGATAAAGACTGACCATATTAGACGCTTTATTAATCTAAAATTTAATGTCAGCAAATGTAAAAACTTTCTGCAACATTCAGAACATTTCATCTTTGTTTTCTCCATTCAGTTTTTCTCTTTTAATACATTTGCTAATATATAGTTGTAATGGTATAAATATGGTATAAATCCATTTCTTCTTTCACCTCAATCTGCTTCTCTTCTCGTCTTTGTTTCTCTGTCTTATATTTCCTCTCACCTCCCCCTCCTCCCCTCCATCTATCTAAGCTAACTTTATCTCTTTCACCCTCTTTGTTCCTCTCCGTCTCGCTTGCTTTGCTTCACTGAAGTGATTTATGGGTTAACAGGCGACTTGTCTGGAAGTGTTGAACTATGTCTTCCACACTACTTCATCCTCCTCTGTTTTTTTTTGTCTCTTGTCTCTCTGTCCCACACACTCACTCCCACCTTCTGTATCTTTTTACCTTTTCTTTTAGACACTAGAGCCTCCTTTCACTTACTTTGTCTTTCTTTCCCCCTACACTCATAGTGAAAGCAAAACACTTTGTTTTAAGTTTTAATCAAACCTTTGATCCCGATTTTACCGTAACTAAAGTTAGTCAACCCTTCAAACTGCATTTTGATTTCCCCGAAACAAAATTATCAGTCTGACGTTACCCACAGATTTCTGGGAAGAACGACAAAGACATACTGGGATGATTTTAAATTTTTGTAACCATGCGTAACCTTTTAAGTTCAACAGCTCAAGCACTTTCGCCAAGCACTCCTCAAGCTACTCTATCATCAGCATCACCATCCTCATCTTCGTCTCACTGTTAAGAAGCCGTATCAGATAAGGAAAGCTAAACAGAAATGTCAAAAAGTCATAAGAAAAAACTTCAATAAAATCATGTAACCAGGAGACCTGCTGATATTTAGAACATATGTAGACTTTTGAATATTGTCCACAAATGATTGTCTTTGTCATGGATCATGTTCATTGTTCCAAAAGAAAACCCATTTCACATGGAGGAAGCAATTTGATGACAGTTTCATAATTATTGTGTGTTTTAAGTTGAAACAAGATGTGAAATGTTCTGCACATTGATCTTGAGCTGGCGCAAGTTTTTTGGTTCTTTCAAGTGAAGGATGGTTTACGGCAAGTGTCCATACAGTGTTTTTCTCTGGCAGAAAAGCGCTGGCAGGGTGCTGGGGAGCACTGGGATGAAGCCATAGACCCTATAAAAATAATGGACGTAGCCAATGTGATGTCACCTATTGGTTTGCGGACTCCTGTTTTGAAGCACTGAGTTTGGCATTTTAACCATCACCATCTTGGTTTTTTTGGAGCCAGAAGTGATGAAAAGTTACCATATCTGTGATATCGAGAGCATTGAGCTCCCCAGAGTCCAACTACAACACCTCACACACCGCCGTGGAAGCAAATTATCAATCACAAGGTAGTCACGCCCTAAAGCATACCCTGATTTATCATCTATTTTACTCTAAACGGGACCATAATTTATAAAATGAACATCATGCTGTACTAAAGAAGACATCAAACCAGCGATTGAGACCATAAACACATCAGGAAGATGTTTACTGAGGTAATAAATCATGTGAGAAGTAGGGTCGTTTTCTTATAGACTTCAATACAAACAGATTTCTTTTTGGAGCCAATAGAGTTGCCCCCTGCTGGCCATAAGAGAGAAAACAGGTTTAAGGCACTTCCACATTGGCTTGACTTCTCGGACCCGGAGATACCCACCTGGATGAAAAAAACGCTGCTTGTGGGTTTTGTTTCTATGACACCCACTCTTCTTCTCCTTCTCAACCTTTCTCTCTTTCCTATACTTGTCCCTCAAGTATTTCCATTTTGATTGGCAACATTCACCTATTATCAGATAAGTGACAATATGTAAAAGGAAACAGATTGACATTAGCTAGGTAGCTAACTTAACGCTAACGTTAGCCTACATCAACAGAGGGTCGATGACACAGCTAACAACAAGCCTACAACACATAGGATGATAAAAGCACAAAACTCACCAGCAACAATCAGTGTCCGGCCGATCTGCTCCCACAAATGGGCTTTTCTGTCTTTGTTACGATAGTTTCTGTCTGACATATAAAGCTCAGGATAGACAGATACGGCCAGAACAAGCTTCTCCTCCATTTTATTGGTTACCAAGGTAATATATGGTTGGTTGCCTCAAAAAGAGCGACAGTGATGACGCCAGTGCCCTTCTGAAAAGTTCAGGGACATTCAACTAAAAGCGTTCAGAGCGGCCGCACAAAAAAGTCGAAGCACTAGGTGCAAAAGACGCTAGGTGCAGCTCTTTTTCTCTATGCGGCCGCATGCTATTAGGACACAAGCCCTTACTTTTTTGGCACAGTTTCAGTTGGTAGAATTATGATAGTGTTGAAGTTCCAAGTGTGGAGCTCATTTTTTCTCCTGTTAAGAAAAAATATAAAACAGATTTTTACGTAATTGATCTGTTATGGTATTTACTTTTGTGATTTAAAAACCTGTTTTATCTGAAAGGAAAAGTAATTAGCTAAACAGAATGAAATGTCACTCTCTTTAGTACTAATACTTATAGTGAATTGCAGATACTTTTCTTTCTGTCTTTCTTTCTTTTTTCTCACTATCAGCTTGTTTGAAGTGTGTCTCCTGCAGTCAGTCAGATTCAGTGTGTTGATAACAGTCCAGTAATCAGCTGTAGTGATACAGAAGGCCGACCTGGCTCCCACTAAAAAGAAACTCCTGTAAACTGGTGTGTTTCTGTTTTATCCTTTTCCTCTTTACAGGGCAGTTAAAGCCGTCAGTAACCAGGTCTGAAAATGAGCCACATGTGGTCAGATGGCAGCTGCAGTGAGTTTATCCTGCTGCCTGTGATAGCAACACAAGAGATGCACAGAGTGGCAGCCAAAAAGGCTCATATATAGACTGCATCTCCTGCTTGTGGCAGTTTAGTGTCTGTAGTTTGGTGACCATTAAAGGCAAGTCAAATCAAGTCGATTTTATTTATACAGTGCCAAAAACGCTATCAGTAACACAACTGGCAACCAGAAATGAGACAACATGCTTACTGCAGCATGTTACAGAACTTTAAGTTATAATCCTAAAGATTTTTATGAAGTCAAACTCCATTTTGACAATTTTTCGTTGGAATTTTTTTTAGCAATAGGTATTCAATGTGTTTACATTCTGTAAGTACTGCGCTCTATAGTAGTTTTTATTGTTAGTGGTGGAGTCTGCCGCTCCCATGCAGGATTCAAATCATCTATCTACATGAGGGATTTACAGGAAACAATAGAGAATGCCTTTCATTCAATTGTGGATCATGGATCATATAGCTCGGGATATTTCTCAACCTCAGCAACTAGCCTCTCCTCATCCATTGTTCAACACACACAAGAGACAGTAAGAGGTGCGGAGAGGATGTCGAGCTCACAGGATCGGAGGAGAAGAAGAGCTGTTTTGACATGCGCCATTTGGCAGTGGTGTATTTTGGCCTTAACGCTGCATCACAGCTGTATTAAGTTACCGCTAATGCTAACACAACATTTGCTGCTCCTTCACATTATAAGCTTTCAATTGGCTTTTATTATGACACGTTCACAGTAAATTCCAATAATTTTGTCATTAAGGTTAGCGCTGACCACAATCACTCATTAATTTATCATCATTTACAAAAGACAGCAGTCATATTGAGCATTTGTTGTCAGTGGATGAGTTTTAAATATTACAGTGAGTAATCAGGTCAATGTTGTTATTATTATTAAGTGACGCAGGTTTGGTTGGCTGCACTGTAAATACATTATTACATACGTCTTCTGGCAGATTTCTGACAAAGTAGCAGCTCAAAGAGTTTTCACTACTGTTAAACCACACTTTCTGTTACCACCAGCAACACCATTTTAAGGATTAAACCTTTAATGCTGATGTCTGATTTTCTATCTCATTTCTTCTGGTTATTTACACACAGACATGCTTTGTCATTCAGTTACTGCATCAGCGTAATTTCATACTGCTGGATCTCCAACATCAGCAAAAAAAAAAAGAGTGATGTTACACACCACACATTTTTAATGCTGTTGATGTTGGATAAAAAAAATGTCTGCGTTTTAACTTCAATTCATACTGTTTATTAAAATGCTTTACATCTAGATAAACTCAGAAATGCTGAGTCAAGCTGAAACTTGATTCCTGAACAGTGGGAATTTTGGATCCAGACAGTTTTACAGCAAAGGTCACTTATAAACAGGTGACGAATTAAAGATCAAACCTGAATAAACAAGTTGGGAAACATAATGAATGCAGATGTTTCCATACAAGATATGACGGCTCAATGAGTGTTTTGATGACTATGAAAATGATGAATCAGAACTAGTTTGTGTGGTGCAATCCTAGTCAAGCATAAATCTGTACTTAGTACACATTGAGATTATAACTAGGCAAACTTTCAAACAGCTGCTTCAAGTGGCCTCCTGAGGCTGGTGGTTGAGCAACACTTTCCTGAGACACATTATGTTAGTTTTGTTCTTTCATTTGTCATCCATCTGTGTGTATTTCATATATTTGCTGAACCATCTTTGACTCAACAAGTTATCAGTTTTACCAACTCTCATGTCATATCAGATCTTGCCGCTCCCACGTGCCCTGCAGTAACCTCACTGCATGAAGACGTAAAATGGAAAATAGTGCTATATAGTAACCACACATCTACGATTGGCACAAAACAACACTGTCAAATGAATTCCTGCAGTAAAAAAAACCCAGCTTCTGAGGAATGTTGCTTCAAGAAAATTCAAGATTAATTCAGTAGTGATAATCATATCACCATGTATGGATGTCTACTTAGGTCATGTTTTTGTGAATGACTTCTGTATTAGTCACATGCACAAGAAAACACACAGCCCCCACAGACACACGTACAGAAACACACACTAACCGACTCATGACCACAGCCACTTCCCTTGTGACTGCGGTTCCTGAATTAGGACCACTTTTATGTTTTTAATTTCTACTTTTATAGCTTTTTTTCTCGTAATTTTATTGATCTTGTGCTGTTATGTTGTGCAATTCAGTACTTTTTTTTTTTTTATTCTCCTAAAATCATATAAAATGAGACGTAAAAAAGAGTGAAATCAACAAAACAACAAAATAATGACGCCTTTTGTTCTGAGGTTTGTTTGTGCTCGGTATCACATTTCCTTTATACTATAGGACAGGACTTACAAATACTGAACTACTGCAAAGCTGCAGTGAATAATAGAAACATATGTCTGTGAAAATCTGGCCTTTACATTATCAGACCCTAAACCACCAGCTCTTCAGCCAGCACACAGCAGTCAAACCTTTTTATGAGCTGATTTAAAACACCTCAACACACTCCCACCTCCCCACTGCAGAGCTCCATGAAATACAATAAAACAGCCTGCTGCGGTGAAAACCATTTCCCAACATTCCCAACAGGGGCATAAACTCTGAGAGTATCCCCGAGACGAAAACCTATTAACGGTTTATTCAGACTTTGGGGAGCAGTGATCAACACTGTCATGAACATCAGAAGAGACTGACGAACTTGTTCTATACGAAAACAAAGTGAAAATGTGATTTTGGGAACTTAGGACTCTCAATCACGATATTAAACACCAAAAATATATCTGTGCTGGAGCAGGTGAGGCTTCAGGGATGGAGACATCAGCTATGATACATCTTTAACACTGTGATTTGAACCCTGGATCCTCTAATAACACTGTGAGAGAGCACAGAGAAACAGGTGGAGTGACACGCGATCAAGTGGATCACAGGCCTCAAATTCACAAAGTCTGAAGTTCAGATCCAATCACAACTTCTTCAACCTCTCAGGCCCTTTGGTGGGTCCAAGAAGTCAGGATAAGATAACAAAGCAAATATGTAGGAATAACGTACAAGATATCTACAATTGCTGCAAAGGTCAGCCGATTAACTGACAACTATT